>NC_136907.1:22144264-22489264 GCF_949606895.1 Notothenia rossii | reverse complement strand
GGGCATGGTTGGATTGGTGGGGTGATAGTAAAGGGAGGAGGGAAGAGTCTGCCATGCTGGCAGGGTTAGAGGAGGAGGCAGGGATCCAACCTGCCCCCCAGCCTAATCCTTCACTCAATCAGGATGGGGGGATCAGAGGTGACGTAAAGTCTGAGCTTAGTGGCTTATATCCATAAATAATGAAAACCGACCCCCAGCCACCATTTTAATTGTGTCTAATGCTTGGCATGGCTCTCCGTCCCCATCCCTATGTTTCATCCCTCTGCTCTATCCCTTAATCCTGCACACATGCACTCACACTCATTTAAAGAGGAACATTAGAAATTGGAGAGGCAACTGTAGCTGTGCTGAGCCAAGCTGGCAAATGAGATTTTCCTTTTATTATAGTTTAACGAGATGACTTGAGTGTGAGCAGGGCTTCAGCGCTCAGCTGAGTGGCCGGCGCCCTTGAAATGCGACTGACTGCCAGCGAGCTCGTGCGCTGAGTAGAGCTGTCTGCTCTCACTGTGTTCGGCCATCATTAGCCAAGCTGCTGCCTGCCTCTACACTGCTCCATTCCACGTCCTGACTCTGTTACATCGTCTCAAACCATGAGAAACCACTCAAAGCCAGGAGATGAGTGGACCCTGACAGATGGCCGAAGCACACCCCCTCCTTTTTTTTGTGTCCAGCAATTCCCTTTCAGTCAGATCCATCTGTAGCTCCACCCTGCAGTTTTAACACGCCTCACTGCCTGACAAGCATCACGCTTAATATAGGAGGGATGGGTGGCAAAATTAAAGGAAGAATAGGGAAGGATAATCCATCTCTACCCCCCACATGAGCATTGATGTAATGCATTTGCATACTCTAAAACAGGGGTGCCCACACTTTTTCAGCTAATTTAAAAATGACCAAGCCCAAATGATCTAGGGCCGCCCCTGCCCAATCTGTGTCGCGAGCGGGGGGAGGGGGGCGCGCATTTGCTCTTCAGATGAGGAAGTGAGGCCCCCTCATAACTGCATGAACCCGTATGGCACAATACATTTGATACCATTTCTTTAGTAGAATTGTATAAATTGGCTAAATAGGTAATTATCTCGTTGGTGATTTGCAGTCCATGCGTGGTGAACTGCGTGTTAGAAAAGATGAGATCTCAGACTGGCTTACCTGTACGTCAATCAAGTGGAAAATGCCATTTTTTTTTACAATTCAATGCGATCTACCCACACTACCTTTGCGATCTACGTATTGGGCACCCCTTCTCTAAAACAATGAATCAGCTGCGGAAAAGAGAGGGGGGGGGAAAAAACTGTTGTTTTGAAAAATGGAGGCCGTTCTTATAGATAAAATACAGATTGATTGGAAATGGGGAGAAAGAGGGAATGACAGCAAAGTTCCACAGGTCGGAGTTAAACTCATTTACTCATCAACTTCTATACAATCTGACTTTTTGCAATCTGTTTTTGAGTGATGTTAATAAACTGTGACGAGGCATCAGTGTGAAAATGAATATTCTCTGTGCTGACAGAGAATCACAGTTTGTCATTAATTACAGTCTCAGTTGCCTGCAGTCTGCCTGCGAGCTGTGGTGGTTCCGGCAGGAGTTTGTTGGAGGTTGTGGATTATTCACCACAAACACACCAATCTCTTCCTAACTTTGTACTGGAGGACGGACATCATGCTAATGAAGCAGACTAAGCTGGATTGGTCTGTGTTCTCCCCTATCCGTCTCTATGGCAACCTCAATAAGAACCATTACTTGAGGAGGAGGACATTAATATAAAGTTAAAGTGTTTGCAGCAACATAAAGGATGAGTAATGTGCCTTAGAGACATTAACCATCTTGTTTATGTTGCTTGCTTATGTATAAATAAATTGTGTGTGTGTGTGTGTGTGTGTGTGTGTGTGTGTGTGTGTGTGTGTGTGTGTGTGCGCGCGTGTGTGTGTGTGTGTGTGTGTACAGTGTAGTCTACACAGTCTGTTGTTGATAGTTTATCATATTTAGTTATACCTTATTCTGTTTTAGTAGATTTCATGTCCACACATTTTAGCTTAACTTAATCAGGGGTGTTTATAAAATAATATATATAAATATATGAAAGTAAAACGGTTGACATTTAAGAGTTTTTAGTCATAAATTATTTTGAACTTTAACAACTCCCAAGCTTTTATGTTGTCAATGTTAACATTAACTTAAGTAAATGTGTTATATCAGTTCCTCCTGACTGTTCTAGAGTGTAGTCCAGATAGGGGGCCCAGCATAGGAAACTGTCCCTTCTATTTTGTCAAAAAAAAAGTTTTGTTAAGTAATTGAGTTATTATTTTTTTAAGCAGTGTCTTGAACATTTTTCCTTCAGTGACTGTTGTCGTGAGGTAAGTGTAAAATCCTAACACACCATCTCTTCTTTTTTAGGCTCATCAGCACCTGCCTGCTCCTCCACAGGTGCCCAACCAGTAAGGAGGAGCCGCGAGAACAGTGACAAGTACTCGCTCCTTCAGAGGCTTGCTGATTGTGAACATTGCCAATTATGCTGAATGGGGCAGCTGGCCAAGCAGGAAGCACCCCGGTCTCTGCCAGAAAGATCCATGTAGAGTCCTTCAGATAATATGTGACTGCTTCTTATTCTAGGACAGTTACATCCAGGATCACAGCTTCCCTGCACATTAGTTTTATTTGTTTGTATTTCATGTTATTCTTCCCAAAACAACATTAACATCATACAAGCATTACACAGGGAGGATTTCAAAGGGAATCAAAAGGGACATTATAGTTTATACTGTATGCCAGCTATCACAACTACTCAAAATGCATTCAACCTGATCCCTTCCTATTTAAATATCATGCTGCTAAAAATGGTAAATCAAAGATACCCAGCTGCTGCGCACCCGTTCCTAACAAAAGCGCAGCCCCTTGTGTTTACTACATTTCTCTGCAGGGGTTTGTTGTTGTTTTTTTCTTCTCAGTTAAAATGACTTTGGCAGCTAACATATTTTGAATGTAATGTTTATGTGCAGCTTGTGAACTCAGCAGCCAGCAGGTATATATATACCTGTCAATGGCAAGAGCTCTACTGCAAGGGGAAAGCTTTCATTGCTCACACCAGCTCCTCAATAACCCAATTGTAAGAAAAAGATAAACAACTGCTGTTTCACTTCAAACAGTAATGTCACTTGGCATATTATACTCGGTGCAACTGGAGTGCTTGCTCAACCGCTTTTTGTGCTCAACATGAATTGTGCTTGACTCATGAATATTTCATATTCTTATCCGACAATACATATACATTTTTTCTTTGAGTCTGGATTTATTAAAATCTCTGAACCGCTTGTTTCATCTGAATGAATGCCAACTGTCCATGAGCAGCTGAACATTCATGAGATTAGCATAATCAATGGCCCTAAGTAGCTGTATAAGACTACCTGTTCTGCTCCATTTGTGGGCTATAATCATTCACTAAAATGTCACTACATTTAAATGAAGTCTTTCAAGTCACTCCATGAAATTGTAACAGACATATCAGTGTCAGTAATTCTATTAGAGGACTTTAAACAGTTAGAACAATAATACAGCTGCCAACACGGTGTCATCAGTGGCGTACTGTGACTGAAGTAATGAAGAAATTATTTGACAAAGTCTGTTCAGCGTACGGGAGTGTAGGGGATAGATGAGAGAAGATTATACAGATGCTAATGTGAAAGGGTTATCCCCTGGACACTGACCTGCGTAAAGACCCTGCTGTCAGATTAAGATTATATTCATATAAACTACTCAACTGAACGATTCATATGCCAACAAATTAAACAAAATGTTTTTATTTTCTTAATTTAAATCAATCTTTTGATCAAATGTACACTGATCAAGTCTAGAGGCATTATATTTCTCATATCGCGCAAGCCTTTACTTCATTGTCATTTATTTAGAGTTGTGTCAATTTTCCCTCTGGTTTTGGTGCTTGCTCAAGAGGGAAAGATCTGTCTTTCGTTGCAATATGGTCCACTATGTTCCCTGGATAGTCTCTAAATGTGGCTTTCTGTTGTGAGCTACTGAGCAGGTAGTGTACAGTGAATTGTTACAGTCTGAAAACAGCTGCCTGCCACAACTGAATACAAAACCAGAGAGTTTCAAATGTGCGCATCTTACAAAACTCTGTAAAGCCTGCAGAGTTAGGTGATTATTCTCTCTAGGCTCTTTTCTTCCTATGAAGTAAACAAAGAAGTCTAATCGAGGCGTTGCGGGGCAGAGTGTGTGGGAGAGGAACTCCCTCTGGGGGGAACTTTGGGATTTTAGCTTTTGCAGACCATTTACATGCACAAAAAATTATATAAAACACACTACAGGAAAGGGAAAACCCCAAAAGCATAATAGGGCCCTTTTTAAAAATGCTTTCTAATTGCATGAGGCCCAAATTATAATCGTCAATGGTTGTACATACCCCTGCTCCTCCATCATCTCCTGGAGCTCCATACATTTGAGCTCCACCCTCCTTTTCCTCTCATGGTCCAGAATCTCTCTGTGTGGCTTTTTCACTAGTACGGGCTCAGCTTTGGGCTCCTCCTCTTCCTCCTCTTCCTCCTCTGTACCTGGCTGACCCTCCTCACTTTTAGCCTGTAGGGCTGCGGTGGGCGTCGGCCCTCCTGCTCCTGCAGCAGCTCCCGCTCCGGGCAGCACCGGCTGGGCCATCCCGTTTGCACCATCCTTAGGAGATGGCACCCTCGCCGCATCGTACATGATCGCTGAACTCTGTGGAGACAAATGATGGAGAGATTTGTCAGAAGAACGCTAGGTAGCTTTATGGATATTGGCCGTTTCATATTATGCTAATGATTTTACATCCATTCATACCAAGAACACTCATTTGGGAGGTTTTTTCCATTTATTACTGAATTATGTTCCCTGTTGTTAATTGTGGTTTTGTGTGAGTCATTCTTATTCACAAGGCATACATTTAGCAATACAAAATGAAAATATTATTCTGCAGGGTGAACGACTGTGTTGGGCCCCGTTATGGCCCCTGAACCCTGGTTTGTCAGCCACAAAGCTGCCATCTGATGTTTTCCAACACATGCTGACCCAAAACAGCATATTTGAATGAACAGTAAGCCACAAACGCTGAAAGATGAGTGGAGATGTTAATATGTCTGGACAGGCTGCAGAGTTTCTGGCTGAATTGAGCAGTGGTACCCTTTGCAAACACTCACACACGCCAACATGGAGTACACAAATGCACACAGACGTACATGTCATGATGCATTGTGGGAGACAGCGCTGGCAGTAACTTCTGCTGCATGAGTCAACAGCACAGAAGTGCCTGGAGGCAGGTTAGGGGAGAGAGTGAGAGTTACATTCCGCTTTTAAAACTCCTGTCTCCTGGACCAAATTGAAGCTGCAAACCAAGGTCATGTACCAAACATGCATCACGAGAGCCAAGGGAGAATAAGAGTGGAACAAACTAAACGCTTAAGGACACACACACGCTTTAAGCAACAAAACGGGTGAGGGAAGGATGTGGAGAGCATTGATTTAAGTCTTTAAGGGGACACTCTACAGGAAAACACAGTTATGTTCATGCACTGGTCAATGTTAGGAGTTTGGGCTACAGTATGTACAGAACATGTTTTCCTTCAGGCTAGTGAAAAGAAAACTATGCTTTTACATATTTAGTTAACTGCTAACTTTGTCCATTTGCCACATTAGATTTATCCTAAATTCACCTAATTAGATAATGTGTTATTTACATATTTTAACAATGAATTTAATTTATTGCAACATAAAACAATTGTCCTGGTTTGAGTTATCAACTCGAGACCCTATTCACCTTCTGTGTCTTGCAAATATCTTTGAAGGTCTTTTCTTCAAAATATATTATTTCTTATGCTCCAGAAATCTCAACTTCAGTAGAACTTAATCACCGGCAAACTTTCCTATCTATACTGTATTCTGAATTCTGAGTTTTAAAATGGTTTTTATTCATCATTCATTGCCTTATTTAAAGAGCATTTCATTCATAAAAACATAGAAAAAATAAAATGTTCACAGTATTTTCTGTGGATTGATGCAAAGAGTTATTTCAAATTCCTTCTGTAAAATGTATAACTCGAACACTAACCAATGGAGAACCCTTTCATAGTGATAACTATTAATGAACATGTTCACAGTACTCTCTTCCCCATGACTTTTTGTAGAAACACTAAATGCAGTCTTAGTTTTTGACTTGCACATCCTTTCTGTTTCTGACTGGTTTACTGATTGAAAGGATGAGGTTGTTATTTAAGAGAATAAAAAAAACAGTTGTCTGGTACGAGTGCAGCATAGACTGTACTCTGATTAAGATGGATGGTACTGTTAAGGCCGATAGAACACGCAGGAAGAGAGGAGGGCCTTTATGTGCCCAAGAGCCTCCGCTTCCCAGAACCGGCCCCCTCCCTCTGCAGCTAATGGCTTCATTTTTCACTGAGGAGCCAAAAAAGCTCCACCGAGGCACTTCATCACCGTCACACAAGCAGGGGAGGAAACAGGAAGACATTGCGACGGGATGGACACACCTCCAGAACCACTGTCCTATCTTATCCAAGTGTATTTCATCTGATCATTGGTGGTGTAGAGTACAGCGGCTTGTGCCATGTATTCAGGCGGTTCTGGAAGTCTTTCTGGGGGATAGGGGTTGTGTGTGCTGGTAAACGAGCCATGGATCTGAGCGTTGCGACAAGACTCTGGGCTGACAGAACAGGTGGCGGAGCAGCAGGAGGCGTCAGCACTGAATCTATTATACAGTAAATCAGCACTTGATATTCCGTGCCAGCAATCTCTCATCTGCAAACGCCAGTCACAGAACAACTCAGTAGAATAATCTCACTCAAAAGCCCTGAAGGAACAGTCAGGTAGACATAACCCTCTGTTGGAGATTGGATGTAAGTCACTGAATGTGACGTTGTATTCTAATAATGGATTGTTAGTCGGAAAAAATCTATTCCTGCTTCCTGTCACGCAGTTTTTTGGGGGATGCAAAATGTATATACAGAAAGTTCCACAAGTACTGTACTGTAACCTGATTGGCTACTGCTGAGTGACTGACAGTTGGCGTGTTATCAAAACTGACCAATAAGGAGCCGGCCTTGTATTCGCCTGAGGCTTTGATGACCAATGGGAGAAGGGCTTGCTCTGTTTTTATATATATTATATATTATACACCTTTTTGACTGCTATGGGCCGATCAAAAATAAGTTGACCTTCACCAAATGGGAGCGGATGCTGTTTCTCTTCTGTGTCACATCGGTTTTGCTCACCGTAGTAAGCGTGATACAGGGAGAAAAAGGCACTGCTTTGACACAACTGTGCCAATGTGTGGTTTGTGTGCAAATAAAAGGGAAAGACGATGTCGGACGTGTCTCGGAGAAAGATCAATGTATTCCGTATGAAAGAGACAAAAGAGAAAGATGGCCCTTTTTATGTTTGAAATCACAATGGCAGTACTGAAACATTTTCCTCACTAAGTAGTTTTATAGCACTATATAGCATATGAAGCAGTAATTTTTAGGGAAAAAGGCTTTATTAAAGTTTGTTCTTAAATGTGCACTATAAATGAATATAAAAAATATCTGTTTTTATTTATAATGACGATTTTTTGTTTCCCTGGCACAAAAATATGACTAAATAACATAGCAACAGGTAAAACATTGTCGAAGGCATTGGCTATCGCCATATACAGTAAGCAATGTTATAATCTCAGAATTTCTCAATTGGTGCATACACAGTTTATCTCTAAACCAGGTGGCTGTGACTGCCCAGGTTTGGATCTTTGAGCCAGAGAGGAAGACTGTTGCTAATCCGTTTTGTGATGGACATCATGTCATGGCCGCTGAATCGCTCCAGGTAACAAACTGCACACATTTTAAACACACACGCTCGAGCGCACATACGAAGCTGTTTGAATTTCAGCTGTAATGAGCTTAAATAAAGTGAAGAAGTCATCTGAACATTTTGCAGGAATGGACCCTCCCATCCAAAATGAGAATTCTCCACGAACGGCAGATGTGGGTGTTTCAAAGCTGGGAAGCCAAGTGCCGGCCTATGCTAAACGATGCTGTAAATATCCAACCATCTCATTAGACTAATGCATCATTGCACATTCATTCCTTTTGTTCCCGAGAAGGGTGGACGCAAAAAATCTGTTCTCTTTCAAGTTAACACAACTAAATCATTTAATTGTGTAATGAAAGAAAAATGGAAAGGGGAGGCTTGTCAGTGAGCTGATAAGGCAACGGAGCACAGAAACTAATTGTGTGAGTCCTCTGCAGGGACTGAAGGTTATCTGCAGCGACTGTATTAATGGCACCAGTCTATTCTGCTATTATTGCCAGGGCGTAGAACACTGTCACATCCCAACAAACACTGCTTGTAATTAGTCATTATGCTAAGTGAAGTTGTTAAGTGTCACCCTCATTTAATTCAAGTCACAAAGAGATAATGTGCACTTTAACATTCAATATTGTATTTTAGAGTAATGACACCGATTGCTTTGACATCAGAGAGCGATAGCTCCTGCCTTTTCTCTGTCGAAGAGGAAGAAGATGGTTCCCGTCTGTTCTTAAACTTCGCTGTTGTCCGCTGTCGGCTGCTGTGTCGACACTGCAGCCTGTCTTCTGCTGACAGCGAGCCTTGTACAACAACAACAGGGCGTGAAATAATCCTGGTTAAAATGTTGAAGGCTTGCCGCCATTCAAGTGCAAGCGTCATGATCTCTTAATGATACGGTTGCTGATAGCCCACGCAGGGCTGACTCATCTGATATACAGTAGATGGATCACGCTGTTAAAGCTCAATTAATAAGGATAACATCACCGTGGCCACACAGTGAAAACATGTCAGTCTCATTAGGCTAATGACACATTAGAGAGGGGGATTGTCTGGACTTGAGCCACAGTGTGATAATAGTACTTTTTAATTCTTGCTCAACAGAGGATATATATCATTACCAAGAAGTAAATGGCATCATTTGTACTACACTCTGCAGCCGCTGGAAGCTGCTCTAAATTGGAATATTTGATGGATAGATTACCAGCTAACTGCCTACATCATTAGAAGCACATTTTGACAAGGAGTTGACTTCATGAGCCACTAAATTGGGATAATTAATTGCAGAAAGCAGATCGATGATTTCCTTTTTATAATGACATGATCCATCAAGCGTTACAATCTATTGCTGCAATCAATTTTACTGCTAAAAAAACATTTAAACAATTTTTTCTATAAGAATATGTCTATGGCTATGACAGGTGCAATTTAGAACACAAAACAATTCCTTCAATGGGTTAATCCACCAACCTGTTGGTTAGTTCTAATAACATTTTGCACAGATATCCATGGTGCCTAGGAGATGAAACCTAACAATACATTTTCATACAGCTCTGTGTGGTTCATTCACCTTCGTTTTCTACGGGTGCATAAAAAAAAACACAGGGCTAATGGCGTTTTTGTTTTACGCTTGGCTGAGGGGGGAAAAATGGTTGTATTGTCTTATAATAAATTAAAACACAATAGCGCTATGTAACACACTATAATCTAAGTGTTTTCCATATGTTTTTTCATCTCAAGCTTGACAGGTGCTGCTTTAATAATCATCTTGTTGTGGCCTTTCTGTCGGTTGAATGGCACCTTAGAGAATTAGCTCAACTTACTGTTTATTTAACTCCACTACGACAGTTATTTAGTTGATTTCCTGGAAATAGGGCTACATTTATGTGAAAACGTACCTTGTTGCTCCCCTTAGGGTGATCAAGATTGTGTTTAGTCAAACTCTTTGGTTTATGACCAAATAGCTGCAAAACTATCCTAGCTCTAATTGTTGAATAATGTTAATTAGCAAATATTTTCAGGCTAATGATGGAGATGGCCTTGAAAATAATACCCGCTATTCAGTGAGATATTTAAATTCTCAATGTTAGCATTTTAGGATGCTGATGTTAGCATTCAACACAAAGCACACTGATTGCAGTGGAAATATATAGCAGTGTTGATGCATGACATGTAGCATTTCTGTCTACCTGTATACATTGAGAAAAAGCATTACAGCTAAGCATCAACACATAAATACTTATACATTTTATCATAATCATTATACAATTCATCAACATGGGAAGAGTTTAGCAATCTGATACCATTCATTCGTCATTTGCTCCATCTGAGCCAGTAAACATTTTCATTTTGTGTACAGTCTGTTTTCTGCAGCCGATATTACGAACAGTTTTTTTACATTCTAAATATACACAGCAGGACACTTTCATCACGGAACATATGTTTAACCATCTGTACATCCAGACCTGCTAATGTAAATACTGCAGTAACAGTCATGTGCGTATTACTAGATGAGAGTTAACATATTGTGTACAGTATGTAAAGCTTTCGTTCCACTCTTTGCAGTAATAACAGCAGGTTGTTGTTGACTTCAGTCGGCACTACCGTACCCAGGGGGATTCGATTATTTTCCGCCAATCTTGATTTCTATAAATCATCCAGCACTGACATAACATCAATACCGGAGGTAGAATGTCTCTTAAGTACTGCTGTATTAATGCTAACCAAAGCAACAATCCAGTCTCCTCACAGGAATAATAATGATTGTTCTATCCCATCATATCATCTGCCTCTCATGTGGATGCCTAATTATAATCTATTGATGTTACAGTTAATGGATCTGACTTTGCAATTAGAGTGGGGAAATGCAGAGAAAACAGAAAGCTATGGTTTCTTTCCTTAGAAAACGTAATGCTTGTTTAAGTGGATTGCATGGAGCTAGACTAGAGAGGAAAAGCAGAGTCTCCTTGTAGCCACTCTGCTCACTAAAAGCCAACTCTCCTTTTAACCCTGCGCCCCAGCTCACATTAAGCCGGGTCACTCTGTGTTGAAAGGCTTCAGTGATCGGATCTCAGTCGGTGGCTGAACCTCAGATTGCAGGGTGGCAGTAGCAGGGGGCCTGACCCACACTGAGTGTCAGAAACAAGCCAAAAAACATCCTGGGTAGTCAAAGTAGGTATTCTGGATATATTTGTGTGCATATGTGTTCAATAAAAGTTCCCCCTCTGACTCAGTTTCATATCTCACGCTTGCCACAACACCTTTCCTCTAAAATAATCGGCCCTTTGGCTGGAAGCTGGTGTTTTGTTTTTAGCACTTTGGCACCCAGAGGATGTGTTCTCAAGGTCAGCCGTTTCCATTCCTGGCACGTTGGGTTGCTGTCGGGAAGCAAGCAGCCTCAGCCCTTTGTTTTTCTCCTCTTTTAATTATATATTTTTTTAATCGCAGTTGGGTGGAAAGTGCATACAAAATGAGCCGAGTAGGTCTGAGGAATGATAATGGAGAAGGAGGAAGGGATATTTGTGCACAGTGGCCTTGTTTATAATCCAAATGGGGGATCAAGAGTTTTGATGCATGTAATTTATTATGCATTGCCATTTACCAAAGCTCTGCCACTTGTTTAATTTAGCACGTCGCAAGGAGACGGTACTAAATACACTTCAGTTGAGCACATTTTTACACAGCAGCTGCTCTGATTTGGTGAATTCATTCTCAGACACAGCCCAGCATAGAGCTGCCTTTAATGCAGAGAATAGGGTTAGAATGAAAACAGGTAGTTTGTGTGAAGTGCTTCACTTGCTTTGTGCTGCAACGCCCAAAGCACCAACAGGAGCGAAATAGCCATTTTCTATGGTGTGGCCTGCTGGGGCAGCAGCATCTCGGCTGCTGACAGGAAGACACTGAACAGACTGGTAAGGAAGGCCAGCTCTGTTCTGGGGAGTCCTCTGAACACTGTGGAGGTGGTGGGAGACAGGAGAATGGTAGCCAAGCTGTCCTCCCTGCTGGACAATGTGTCCCACCCCCTCCAGGACGCCCTGTCCTCACTGTGCATCTCCTTCAGCGACAGGCTACTGCACCCCCGCTGTCTCACGGAGAGATACCGCAGGTCCTTCCTTCCTGCAGCGGTCAGACTTTACAACCAGCACAGCCCCTAGTAGACCACCCCCCCCCACACACACACACACACACACACACACCACAACACAGACTATAACACCCCTTGCTGTTAAATACCAACCCACTATGTGCAATATGTGCTATATGTGCAATATATATATATATACATGCCGTTAATGACTGTGCTATATACACCTGGCTGCTAAATCCTAAGAACTGTCACAGGATGCGTATTTTGAAAATTATGTAACTTTTTAATTTTTTGTATTATATTTTTTATTATATCATGACTTAGTACTTTTTAATGCATGTAACTTATGCACATATCTGTGGCTGTTTTTATGTTGTAACTACGTAATTGTTCCCTCTGTGGGACTGATAAAGGCATTCTGATTCTGATTAGGTGAGGGTTTCTGCTCTATCGGGGAGAAAGGGAGGGGGCGACGCTGCTGATGGACGCTGCCGTGCTGGAGGCTGCTCGCAGATGCAGAGCTCTGCAAATCTGTACTTTTGTATGTAGAGTACTAGCCAGAGCCACTTGGTTCATATTTTCAACTCTTACAATCATCTGTTAATCTTTAAAGTAATGCAAAAGCGAATTTCACCCTTTTAAATGTGTAGCTTTCCTGCATTTCTTTCTATATATTATACTAAACTGAATATCTTTGGGTTTAAAAGGCATTCAAATGTTCAGTATTTTCTGACATTTCATAGACCAGACATTAACCGAGAAAATAATTGGCAGATTAATGGAGGAGGAAAAAGATAATTAGCTCAGTCCTGCGAAGCTAAATCGGATAATCACACTACATAACAACATACTAATGAGTGCTGTGAGAGTTGCAGAGTGAGGCGAGAATGCGGTTGAAAAATGTGGCCTTTGGTGGAGAAACATCCTAGAGACAGCTCTAGAGACGGAGTGTGACAGAAATAACCTGCCCCCGTCCCATTTTCCACACAGAATGAAGAGTGCGAGGCGGCTCAGAGGGAGACAGAGAGGCTCTCTATGAGGAGACATCTGGGCTCATTCCAGGCTGGCCCACAGATAAAATGGTGCTTGGAAATCTGGAGGAATTGACGCTCGTCCTTTGACTACTTTTCCCTGCATACTCCTAAAAGATCAAACTTGTAAATCTCTCCCTGACTCTTCAGCAGTTTTCAAATCGGCTCCAGGTGGCTTGTGGCGAAACTGAATTCACATGTTCAAACGTATCATTTCCACTGTGTTGCCATGTGTAGAGTCTCAGGGGAGGAATGATTAGGGCTGCTTCTGATAGGATTAGTGGGGTCACAGGCAGGGGAGAGATCTGCGTGCCTGCCTGTCAGCACATTACTCCGCAATACACTGCGCTGCATATCATCTGGGTAACCACTGAGGGATTCTTAAGAAGGGCAAATCAAGATGACACTGATGGTGTTGGATTCATGTTTCCTAATGTTTATTAGTGGTCTGTTGGATCTATTTTGAATGACCTAAGGATTCATTTAAATTAATTACTTTTGTTTTATTAGAATGTTACTATTCCATAACAATGATGGAACACATTTGCAAAAGATATAATTGTTCAGACTTTGTGCACAGACAGAAAAGTGTGTCTTTCAATAACACCATCTTCCCTTTATGGGAAGATATGGTGGGAAAAGTAAAAAAGGAATTGTTAAAAAGATTATATTTGAGAATTAATATAACAAATTATAAGAAATGCATTTCTTATAAAGCCAACTAGATACAAAGACAAAAAAGCCCATACTCCCCATCACTGCCAATAAGAAAACCAAAAGGCAATCACACATGGCTTTTTAAATGTGTAAACAACTATATCAAATTATTTATATAGTTCAATATCACAAATCAGACTTAGTGGGCTTTACAATCTAAAGCATGTCACCTTCTGTCATTAAACCCCATATAACTTCATTACAGCGTTTCAGTCTCTTAAATCTGCCACACAGAATAATAATCCCTCTGTCCCTGCAGTATCTTTCACATCAAAGCGAGCAGATCTAATTTAATACAAGCTAAATAAATCACAAAAGTAAAAGGTCATGCATTTCTTTAGGATATCATTTCAATAGTGTATGTTGAGTGTATTAATGGATTCAGCCTCTGTATAATGTGGCGCTGCTTCCTCAGCCAATCCATTTTAAGTTCAATTTCAGGTTCCATCAACCACTTCATCCTTTGTTCCACTACTATAAGCTCAAATGTTCTTTTAGCAAACAAAGCAGTTGTTCTGATACTGCCACTGTGCTGACCTGAGCTGCAGCAAATTCTGTACGGTGCTGAAAACCTGCTTTCCAACTCAGTTTGGATCGCATTTTGAGAATAAGACAATACATTGCCGTCTTTCTCTGAAGTGCAAGTTAATCCCAGAGGGAGACAATGATGTTTGCAAAACTCAAACTTTATTCATCATGTTTGGAGGGCAGCCAAAGTTGAACAGTAATTTAAGCAAAAAGAAATAACATCACTTTTCATTCAAGGAGGGTGATAAGAGCAGTGCGCTCCTCTGTGCCCTCTTCCCCTCTCTGTATCTGTGTCATGCTGAATGTCAAACAGCCATCTGGAGATTAGCCCACACATGCACTCTCCACCCATTATAGAATTTATATAACGGCCGGCATATTAGCTTATTACCATACCAGCTGTGGCTGATGTGTTCCCACAAATGCAAATGACCTTCCAACATAATTATCTGAACGGCTCATATTTTTCCCTCTCTGAGCTATTATTTGCCAATGGTTATACTCATAACTCTTATAAATTATTCATTCATAATTATTTCCATGAAATGATCACTGAGGGGTGTGAATCTTTTGGCAACTCACAATTCACTTCTGAAACATGGGGTGGCGATTACATTTCAAATCAGTTCTCGATTAAGCAAACAGGGGTGGTCATTTCAGGAAATAGGTTATATCAAGTGATTGCAAACATTATAATTAGACAAAGGCAAACCCTAAGACCAAGTGGAACTTCATTATTTTCATTCGCAATTGCAAAAATCTACACTTTTTAAGTATTTTAGGCCTTTCAGTAACTTCAATAACAAGTTAAAGTTAGCTATTGTGAGATTCATCAACAAATTAAACAATAATACTTGATAATACTTTGACTTGGTGTTTAAATGTCGGTAATCAGAGGCAATTTATAGGTAATTTTGAATAAAAAAAGTTTAAATTGTGAATACTTAAGAATCTAAAAAAGCTAATAATAATAATAATCATCAATTGTTCTGTCCCCACTAATAATACAAAAAACGAATTGCAATTTCCATCTTTAATAAAGCTTTCTTGAGGTGGCTGGAGCACCTCTAACTTCCATCTACAGCTTCAAAGGAAACCTTATTTAAAAAGTCAGTAGGTGGAGTGGGTACAGGGCGGCTTCAAAGTCCTTCTCGGAGCTCCACTGAGGAGTGATCACGGTTACAGTAGCATTGAAGTGTACAGCCTAGAGGAATGTACAGGAAACACAACCACATATGTATTTTCATCACAGGGGTCCTTTGTAAGCCTGATTCCGTCGGTTATTTAAAACCGTGGTGAAAAATTCACACACTACTCCGCCTATTTTATCATGTTTCCACACTGTTTGCTTTGAAGACAAGGTATTGATATGGATGAAATCTTCCTCTTGTCCACCTGCCTGCTGTGCTGGGTGATGGAGCCAGTCAGAGAGAGAGTTGGCTGAACAGATTCAGAGCCTGCAGCAATCTGAAGCCAATCTCCAGACGGCTGCAGCAGAGGAATGAGGCTTTCCTCTCTTCCGAGCCTGCGCTGCTGCTAATTGACACGGCACTCTGGAGCGCAGAGCGATCAGCTTCCTGATGCAAATTGATGGCTGTCAGTTAGCAGCCGCCCTTCGTTCCCTGACTGCAATCAGCCCCGGACTGCAGGGACATCCTTTCTGAGCCTCCTACACAACAAAAAATAAATCCTTTCACCTATGCCAAGTGCTGCACCCACTCTCATTCCTCATAACAACCACCCTCTACAAATCATAGCAAAACAACAACAAAAATCCCTCAAACTTCACACAAAGCCTCTTTTCATTTCCCACAGGAATAAAACTTGTCAGGCGTTTGTATTGTTTTGCTCGGTGCAGCCAAAGGGTTGCTTCTAAATACGGGTTCGCTGCCTACACCTCTCCAGGAGGGTAATCAGGGGCAGCTTTATGCATTACCCATGCCATGCAGGCTGCTGAGTCAAGAGCAGAGACCTTAATCACACTGGGGATTCAGGCTCTGTGTCACTTGGCTCCAGGCAGGTGAAGCTAATTATTAGTTATTAGTTCACCTACAGCTCCATTGTTTTGTTTTAGTGCAACTGTCCTGACCCTGATTCATGGAAAGAAAATTATTTGTGACATTTATCCTTTTTCCATGTAAATTACAGATATCAACATGATAATCAGTTCTGTTCTTTTCTAATTTAGCAGAATTATTCAGTTATGAAGATTATACATTTCATTCCCTGATCAGTTTTAGAGATTGAAATGGTTAACATAATCAACCACATGCAAGTTACTGTGCTATCTCGTAGCTAATTAAGAGAAGAATAATGTCCTCCCACACAGTCAGAAGGACAGAAGAGGGAACATATAAGAATGATAAGATCCTTGTGTTTATTGGAACTGTTTCTCTGTCGCTTCATAGAAAGCTTTTACATCTCAAATGATTGCAGCTGGGATGTAGAAGGACACTTGAGATCGGTTTATAGACTCTTAAAGACATTTCATGTTGTATCACTTTATGTAGAAAAGCTACTTTGAGTCAAAGGATTGCAGTTTCTTAGTCTGAGTCACAATGTGCAGTAAGTCACTGAGAAAGTAAAGACTATAAACAAAGCTGCACGAACAGCTTGTTTACTGACATTGTACAATGTTTAAGAAGGAGCCGTTCATTTGAAATACAATATAAAGGCTTTTGTTTATTTTATTTAATATCCAACTTATATCATTCACTTTCAAGTGGCCTGTTTAGTGTTTAAGTAAAGCAATCTAGTGCAACTCATTGTGGTCTTAACATTTTGAATAACAAAACGTTTTAGTGCAACACAATGATTGAAATTGAATATTTCTTTAAAAAAACTAAACAAAACTAAGAATGTGCAACCATTGTAGCTTTTTAGAGGTACTTGTAGATAAACACTAACATCAGCATGCTAACATGACAATGCTAGCCAGTCTTTCACCTCTAGATGAAAAAAGTGTTTTTAGCGTGTTTTTTCTCCTTATATAAATAAGCATTAATGCACCGGTATCTCTCTTTCTTTCCTCCAGCACGGCCATTGTGAAACCAGGTATCAAACCAACAAGAAGAAACGCAGTACAACATGTCAGGATTGATTATCCAGCACAGAGCGAATATGGATCATATTCTTTGGAGAAAACCACACAAATACATCTTATTACATTACATGTCATTTGTTAGACGCTTTTATCCAAAGCGACTTACATACATTCAATACTGTGGACAATCCCCACAGGAGCAATTTGGGGTGAAGTGTCTTGCCCAGGGACACAACGACATGAGCAGTGGGACTTGAACTTGCTATCCCCGGATTCAAAGTCCAGCACTCACTATCCACTGAGCCACAGCCGCCAAATAGATACAACGATGCAAATTGTGTTACAGTGTTACTTACCACGTTATATCATTTGGGTAACAATGCAACAGATGGAAAATTACCAACTTCGCTTGCCATTTAAATGGAAAACAGATTTAGTTAGTGTCTAAGCATGCTAACATTTTGTCATAAACACTAAACAAAAAGCACACAGTTTTGGTCAAAGCTGATCAAATTACAATGCTTCTGGAAACATCTAGTGATAAACCAAAGTTATTGAAATTCTGAGGGAAATCGACTCCAACATATTCCATGGCAATCTATCTAACGGTCATGGCTGATTATGCATATAAATTGGAATGACCCCCAAACGTAGACTGAGAGGGAAGCAAGATCTGTTCAATGAGTTATTGATGAAATATCTTACAGGCAGGTCAAAAGGTCAAATACAAAGCTCAATGCAAAGAACCAATGAAGCAACTATGATGAATGGACAGGAACAAAGGATCGGGGCCTGAATATAGACCGAGTGGCCAAGGGGAATGAGTTAGAGATAAGGAGGGAGGAGGGAGGGAAGGCAGGCAGGCAGAGCAGATGGGGAGAGTGGGAAGATTACGTGGAAAGGAGGGAAAGTCCGAGGGCATCTGCTGACCCAGCGATACCCTTAGAACCATGTCATTAGCATGGCTAATACATTTCTGTTGGAGCATTGGTAAAGCTGTTTTATGGCCCAATCTGTCCCTGCTAAACAGCCAAGGCACCAACTCCTGGATTCATTGTCTTGCGAGTCAAACAGCGTTCATTTTCAAACACTATGAAATTAGGGTTATTCCCACAGGTAAAGTCTTTAACATACACACTTACAAAAAGTGTTCACAAAATGCTCAAAATGCAAAATAGCCCTCAGGCACCTGACAATTTGACACTTGGTCCTTACTGATAAGCCATTACTGTTGTAATTACGGGATATGAATGAACCCTCAGATTTCATCTGGCCTCAGGCTTCGGCCCAATCCCACATGTTAAATACAAGAGGAACATCCAGATCCAAGCCTCTTCCATATGACAGCAGACACATCCACAGCTCAATTGTATTGCATCTAATAAGGCTGTAATATTTGCAACTGCTGCTGTGGTATAACAGATGACTACAAATGGAGCGTAGCCAACAATGCATCAGTCCTTATTGAATCTGGCATGTTGACTGAGATGCCACATAGCTACAGTGTTGTGTGCAATGTCCATGGGTACCACTATCTCATGTACCAACTAATTAGATGATTGTTGGCCTCTAACATGTTAACAAGCTTTATTAATATCCAGCACACATGTCTGTGTTTCCTATAGTGTACCCTGGAAGTTAGCATGGCATTGGTTCCCTTAACAAAAAGCAAATGGGATTTCTTTTACTGTTTTTAAGACAAGTAAAAGCTTCAATATTCACAAGTAGGGTATTTACCGACAAATGTTTGGTTGCAGAACAGATCGTGAAAATCTATTAAGCTCAAGTTAACCAAATAGTTTATTTCAGGCAATTTAACAAAGAAAACGACATTTGAGATGATTGATCCAGAAGTGCAACATTGGTGTTAATAATTCCTGCAGCATTCTATTGTATAAACTTGATTATATCAATTAGAAGATTGTTCTGTCCTCATAGCCATAGGGTTTATAACCATGAGCCTTCCTTTACAAACAGCTCTGGCTTAAAATAGTGGAATACAAAAGGAAGACAAATCGATGGTGGGTTTAAGGTCAGACAAGGGCAACTACACTCCATTTATCAACAGACAGTCTGTGAGGCGGTGGATAAAGTGCTTTACTGACTACCACCACTGACTACCACCACTGCCAACAGAGGGGCGGAAATATATCTCCATATTTGTCCAAAGAAAATAATCAAGAAGAATTGAAAACAGGAGACTTGATATAACAGAGGAGATATTAAAGGTGTAGAGTATGTGGCGAAGGCCTCTGTATCGTTTACCACTATTTTCATATTAAGAGTTTTAGTAATAGCACTTATTATACTATGTATATCCTATTAGATTCGTATTTCTAACACTTGTCATTTTCTCAAATCGCTAGTGTTTTTCAATCATTAGAAATTAAACTAAGCACTGGTTGCTATGTTACTAGAACTTAAGGTGGCTTTTGCAAGAAGTTTTGAAAAAGATATATTTCCTCAAGGCAAACAAGATAGAGTTTGTGAAAGAAACACACAGTGAAAGGGAAGGGAATGCTCTGGTTTTATATTTTCTAGCGATATTAAGGAAACAATATTTCCTTGAATCGTAACAAAGGACCTATTGAAACTAATTTCATTCACACCAGCTTCTACTAAAATGGATTTAATCTGCGATCAGGTATTTTTAGAAAAGCTATTCATTTCATTCAAGCTTACACACACAGATCCTTGATGGCCGCTGCCGCCCTGCTCAGTGGATGAATCAGACACAAGAAGAGGCCTGAGCTGCTGGCCTGTTCTCTGAGTCATGGCATCACAGCTGTCAGCCAAGGGCTCTTCAGCCATGAGCCTGCACACACCACAGATGCAGTTATCTCTCCCCCAAACTTCATGCAAGGACAGATGAACACTAAAAAAAGGTAGGAAGAGGAGATAAAAGAGGGTATAAAGAAGGTCAGGGCTCAGTGGCTGGGATCAGTAGGCTGACTGGCTACAGATACAGAGTTGAACAAGCATGACACACTGTAATACAACGGTCCACCAGGCTGCTCCAGATAAAGCAAAGTGAGAAGATAACAAGGAACAATGGTTTGTGCTAATCGAGTCAAAGACACACATGAGAGAGAAGAATGAGAGGAAGAGATGGGTTTTCGAGAGATGGAACAATTGAATAGGAAAAAGAAAGTCCGTTAGTGAAAGAAAGCAAGAGTCGGAACATTCTCTTTCAGTGAAACAATGAAGAAGATTCATTGCTGTATTATTAGAATTGTATTGACCGGAGCGGTCTACACAATGACAGACGGAGCTAAAGCCAACGTGTGGAGCGCCTCGATAGTTAATTAGAGAACAGTGAGACAGTAGCACACATGAAGACCGCGCAACAACAACATCCTGACATCTGGAACATCAATAGGCTATAGCAGAAGTGTAGGACAGATGTATATAAACAGCTGAACTTGCATTTCCTCATAATTAGTGTTGCTGGCAGAAAAGCCTGAGAGAATAGTGAGCTGAAGAACAGAAATAAGAACGAACAATAGTCTGATTAAAGAAAGAGCTATGGGACTCATTATGCAGAGCTCCTTCATCAGCACTTTGGACAAGTGTACCCCACATACAGTATATGTGTTTCACTTTCTAAATAACCATATGTTTGCACATTTTGGCTATTTAACTACAAATGATGTTCTTTAGTCATCACGTTTTAAAAGATCTTTAGTGTAGCCTGTAGTGTGCTGTATAGGTTTTTGTGCATGTAAATGGTCTGCAATGTCTAAACTCCCAAAGTTCCCTCCAGAGGGAGTTTCTCTCCCACACACTCACCTTCGTTTACTTCCATACCATAATGACAACACTACAGTATATGATATGCTAGGGGACGGAACATTCTGGACACATCTCTAAGTGGTTGACCAATCACAACACAGCCGTATCATTTAAAGCCCCTGAAAACTTGTCTTTGGATCTTATGTTTTTGTTTATAAGAAAACTTTGAAGAAAAAAAACGTAGGAAAAAAAACTTCCCTCAGGTATTATTAATAAAGAGTTTAATATTTCAAAGGAACTGTGTGGGTGTGGCTTAATCAGATATGAGTTACAGTAGAGCGGCAAAGATTTAGTCTATTTATTATACATTAGTGGATAGACAGAAATATTGACTATTTTGATAACTAATGATTGCAAAATCTTATGTGTTTTGAGGATGTCAAATGTGAGAATGTAGTCTATATATATATATATAGACTCAAACTGCACTTTGAACACTTTTGAACACTTTAAATATATTAACATTTTAAACTGTATACTGTGAGAATGTAGTCTATATATATATATATATATATATATCAATATATATATATATATATATATATATATATATATGTAAATGTATTCTCTTTGTGAACTGGATGGTTGGAAGTAGAAACATGGATGAGAACATCTAAAGAGGGACCAGAAGAGGCACCATGTGTGGCACAGCCAGGCAAAGATACTGAAGTGCAGGACTGCAGGGCAAGAGGAGGAACACATCCCCTTCTTGTAGCTCAAAACATTGCTTTGAAAATAGATACATGTAATTATCTATTTGGAGCTTTAAAGTGTGCAGACCTTTTGTGTGCCCTTCAGGGTAATCACTACTGACAAAAGGATGCGGTCCTAGCCAACAGTAACCAAACAACCAAAAAGCCTCTATCAGATTCTGATTGAAATGTTACTAAATGTTATTAAAAATCCTTTTAACCCCCCTCACAACACAGCCCACTTTAGACCAGGAGAAGGACACAGAAAACGAAAGAAAAAACTAAATGAGAAATATCAAACTTTGATTATTTTGCATCAGTGTAGCATTTCATTGCTCTTACAAAGAAGCTGTTGGAGAAAAGACGTATTGATGGCCTTTCAATAATTACCAATGACGTTCAGCTACAGTCCTTTATTCAGTCAATTCATAGGCCTTGACAAATCAATGGCCATGAGACATTTTTACCATTTCACTTTATTATTCACCCACTTCACCGCAACCCACGACAAAATGACTATTTCATTTCTTAAAACGCAGAGGCGGCCTTCCCAACGACAGCCCAGGTGAGTTACAATGAGCGGCTTCCCCCTCAGTGTGTCTCCAAGGCAACCCTGACATTCCATTTCAAATTCATTTGGACAGTAGCGCTTTTATAAATCAAGTACAGAGCAGAGGCTTCATTTCATCTTCAAGGGGGAAAGAAAAACAGGCAAACTATCAATCCATTAAAAACTGCTCTGCACAGTGTGCCTCTTGAAATCATGATGTTGTTTGAAAAAATGCTTGTACAATCCCTGTGGTGTTGATTGTGGATAAGTAGGGCTGGCTGTAAATTGGTGAAAAGCTGGTACTGTAATAAACAGGGATGTCCTTTGAAATTATCCGAAGACAGACGGCTTGGCCTTGGAGCGTAACATTTTCTATTTCACAGCTGGCTGCTTGAGGATGTAATCATCTTTAAGAATAAACAAGGACAGTATTTGCATGCGTGCTCCAATTAGAGTTGTCAGTTGGGCATATCTAGATTCAAGGCTGGTCGCTGGCCCTCGCCGACAATAACAGACCCAGACACAGATATAAGAACAAGTGTCACTGAGGAGGCTTTCAGAGGTAGTACACCGTGCCGCCTGTCAAACACTGCCATCCTCTCCAAGATAAGACGAGCACAAACATACCTTTCTGCTCCTACCTTCTGCTCTGTCAGCCCTAATACGTGCAGAGAGACAGGAACTGAGCACTGCGCCTTCCTCCCTCTCTGCATTCATAGCGTGTGCGTATACAGTATTTCCTCTGCATTTGTGGAGATGGGGGATGGAGGGCGTCCACTGGGACCGCACCACAGATTGCTGACGGATCAGAAATGCTATGTGATGCTGCACAACAGGAGAGTGATTAGGAGACGGTTTTGTCATTGATCCCTGATATATTTGGGCCCTAGTTGGGAGTCTTCACCCTCCACACAATCGCTGACATTTCCACTGTCTGTCACGATAAGGAAGCATTCTCTTCACTGCGAGGATACACACAGTGATTAACTCAACGCTCGGGGACAGATAGCTTCCACTGAATCAAGGTCAAACTGCAAAATAAGTCCTGTTTTGACAGGATTTCTCAATAATGGCTTCTACTGAAAAATGCATAGCTTTAAATTAGAGACCAAAAACTACACACCAAACAATTGCTGAAGGCAGACACAGTCAAGGTCGAGATGAATCTGGCGCAGATACTGACTGAGTGAGAGAAAGAGAGGGAGAATGTCAAACTGAAAGAGTGGCTGATTGATTGTAGGAGAACTGAGACAGTGGACAGGTCACACCTATCATCTGTGATTCTCTATGACCCTATATCATAAGAACAAGATCCAAGAGAGAAACAGGCCTCCATGAGAGGATGAGAGAGGTGGAGAAGAAGACGCACTGACAGATCAGATGACGACCATCTGTCATCAGCCCCTCACACACCTCGCTGCCCTGCAGAGGAGGCAGATAGGCAGGCAGGCAGGCGAGTGCACACGTACGCACCCTGCAGCTGGAGAGAGGAGTTGAAAAACATTTTCTTTAGCAGCTTCTTTCAATCTGTCAGTCACTCATCCCTCCCTCGCCGTGTTGTTCCCACCCCTCTTTCTGCTTTTATATCTCAATCTGCGGCGCACCCGTATCTGCGGCCAGGCATGACTCGCCCGGGTCATGACAGGGAGATAACACGAGACAAACCATAATGCCACAATGGACATCCCACCTCTCTCGGCCTCTGCTCAGATTTCACATCTCCTCGGGCCATCTGTCAGGAAGAGACTACGTGCTGGTGGGCTATGAAGCACTGATATGGCAGCAGCAGGCTCCTCCGTGCTGCCCCGAGAGATGATACACACATGAAATGTCTTTGATATCTGTGTATTTTTCGGGGGGGGGGGGGGGGGGTCTAAAGTAATGTTTGTGTAATCAGTGTTTACATGCCGGAGGAAGGAGCTGATATTGAGTAAAATCTTCAAAAAGAAGAGGCCGCTAATCTGCAGCCTGGGAGCAGGATTAAGGCACCTTTCAGAGGAGGCATCCTCTATAATCCCCAGCCTCTGCATAAACAACTGTGTGTACATTCATACACAGATCAGGAAGTGAAGCAGTTATGGATGACTTTGGTGTATGAACTGTAAGGAAAAGACAATGAGAGTGATATATGAGAGAATCAGAACATTTTACTCGAAATGATTTGAATAACATTTACAGTAGACCAAGTTGTTATTGATGTGAAGTGGAGTATGGTTGGAAAATTTCCTTTTTTCAAGACAATCAAAAATGATTGTAAGCACTCAATCAGAGCCTAATGGCGCTCATTTCACATCATCAGTTTTTGATCTGAAAGGGGTTTTAGCTGTTATTACCAGAAAGAAGAACGCTAATGCAGCAGGCAGAATGCCTTTGATCATTACTGTGGATTTGTATTTCACTACTCTCACTGAATGACAACTATGATTGGAGGTCACCTTCATCTAAGCCTCTTACATTTCAACAACAAACGCTCAGACCACACAAGCGCATGGAACACTTTCTACACTGACAATACATAGAGAAGATTCAGATTTGAGTTATAATAGAGGTGTTTGTTTTGCGACATATTGTAACTCGCTCTCTCACACATACACCCACACACTGAGCAACAGTGATAGGGTGTGGAGCCCCACTGAGAGGAGTCCCTGGCTTATCTGCAGTGTAACTATCT
Source organism: Notothenia rossii (assembly GCF_949606895.1). Classification (NCBI taxonomy): domain Eukaryota; kingdom Metazoa; phylum Chordata; class Actinopteri; order Perciformes; family Nototheniidae; genus Notothenia; species Notothenia rossii. Next base: position 22,464,319 of record NC_136907.1, on the reverse strand, counting down.
ATCTTCACTGTCTGCTCTCCTTTGCCATCCTTGTCTGGCAGCCCATAGCCAGAGACAGGTTTCCTCTCTGGGGAGCCGAGGACAGCAGCAGATACAGCCTGTCAGCACTCACTAGACAGCAGGGTTTAGAGGAGCCAGCAGACTGAGAGTTGGCCGGAGTCAGGAGGGGAGTGTGCGTGTGTGTGTGTGTGTGTGTGTGTGTGTGTGTGTGTGTGTGTGTGTGTGTGTGTGTGTGTGTGTGTGTGTGTGTGTGTGTGTGTGTGTGTGTGTGTGTGTGTGTGTGCGCGTGTGTGTGTGTGTGTGTGTGTGTGTGTGTGTGTGTGTGTGTGTGTGTGTGTGTATGTGTGTGTGTGTGTGTGTGTGTGTGTGTGTGTGTGTGTGTGTGTGTGTGTGTGTGTGTGTGTGTGTGTGTGTGTGTGTGTGTGTGTGTGTGTGTGTGTGTGTGTGTGTGTGTGTGTGTGTGTGTGTGTGTGTGGGGGGGGGGGGTACTATGAAAGCACTCAAAGGTCAGGTGAGCTGGCTGCTGCTCTTCCACTGGGCTACCACTTGGCGCCTCAAAGGTTAGACGGAGCCCTCGGCCGCACCAGAGGTGATGCGAGAATACAAGAAATGTCACCAACACCAATACATCTCCAGACAGAGTCGATACTGGCAGAGAAGCAGCAGCAACACAGCATGCTACCGCCTTTGTTGGAAAGACATTTCAGTCAGTGGCGGGTAAAATGTCCTTCAGTGGAGGGCAGGGTAAAGGATTAAACCAGATAGGGGGGGATTCTCCTTGGTTTGATGCCGATCTTAGGCCCATTTTCCGAGTTTAGTCTACAAAGGAGATGGTTTGTATTTAAATTATTATAACTGTTCTTGAGTAGTTCTATTGACTTGAGACGTAAACTCAATCTGAAACCCATGCCACATGAATGCAGCACACATGCCCAACATTGCAATGTTAATTAAATTAAAACATTATTTGTGTATCCTGACTGTAATTCGGTTGAGTTCCAAAATGTTATGGGTTCTTCCTTGGAGCATGCTTCAACCAAGTGAATCAAGTTGCATGAAAATAGTGCCAGTAGTTCCTGGTAATACTGCTGAGTGGTTTACCGATATACAAACAGAAAACCTTCCCGACTCTCCTCTTCTGTCCTTCATTACAAGACAGAGCCTCATAACATATGCAACAATAACATGTTTCACAAACATTACAGAGTCCAAGTCAGACATTATAAGACAAATGGATAACCAGTTACACCATCAGCCCCGTAAATGTCACATCCCTTCTGGTGCTCCCCATATAGGCAGCAGCCCATGATGGGCTTATTAATCCCCGGGGAGGCAGGGGACAGAGGATGAGTGTGTCCAGGCTTGCCGTAATATCCTCTGGCCCGGCACTGAGTCTATGTGTGAGCCTGCCAGCCCCCACCTCCACCACCAACGCCATCTGTTTCCTGCCCAGTACTCCAGATTATGAACCTGCTGAGCATTGGGATCTCCCGCTTTTCTGGTCCGCATAGAGAATGTGCCCCACTCTACACAGAGGCTCTATATAAATCAGGGATGGGCAAATGGCGGCCCCCACCTCCTCTTTTTGCGGCCCTCAGATTATATTTATAATATATTATTTTTAGGTTTATAAACAACGTAATTAATTTAAAAAAACATGATTTTGTTCTGCAGCCAAATAATAATCTGTGACACGTTTGTGTGTATTGTGTTTGTTTCCCGGGGAAACACCCACAAGAAACACGGGCTGTTGTTATGACTGCTGTGACGTTAAATAACCTGTTCAATACAGAAATGCCACCTGTAAACATTAAATAACATTTCTTTGAACTGATATTTGTTTAGTGAGCTTATTAGAGGATATTCCCGGAAAGATTGCAAATCGTCAATGAAGATGTTAGACTTAGTATATTTGTTAATAATTACATACAATACATGGAATGTGTGTGTGTATGTGTGTGTGTGTGTGTGTGTGTGTGTGTGTGTGTGTGTGTGTGTGTGCGTGCGTGCGTGCGTGCGTGCGTGCGTGCGTGCGTGCGTGCGTGCGTGCGTGCGTGCGTGCGTGCGTGCGTGCGTGCGTGTGTGTGTGTGTGTGTGTGTTCCAAGTGAATCTGCGGCCCCCTGGTGGCCAGTACATACATTATGTGGCCCCCACCACCATCCAAGTTGCCCATCCCTGATATAAATGAATAATATTCGGGTTAGAATCAACAGTCGACACAGACAGTGCAACACTTTTCTACTAGTAGTTCAACTTAGAAATTGTAAATAGAAGAAATATTATAGAAAAATAAATAAATAAATCATAGAAAAAAGAATGATTGTTGAATAGATCTTTGATTTAAAAAGATAAATACTAGATGGTTCTAGGGAAGTTTTATTTCCGTTCATGCTCCCGCCACCTGTCAGTAAGTTACTGTTCATATAGTGCAAATAAAAAATCCACTCTGTATGCTTGGGCTGCTTTGTGAATCTCAATATGTTCTCTCTCCCCATACTGTATGTCCCCTGCGGCCCCATTTCAATCCAGCACCACAGGGGGTCTGCTCTTGTCATTTTGGTTACCTGTCTGAAGCTGGCACACTGCAGATCCTCTCATCTCAACTCAGAACATTCCCTCAGCACTCCTCTGCAATAGAGTAGATGTTTTAATAAAAGACTGTCTATCTTCAAGCCCATGTCCCTTGAACTTTGTAATTCAGAAAAAAAACGAAAAAGGTAGACCGCAAAGGTGACATGTCAGGAGTCAAGTGATTGTTGTCTGCCTCGTTCTTATAAACTGAGGTGCAAAATAGGGACACATGAAGCAAAATATAATTTTTCAAATACTCTTATAGAATTGGATGAGAAGATGGATATCCTTTCATTTCTGTATCCTAGCTTAATATAAGGCTAAAGCCTCAAGCCGGTTAGCATACTTGGCATGTTGAACGGTAACAAGCCAACCACACGCCAGAAAATCTAAAGCTTACCAAATATATCTTGTTTGTTTATTCCATACTTCAAACAATGGAAACTACAGCCCACCATTTTACAGGGGGATACATGCCAGACAGTTTGTTGGCTGGGGGAAGGAACTGCTTGGAAATCTCTACTGGTTGCATCGAAATGTCTCTCAGTCTCTCAAATTAGCCCACATCAAAATAGTCTATATTCATAGTTACTCTTTTTAATAAGTTAAGTTGCATTTAATTAAGCCATTGGTGTGCTGGCCCCAGCTTCATATTCAGTGCCAGCTTTAGTTGTCTCAACTAACTCTGCAAGAAAGCAATTGAGTTTTTTAATTGAAAGATTACTGACTATTCAGAAGAACCACAAGCCAATCAGAGCGGGGCCTCAGTTTCCCCATCTCAGCCAATCTGCAGCATCACATTCAGTCAGATTCTAACACGCTTACCCTGAAGGTAACCAGATCACAGATCCATTTCTGCGCTCACTAAATCACTCTTACCCTCTCCATCTCCCACATTCGCCACTTTCTGTTGCTCATCATATTTGTTGACACTGAATAAAAGATTAACATCCTCAGAAACCCTTTAAACTGCTAAAAAAAGTTCAAGCCCAAGGTCCACCTTAAAATGTATATCCATCACTCTTTTGAAGTTGGGTTGAAAATATACTTCATATAAACTTGGTCTCCAGTGAGCTGGATGACCGTGCACGCTTTCTAATCATAATGTGAGCTTTAGAAGCACCTATAGGATCCATGGATCCATCGACTCTTGGCTGCACGCCCCCAAGGACTCCGAGTCTCCAGTTTCTCCCAAATGGAAAAGGCAATGGGCATGACATTTCTCCTGACAGCTGACTCCTTTAAACCCAGCAAGAGATCTGCTCTACACTGTGGGGTTAATCGATGAGGATGGAGCATCCAGGATAGAATACAGATGAGTAAAATGCAGACATGCGAAGAGGAAAGACGCATCATCATAAGACAGCTCTCAATTTGTCTGTGGGAAAGATTCAAATATTTTCTTTTTTTTAGATTGCAACATGTCCTTGTTAGAACTACAGGCCTGCAGATGCATTAGTTATGCCCAAACGGGTCACTACTCTTCTTCACTGAGCGTTTGACCAGGGGCGGACTGGGACTACAAATCAGCCCGGGACTCTCGACCGGCCCACTTCGGTACCGCCGGACCACCGCGGTACCGCAAGTAAATACCGCTAGTAAATTGTCGACGGGGGTGCTAGTGACTTACCGCAGAGTTAGACATTAAGGGTAAAATGCTCCGGGCCGGTGGGCTTGTATTATCACTGGCCCCACCATTGTAACCACTGGCCCGGAGCATTCGTCCAAATAAAAATCGACTAATAATGAACAAAATGAATATACTTGTTGCAACAGTAATTTATGCACAAACTACATTACTACTTGTACTACAACATTTTAATCATCAGCTCTTCCTCATTTTCCTCAATTGTTCATATTTGGTTTATTAAAATAATGATATTGTGGTCATTGTTAAAAAATGTCTGCTATTATTATGAGTATTATTATTTGTATAATGCACTTTCTGCCTTCCTGTCATTAGGAGTTAGAAATGTAATGGCTATGTAATTGATTTGATTAGAACCTTAATTATCCTAAACTACTGGGATATTTCGCCAATACCTTTATATTGTCTACTCTTCACTTACTTGTCAGCATAGATCGGCATTGATGTACAGAGCCGACAGAAGTTTATATTGGCATCATATTGAGAGGTGCAGCCAGTGACGCGTGCTAAAACCAGGAAGTAAGCTGCTGGTTCCCTCGACAATAAGTAAAGGGATTTCTTCACAGGGTTTTGGAAAATAGCTGGAAATAAGGTCTGTGGAAAACAAACCTGTTTGATAAATGCATGTTTTGTTCAGCCGGATAATCTCCACATGTCTACCCTACTTTTATAATTTTCGAATAATACATCTAATCGATAGATTATAAAAGGGTTTTAGGAAGCGTCACTGCACCACTAGAAGCCAACTCCATCGATCAAGCTGGCTGAAACTTTCTCTCCCTCTTCTTCTCATGCTCCCTGTCACTCTCCTTTAACTCCTCCGGTGACTTTCTTTTTCTTTTCCTTTTTTCCCGGCGCTTGGCCGGTTACCGCTGGTATTAAAAACATTTTGGCGAATGGTTAGGTGGCGCGATAGTCTGTAGTGAAGAAGGAGCGCGCTCCCGCTCACGGGAGCCTGCTCGCGCTGCGCTCCACAGCAAACTATAGGTTACTTACGTAACCCCAGTTCTCAGAGTAACATGAAGTGAGATGTCTCACTATGGGATGCGCCTCAACGCGTATGCAAACAGAAGCATCAATCTCATTACGCCAATCCTGATTGGCTGGTGATCTTGACGTCTATCTCAGGGAATCCACCCACCCTTTAAGTAGCTTGCGCTACGTCGCAGCGTCATTCAAAATAAGCATCTCTTCTCGCTTCGCCTTAGCAAGAAGGGTCGTCTGGTGAGACATCTCACTTAATGTTACTCTGAGAACTGGGGTTACGTAAGTAACCTATAGTTCTCATTCATAACACTCCGTTCGATGTCTCACTATGGGATATTGAAACTCCCGTATTGCTCGACATGCTTATCTCGAAAATCACCAAAACAATCAGAACTTAACAGGTAGAACCCTGTCTCAACACGGGGCCCAGCACTGCGCGGGCCACAGTTGGAGCAGAGACATCTAGCCTGTAAAAGCGGACAAAAGTGAGCGGTGAGGACCAACTCGCTGCTGCACAAATGTCTTGGATGGAAACACCCTTGAACAAAGCCCAGGATGTAGCCAGTCCACGAGTGGAATGAGCACGCAGGCCCGTTGGTGCCTGCAAACCCAGACTTGTATAAGCCAGAGCAATCGCTTCCACAATCCAGTGGGAGAGCCGTTGCCTGGTAACGGGCTTGCCCTTATGAGGGTTAGCCCAGGATACAAAGAGTTGGTCATTGCAACGAAACTCTTTTGACCTGTCCATATAGGTGCGTAAACCACGGACTGGGCACAGCAAATTCGGCCGCTGTTCCTCAGAGGAACACAGCGGCGGAGGAAATGCCTCAATGTCAATGGGGGTACATGAGCCAACCACCTTAGGTACAAAGGCAGGGTTGGGCTTCAGCAACACTCTTGTTTGCCCCGGGGCAAACTGAGTGCATGAAGGATGTACAGAGAGCGCATGAATGTCACTGACTCGCTTGGCAGATGCCAGAGCCAGTAACAACATTGTCATCAGTGACAGGTGTTTCATGTCAGCTTCTTCCAGGGGTTCAAATGGAGGTCGAGTGAGCCCATCTAAAACCACTGCCAAGTCCCATAAGGGCACCAGTGACCTGGAAACAGGTAGGAGCCTGCGTGGCATGCAGAAATAGCAGCCAGGTGCACTTTGATCGTAGAGAAAGCTCTGTGTTTATCAATCAGGTCCTGTAGAAATGATAGAATCACCCCGACAGGACATTGAAAAGAGATGTGTCCCTTTTGAAGGCACCATTCCTCAAACACCCTCCACTTACAGTAATAGAGGGACCTGGTGGAGGAAGCTCTTGCACTCTGAATCGTGTTTATCACCTTCTGAAGGAGCCCCACTGTATTCAAGTTATACCACTCACGGGCCAGGCCCATAGTGCCAAGCGCTCTGGGTGTGGGTGAAAAATCGTCCCCCCCGTCTGAGACAGTATGTCCCTGCGTAGCGGGAGCTACCACGGCTGCCCGCACAGCAGCTGATATATCTCCGCCAGCCAGTACATTGCAGGCCAGTGTGGAGCTATTAGGATCAGTGTGTGGCGTTGTTCTCTCACTCTGGTGGGAACGCGTACAGGAGGACCGGAGGCCAAACGTGCGCGAGCGCGTCCACGCCTGACGGCGCGTTTAAATCGCGCATTGAAAAGAACAGCTGACAGTGAGCGTTTTCTTTTGATGCGAACAGATCCACCGCGGCCCGGCCGTAACGCACCCACAGCTGACTCACAATTATTGGATGAATAGTCCAGTCTGCATGTAACAGGGACAGTTATGTCTCATTTGTATATAATATATTATGTAAATATGTCTATATAATTACACAAAATCTGTGTTTATTCTTGTTTCATCTTGTGTTAATACCTGACGCAGTAGGACTCACATCAGTATGTGGAACTATAATTTTAGCGTGTACCCCTACGTTCCTTATGTATGTGACACTGTTCCCCTTTTTTTCGCGGGGTTCATGCATCGTTCTCCCCTTTTGATACTGATCTCTGTGGGAGAGGTAGGCGGCTCTTCAGCCAGAAGCAATTTCCGTGTTTTAGTGTCGACTTTATGCACTTTAAGTTACTTTTTATTACTTATTTTTGTTGTAGTGTCTCACGGGTGTTCACAATGTATTTCTGTGTTGTTTAATTTGTATAGGGGCACGTTAAAGAGAGTACTGACTGGAGAAATGTTTTCTTTCTGTCGCTGTTTCGTCAGGTATGTTGTGTTACTTTTTACGTTATGCCCTTTTGATACTGATCTCTGTGGGAGAGGGGCACGTTAAAGAGAGTACTGACTGGAGAAATGTTTTCTTTCTGTCGCTGTTTCGTCAGGAGTGAAAATAAATGTACATCCTGAATGAAGCTACACGTCTGGGTCGTCGTCTTTCTACACAACACAACGCAGAGTCAGACACAGCCGGTTACACTTGGTGCCGTGACGACCCGTTGTATCCGCGACCAGCGCCGTCTGGTCCCCGGGGTAAAGCTGCTGCCCACCGGCGGGAAGAAGGAAAGACTGGAGTGTGTGTTTTTTTTTTTTCCTCTTTTTTTTTTTTTTCCCCCTCTCTTGCTGCGACGGCAGGTGCGTTAAAGGGACAGTGTACATATTCAAATTGAGAGATGCACTGAGTCTGAGAGGACACTTATCACTGAGTATATCTGTCTATCTGTGTTTTATCATTTTATTTTATTTTAGTGTTTTATCTCTTGTGGGTGGCTTTAAACTGTGTTTTGATTGCTTTGTGGGATTTTTTTGTTGTTGTCATTAACAATATGGATGTTAGTGGGCATGATGTCACATTTGGGTTGGGGAGGGGCCAGCGACTTAAAGGTAGTGAAAGATTTGGGTTCGCTAGTGATTTCAACCCGACATTAACACCTGCTGCAAGCTCCACACCTATTATGCAGCCAGACCGTAAACTTACACAAGTAGTATCTGTTGAAGCTTTTGGGGAAATGATAACAAGTTTGGCTAAACAGATAGGTGAGAACATATCAAGCACCATGCACCAGCCCAGTGCTGCCCAGCCTCAGTCTCCCACCAATCCACACCCGTCCCACCAGGCTGATTTGTCTCAATTGAAGGTTGTGGTGCAGTCAGACACCAAGGCTCCGCCTTACTTCAGGGGTGATCGTGCTGATGTATTTTCTATTCATGAATGGGAGGACATGATGAGATGTTACCTGAATAGAGTGAAATGTGACACTCACGTAGAAAGGTTTGATCTGATTATGTCAAGACTAACAGGTAAAGCCAGGGATGTGGTGAAAGTGTCAATCCGCAGCCGACCTGACTTGAGTGCGACCGACCTGCCCACAGCTGTGTTTGACATATTAAAGGGTAACTTTAGTGAGCTGTCATACTCTAACTTGCCCATGAAAGATTTTTACGGCACTGTTCCACGTGCTGGTGAAAGTGCTATGGACTATTGGATACGCCTTAACAAGTCAATAGATGCTGCGGACGAGTGCCTCCGGAGGCGAGGTAAATGTGTAGATGACCCCAGTGCAGAAGTGGTCTTGATGTTCATTAATCACTGTCCTGACCCCAGTCTCGCCATATCATTCCAACTGAAGGCACCTGAGCGGTGGACCACGGCTGAGGTTCAGGAGCGTCTGGACGCCCATATGAGAAATGTGAGAAAAACAGCAGCGCAGTCTCATAATGTGGTGGGTCTGTCAGTTTATAGTCAGAGCCCTGTGACTGATTCTTTTCGCCCTGTCAATCTGGGGATGTCTCAGGCCTCATTAGCGCACCAACCAGACCCCCCTCCCAACTCTCTACCGGCCACTGCCCTTGCTTACAGTCAGCCTCAGCCAGACCATGCTAGGGTGAGTCCCCAAGTGTCCCCCTTATCCCTGCCTCTCTCTGCTGTCTCTGACCCAGCCCCTACCACCGTCAACCCACCTACTACCGACGCTGGTGTTCAACAGGTAGTTGCAATGTTTGACAGAGTTCTGGCTATGTGCAACGCTTCCCTTACAACCAGTCAAAGGCCAGACTACCATCAGCCAGGTAACCACCAACAAGCCCACCGTCAGAATGGTCAGCCAGGCAACCACCAACAAGTCCACCGTCAGAATGGTCGACCCCGTTACCAGCAGGCATCTGAGTCCTTTCCATGCAAGGTTTGTGGCTCCAGGGACCATTCAACCCATGCACACTGCAGGCTTTACAGATTATGCCTTAACTGCTTCAGTCCTGGTCACATAAGAAATCAGTGCCCACAGGCCTCTCCTTCCTCAGCCATGCCACCTTCTCCCTCCAATGCTGGTTTAAACTAGCCCGCCCGTGCAGTGAGAGGGATAGCATGGGCGGCACTAGTGACACCCTCAGTGAGGAAAATGACTTAAGATCAACATATGTGAACTGCTGTAGTAATCTTCCTGATGACAAAACTGTGATTGCTGTGGGTTCACATAGAGTTGAAGGAGCCAATGACTTGTTTTATACCCCAGTGTTAGTAGGGGGTCAGTCAACTTTAAGGGGGATGCTTGATTCAGGGAGCATGTCATGCACACTCAGCGAAGAGGCAGAGTCCAATCTTAGAGCTGCTGGTGTCCTCCCTTGTCCTCAGCCTGTGCCAGAGAAGGTGGTCCTAGTTGGCTGTGGTGGCCTTATGACACAACCCAGATGTATCTATGACCTGGAGATTGAGGTTTACGGTTCTAAATTCATTGTGCCAACTTTCCTTGTCCCAGGGCAGAGAGACGAACTCATTATTGGTAGCAACGTCATCAGGCCCATATTACAGAGGATGAAGTCTGATGAGAAGTACTGGGAGCTCATCCAGTCCAACACCTCAGACCCCGACTGTGAGCAGTTTCTTCAGTTGCTCAGCTGCATCACTCGTTGGTCTGGTCCTGAACTGCCTGACAAGGTTGGCACGGTCAAGCTACGGCAAGCTATCACTCTAGCACCACAGAAGGAGTATCTGGTGTGGGGAAAGCTACCTGGCAGTGTTCCTGTGTCCCCTGGGAGCACTGTCATTGTGGAGCCCACCTCCTCCCGTTCAGCCCCCAAAGACATTATTGTGGGACGGGTTGTGGCACCCATGTGGGGAGATCGTTGGGTCCCTATGAAGGTCCTTAACCCAACCAAGAGTCCCGTGACACTACGCCGCAATGCTAAAGTGGCCGATGTGTTTACTTGTGTCGCGATGGAAGACCTTCCCCTCTCTCAGGGTGTGAATAGGCCACAGACCAGTCAGGCAGCTGACCCTCCTCCCAACTCAGATGCCAGCTCTACCCACACTCAGCAGCTTAAAGACTGTGGATTGGCAGACATCGACCTCGAAGGCTGTGCGGTGTCAGATGAATGGAAAAAGAGACTCTCTGAACTGTTGCTCACTTACCAGGATGTCTTCTCCAAAGACAAGCTGGACTGTGGGGAAGCGAAAGAGTTCGTCCACCGGATTCATCTCACTGATGATCACCCCTTCAGGCTACCCTATCGCCGTGTCCCTCCAGCACACTATCACAAACTGAGAGAGGTGCTGTCTGAGATGGAGTTGAAAGGCATCATCAGTAAATCAGTCAGTGAGTATGCATCGCCGCTGGTCCTTGTCTGGAAGAAGTCAGGAGAGTTAAGGATCTGCACTGACTTTCGCTGGCTTAATGCCAAGACCGTCAAGGACGCCCACCCGCTGCCTCACCAGGCCGACTGTCTTGCTGCCCTTGGTGGAAACGCCTTTTTCAGCACCATGGATCTCACATCGGGGTTCTACAACATCCCCCTCCATGAGTCTGACAGGAAGTACTCGGCATTCACAACACCCTTAGGCCTGTATGAGTACAACAGACTTCCCCAAGGTCTTTGCAACAGTCCCGCGTCCTTTATGCGGATGATGATGAGTGTGTTTGGTGATTTGAACTTCTCCAGCCTCCTCTGTTATTTGGACGACCTGCTTGTCTTTGCTCCATCCGAGGAGGAAGCCCTGAAACGGCTGGAGACTGTCTTCTCGCGGCTCAGAGCCAACAACCTGAAGCTGTCTCAGAAGAAGTGCTACTTCCTTCGCAGGACTGTGGGGTTTCTGGGTCACGTGATAGACAGCAGTGGCGTCTCAGTCGACCAAGAGAAGGTGAGGGTCATCTCAGCTTTCGGGAAGGAGGATCTCATGAACGACGACGGTTGCACCCCATCTCAGCGGAAGGTCAGGTCTTTCCTCGGGATGGTGCTGTATTATCAACACTTCATTCCTGGCTGTTCTTCCATCGCAAAGCCACTCTACGCCTTAACTGCAGGGCAGAAGAGGAAAGCCAAGGGCTCTTTCGGTCGGAGAAGAGCTGGCACCTTTCGAGAACTGACTCCTCAGGATTGGACCCCTGCCTGTGAGAAGGCATTTGATGATCTGAGACACGCACTCCTCAACAGCGTGGTGCTGGCACACCCAGACTTTGATAGGCCTTTCATCCTCTCCACCGATGCTTCCCTTGATGGTCTGGGTGCTGTACTGTCCCAAATTTCTGCTGGTGAGGAGAAGGCAAGACCCATCGCCTTTGCAAGCAAAACTCTCAGTCGCAGCCAGCTCAATTATCCTGCACACAGACTGGAGTTCTTGGCTCTAAAGTGGGCGGTTTGTGAGAAGTTTAGCCACTGGCTCAAGGGTCACAGATTCACCGTCTGGTCAGATAACAATCCTCTCACATATATCATGACCAAGCCGAAACTTGACGCCTGTGAGCAGCGGTGGGTTGCTAAGTTGGCTCCGTATTCCTTCGAAATCAAACATATTCCCGGCAGGTTGAACGTGGTGGCGGATGCCCTCAGCAGAGACCCTTTCGTGAAACCTTTGAGGGAACGGTTGCTGCGTGAACCCTACTTGGAGCTACTGGACCAGGTCTGTGACGTCAGTGATGGGTCTGTGCAAGATGCCTTCCGCCTCACCTGCCAACCACAGTCACTGGAGGGTCCATCTCACTCTGGCGCCATTGAAGGTTCAATGTCTGAGGATGAGGTCTCTTCTCTTCTTTCCTCCTTGGACGAGTGGGACTCTGCTCCTAGGGAGCGTGCAGCCTCCCTGGTTGATCACCTCACCACCTTTGAACCACCTGGCCAGGACACGTTGCATTCCCTATCTCTTTCTGAGCTGCAGTCACACCAGCAACAGGACCCAGTAATTTCCAGGGTCGCTCTCTATGTCGACAGGAAGCGCAGGCCTTCCAGACGGGAACGCTACAATGAGAGTCAGCCGACTCTGAGAGTCTTGAAGCAGTGGGATAAACTGACTCTTCTGAATGGCGTCCTCTACAGGGTCACGAAAGATCCCTTGACTAGACAGAAGAGGTCCCAGTTCGTGGTGCCGGAGTCGCTAAAGGCAGATGCATTATCTGGTGTTCACGACCATGCTGGCCATCAAGGTCAGCCCCGCACACTGTCTCTGGCCCGTCAGCGTTTCTTCTGGTACGACATGGAGAAGGATGTCCGCAATCATGTGAAGCACTGCCACAGATGTGTTCTCAGCAAGACTCCTGAACCTTCCGCAAGAGCCCCACTGGAGAGCATTAAGACCTCTGCCCCTCTGGAGCTTGTGTGCATCGACTTCTGGTCAGCTGAAGACCGTCACAACAAGTCTGTGGATGTTCTTGTGATCACCGATCACTATACAAAGTTGGCACATGCTTTCCCCTGCCAGGATCAGACAGCTAAGAGAGTAGCCAAGAAGCTGTGGGACAACTTTGTCTGTGTTTATGGCTTCCCTCAGCGCCTTCATTCTGACCAGGGAGCAAACTTTGAAAGTGAGCTGATTGCTGAGCTCTTGCAGTTGTCAGGGGTTGACAAGTCCCACACCACACCTTACCACCCTATGGGGAACGGCGGCACAGAGAGGTTCAACCGCACCCTGGGCAACATGTTGAGGTCTCTACCACTTCGCTCCAAACAGAAGTGGCCGCAGATAATACAGACAATGACTTTCGTGTACAATTGCACTGTCCATGAGACCACTGGGTTCGCTTCCTTCTATTTGATGTTCGGGAGAATCCCAAGGCTGCCAGTGGACCTTCTGTTCAGGAATGTACTTCATGATGTGACTGTGTGTGACTACAATGCCTACGTGAAATCCCTCTTGGAAGACCTGCACTGTGCCATGGCACTGGCCCAGAAAAACTGCACAGCGGAGCAGAGACATCAGAGTGACCAGTATAACAAACGGGTCAGGGGCCAACCTCTGTCTGTCGGTGACCAGGTGCTGCTGGCGAACAAAGGCGCCAAGGGAAAATGCAAGCTTTCTGACAAGTGGATGCCTGTTGTGCACACTGTGGTGGCCTCAAAACCAGCCCTCCATATCTACCGGATCAGGGATCCAGAGGGACATGAGCGTGTTGTTCACCGAAACCTGCTGCTGCAAGTCAACTTCCTTCCGCTGGAGGAGGCCTCGGATGGTGAAGATGATGCTCCTGTGCCCGCACCTACCCCTAGCATGACCGATACCGCTCCGGCATCTGATTGGCATGGGACAGAGGTGTCCGAGTTAGACACAGCAGCTGCAACAGCTGGGCCATCCCTAGCTGGTTCCCTCTCGGATGTTGACGGGGAGGATGGCCGCACCGCCTCATGGGTCCTTGAGCAGTCCCCTTTTGATGACTCTGTTCATCCAGACCACCCACCACCTCCTTCTGTGTTGGTCACCCCCGTTTCTAGTGACCCTGCAACTGCTGTAGAGACCCCAATGGCTTTCCCAGCTCCTCTGCCACAACGGCCCCCTGCCAATAAGCGTCAAGCATCACATGTAGATGGCCAGGTTACCTCACGATTCGGCAGAGTCATTAGACCTGTGCGCCGCTTCATTGAGTCCATGGCACAACTTGAGTCCCTTCTTGAGGGTTGAGATAAGGCCGCGTGCTGTTATTAATGTGTGAAATGTGGCGTGTTAGCCATTATTTGTGCTCTGGTGATATACTGCTGTATTGAGCCTTTTTTTATTTTATTTTTCGCTCATCCACATCGTTTGGCCAGGGTGTGGGGTGTAAACTGCACCTCACCTTTTCTGTAGAGTACTGTGGGTTCTTGCTGGGCCCAAGCGAGTCCCTCATTCTCTTATCCTTTAGGTAGGAAGCTCTTATTGCTGTTTCATATGGTTTTGTTGCTTGTTGTAATGGCCAGTGTGTTTATATGTGGATTGTTTTGCGACCCAGAATTTTGCATAATTCTAGCGGGGTGAGTGTAACAGGGACAGTTATGTCTCATTTGTATATAATATATTATGTAAATATGTCTATATAATTACACAAAATCTGTGTTTATTCTTGTTTCATCTTGTGTTAATACCTGACGCAGTAGGACTCACATCAGTATGTGGAACTATAATTTTAGCGTGTACCCCTACGTTCCTTATGTATGTGACACTGTTCCCCTTTTTTTCGCGGGGTTCATGCATCGTTCTCCCCTTTTGATACTGATCTCTGTGGGAGAGGTAGGCGGCTCTTCAGCCAGAAGCAATTTCCGTGTTTTAGTGTCGACTTTATGCACTTTAAGTTACTTTTTATTACTTATTTTTGTTGTAGTGTCTCACGGGTGTTCACAATGTATTTCTGTGTTGTTTAATTTGTATAGGGGCACGTTAAAGAGAGTACTGACTGGAGAAATGTTTTCTTTCTGTCGCTGTTTCGTCAGGTATGTTGTGTTACTTTTTACGTTATGCCCTTTTGATACTGATCTCTGTGGGAGAGGGGCACGTTAAAGAGAGTACTGACTGGAGAAATGTTTTCTTTCTGTCGCTGTTTCGTCAGGAGTGAAAATAAATGTACATCCTGAATGAAGCTACACGTCTGGGTCGTCGTCTTTCTACACAACACAACGCAGAGTCAGACACAGCCGGTTACATGCATATAGTGGTGCACCTCTGGACAGCAGATCTGCCCCGAGGTTCATCACTCCTGGTACGTGCGTCGCTCTCAGAGAGAGGAGACGTCCGCAGCTCCATAAGATCAGTTTGCGTGCCAGCATATGTAACTGGACAGAACGCAAACCCCCTTGGCGATTTATATACGATATGGTGGTCGTGTTGTCTGTCCTCACGAGGACATGGTGTCCTCTGAGAAAAGGCAGAAAGCGTTTCAGGGTGAGGAACACCGCTAAAAGCTCCAGATAATTCATGTGTGACCGTTGGAGGTCTCTGCTCCAGAGACCCCTCACAGGTCGACCTTTGTATATACCCCCCCAGCCCGTCAGACATGCGTCTGTGGTGACCACCTTCCGCGATAGGACAGCACCCATAGGCACGCCCTGTACTAGAAAAGTCGGGTGCAGCCAGTGGCGCAGTGCCATTACGCATTTCATAGTGACCATCACTCTCTGCGTCCAGTCTGAGGGCAGCTACCCAGCGCTGAAACTCCCTCATGTGTAAGCGTCCCATTCGTACCACTAGGATGGCTGACGCCATGAGCCCCAGTAACCGCAGACATGATCTTAAGAGAACATATTTGCGTGGCTGGAAATGAGCGAGGCAAGCCCTGAAGGCTTTCACTCTCTCTGCTGACAGGCGGGCTGTAAAGGGCACCGAATTCAGGCGTAGGCCCAGGAAGAGTACAGTCTGGGCTGGGGACAACATGCTCTTTTCTGTGTTTATTACGAAACCCAGGTCGAGCAGGTGTTTTACGAGGATATTCGTCTGCGTAATAGCCTCTTGCTCCGACTGTGCGAGAAGGAGCCAATCGTCCAGATAAGTTGCCAGGCGAATACCCTTCTGTCTTAACGGGGCTATCGCGGCTTCCGTACACCGTACAAACACTCGTTGGCTGAGAGACAGACCGAAGGGAAGTACTCTGTACTCGTAACAGACACCCTGAAAAGCGAACCTCAGATATTTCCTGTGTGGATAATATACTGGGATGTCGAAATACGCGTCTTTCAGGTCGACTGATGTGAACCAATCGTTTTGGCGCACGAGACGCAACAGAGACGTGTGAGTGAGCATTCTGAATTTGTATCTTTTGAGATATTTGTTCAGAGCCCTCAAATCTAGTATGGAGGAAATTACGTTCCCTTCCCGTTTGGGAACGAGGAAATACAAGGAATAAAAGCCGCTCTGACTCTGTTCGGAGGGTATTATAGATATAGCCTTCTTTTCTAGTAGCGAGAGAATCTCTTGCTCCAGAATATGGGCCGACTCTCCCCGGGCTTGCGAATGCAGAATGCCCGAAAAGTGAGGGGGGGTGACAGCGAATTGGAGTCTGTAACCCCATGCTATTGTCTTGAAAATCCAAGCAGAATCTGTGAGCATCCTCCACTTTTCGCTTCTCAAAGCGAGTGGAGATGTCACGTCTGCTCTCTGTGTCTTTATTTGTTGTGTTATGGGGCCCTCTAGTGTCTGAACACGGTGGTACCCCAGGTTGGCAACCTCGGTCGACACTGGCATGCGCGTGGCGGTGGTGCCTTCACAGCCCCGTCCATCATACGCCTTC
Source organism: Notothenia rossii (assembly GCF_949606895.1). Classification (NCBI taxonomy): domain Eukaryota; kingdom Metazoa; phylum Chordata; class Actinopteri; order Perciformes; family Nototheniidae; genus Notothenia; species Notothenia rossii. Next base: position 22,447,710 of record NC_136907.1, on the reverse strand, counting down.
TGAGAGAGGCAGCAGCCGCTCTCAGAAGGGGGAAAGACATCAGACTGTTTATTGTTTTTATTGTTTTTCTTTTCATTTTTATTGACTGCGCCCTTGGCTTTAAGCCTGGAAACGACAGTGGGAAATGATTTATTGAGAAACTAGAGTGATGACATGTGTTTGTGTGACTTAAACGAGCAGCGGAGCTTGCTGTCTTTGATGTTAAGTCCATTTCCCTCATGGCGCGAACTCGAGGATGACGTTCTGACATCACTCGAGGCGGCGGGAAGATGGGGGCATGGTTGCACCCCGGAAACACATGAGCATTTAACACTGGAATGTGTTCTGGAGCTGGAGAACAGGGAACTTTCAGCTCTTTTATCGAGGAGAGGAGAGGAGGCTGTCAAGGCCGCTCTTTTCTTCTTCCTCGCCTGATGGCTGAAAATCTGGGCCTCGAGTCTGGACTGGAGACCCGGGGCGGGCTGTGGCCTCTGCTGTTTCGGACCTTGAAACGGGCAGGACGTGAGGCAGCCTGAGCGAAGGACTGCCGCGGGGCCGTTGAAGGCGGCGGCTGGACCCTTCGGGGAAGACAAAGCCGGAGAGCCTCATCCTCCTTCTTTTTGGATTCACACCGCTGCTGCATCGAAGCTAGAGCCGTGCCAAATATGCCCTCGGGAACAATAGGCATGTCCAAGACGTCCTCTTTTTCCCGGTCTGGAAGGTTCGTCAGGTTAAGCCACCTGGCTCTCTCCTGTACCACCATTATCCCCAGCGTTTTGCCCGTGACTTGGACTGCACAGCGCTGCACACGGAGGCTAATGTCCTTGATCGCTGTGATTTCGTCCCACACGGCAGGCTCAGGTTTGCTCGTCATGTCCTCGCAGAGCTCCGCCTGGTAGGCGGTCAGCAGCGAGGAGACATTGAGCGCCCTGGCGGACAAAGCTGCGGCTTTATAGGCTCCTTCGGTCATTGCTGACTGGAAACGGTCTGCCTTTGCCGGCAGCGTGGGGTTCCTGCTCGGTGCCGAAGCCAGCCGCGGTTGGAGGTGGGCTGCCACCAGCGGCTCCATGGGCGGCATGCGGAGCAGGCCGAGCTTCTCCATGTCCTCAAAGTCCAAAGAGGAGGCACCCTGGATTGGGGCCTTGTTGCTGAAAGGGCGGTCTCTCCACGAGACCGACAACTCATCCAGCATCTCTGGAAAGACTGGGAGAAGCTGCCTCTTCATCCTCGCTGCTTGGGGCAAGTTCTTCCCCTCATAGCGAGATCTGGAGGTCTCCTTGGCCACTTCAGGCCAGGGGATGTCCAGGCTGGACGCAGCGCGTTGGCACACGGCCTGCAAGTCCATACTGAGGCAGGGCGACGCTGGTGTGCTTTCGCCCGGGGGAGCGGACATCGCCTCCGACTTGGCAGCCTGGGCAGATGAAACGAAGATTTTATCTTCGTGCTCATCTGAGTCGGATAAGAGGAACTCAGAGGCATCCTCTTCATCCTCCTCCATATAATCAAGCTCTAGGACATCCCCCGCGGGTGGAACCACGGTGAGGTCCAGTCGGGAGCCCCAGCTTGACACAGCGCGGGGCACCGCTCTCGCGGCTCTCGCCCAAGGCAGGACGAGCAGACCTGGTGTGAGTCCGTGCTCGAAATCTTAAACCCGCGGCCGCAGAGCCGAGTCTCCGAGCCACCGTTTCCTCCGGTGTGAGGGAGAGAAGGGTCCATCCTCGTTTGCCGGGGCGTCGGCGTGGAGGGATAAACTAGTAACAGGTACGTTACCGTTAGAAGAAAAATCTAAACCTTGCCGTTATTCCGAAAGAAAAAACGGCGTGGCAGATTTCAATATTAACTGGTGTGTTAATATTCAATTCAATCTTCTTGCAAAGCAAGAGTAGCCGGCAAGCGCCCGTCGACCGAAAGTTAGCTTGTGGTTCAGTCTGTGGACAGTTAAGCTAGCCCGGCTACTGATATTTTGAGATGTGCTCCGAAGCGAGAAGAGGTGTTTGAATGATGCTGCGACGTAGCGCAAGCTACTTAAAGGGTGGGTGGATTCCCTAACGTAGACGTCAAGATCACCAGCCAATCAGGATTGGCGTAATGAGATTGATGCTTCTGTTTGCATACGCGTTGAGGCGCATCCCATAGTGAGACATCGAACGGAGTGTTACGAATGAGAACAGCTGTTTGCTTTTCACCCAACAAGGACAACCAACTCACGGAACGCTATGTTGTAGCGTTGATAAACGAAACGATTTAACTAAATTGCTAGTCAAAATACCAATACCACAGGACAATTTTTTTAAAGCAATATTTTTAGTGGCTCGAGCGGGCAAGTGGAAAGTAGGCCTACGTTATGCTGGCCCGGGGTGTCTAAATAGTGCTTCCGGGCCAGCGGGCCATTTAATGTCGAACCCTATCGCTTACCGGCCGGCCCACATCGGCCGACCGGCCCACTTCAGTACCGGCCCATCGGGATTCGTCCCGAACGTCCCGATGGCCAGTCCGCTCCAGACCTATTTCACGTAGCACAGATCCGGAGGTCACAGGGTCACTTTACACAGTACACTATTCACCAGTAAAAGTGTAGTACTTTGCATAGTGGAATATTATGTGAGCATACTGGGGTTGCTTTTTTAGGTGAAGTGTATTTCTTTGACAAACATGCTGGTTCCTTCATGTTGAGGGAGCTTCAACTGACACTAATTTAAAACAAGCTTTTTTAGCTGGTCTGACCAGACCAATAAAGATTGTGCATCAAGCAAGGACATGAAAGCCTAAATATTATGCATTTCTGATGCTATGCTCATACAGTAAAAAGCCATTTTTAATGGAAGCTGATGTCATGAATCAAGAAATAATGTCCAACACTTGTTGCTGCATGACAGGCGTGTCAAACTGCAAATACAACCTGAGCTGGCCTTAACTATTTTCAAAGCTCCAATAAGACGGTAAAGCATAACTAATGATATGTTTGACCACTTCCTGTTCCCATCTCTCCCCTTAAATCCCTGTTCCGTTCTGTCTAAAAAATGAAAGAAAAATGTGTCTTGCTCTGAGCCAGTTTTCAGAGCTATTTACAAGAAAGCTACGTGGCCGAGGTGCTTATCAACACTTCAACTGTGACTCAGGGACAAAACAAAGCGCCACACACTCGCTCATCTTACTAGTGAATCCTTGGACTCAGTGTCCTCTAAGGAGATGAGACAGACCTCACATTCTCTTTGCAACAACACAATAATCCAGCAATAACAGTGCTGCAGAGTATCACAGAACTCTAAGGTGTACCCTGCTGATGTAAGAAGGCTTTAAAGACTGCAACTTTCCATTACTAAGAAAGCCAGTGTTCACACAAACACCGGATCAAAATGTGAGTCAACAAAAGCTCTTTTTCTGGCCCCTGGGAGCCTCAGCGATAGAGAGGCTATCAGTGTGTGTCTTTTATCAGACTGGTTAATATAAGTGGGTGCATGTGGGAAAAGACCACGTTGTGTTTCCAGTGTCTAATGCTGTTATTCCAACACAAAAGCAATAGTAAAATGTCCCTCTTTATCTCCATCTTTTCGCTCTTGCCCTTGCCTGCAATCACGGACCGCAAAATGTAACAAGGGTGAAGCGGCAGCCTGGGAGGAGAGCAGCGCCTCAACATCCTCTGAGTGCATCTCCCACAACATACCAATTTCTCATTCTTCAATAAAATGTCTATGGAGAGCAATGAAGGCAAACATTCTCCCTAAAAGAAATTGGCAGCCAGGGTACATAAACGTTCACGGGCGCTCTGCTGCTCTCTGCTCGGCTGCTCCCAGAACAGATCTGTTTCACTCTTCTTTATTTGATGTGGACACCCTTTGTTTGATTGCCTCTACTTGACATGCTGACATGAGGAGTAATTTATTCTGCATTGTATTCTCTTGAGTTAAATGTTGATATGCATGTAGATAAAGCTTTTTTTAAATGTATTTCTGTAACAAAAAGGGGTTAGGCTGTGGTTGCAGCCGTAACTGGAAACTGATTTCATTTAGATTAATCAGCGTAATTAGCTTAAGGCGTTGGAAATTGCATAATTTCGCTTATGAGAAGTACAACTTTTACTGATTGCATGAAGTTTAAATTGCTTCCTAAATCAAGCTTGAGGAACCTTGATAGTTAGAAAAAAAATGAGATGGCAGCCACAGTGAACATTGAAAAGGAGAAAATAACAGTTCATCAGTCACGTGTAGTTTGTGTAGCTGGGATGGATGTTACTGCTTCTGTTTTACAGATGATCACAATATATATTAAATCCATGCCACGCCCCTAATATTACTGGATATAACTGGAAATTCATTTGGAAATGACAGTTATACCATTATGATCCAACGGCTGGATTCAGAAGTCAAATGACTGATTTCTACTAGTAAAGATCAAATAAAACAATTGTAAAATGAACAATATACTATGACTATTTTTCTCTTGTGGCAGTAAATTATTTTTCAGAGGTCTTGATAAACAGGCATCCATTTTATTAAGTGGAGACTGCTGATGACGGCTTGATCAAAGTGGTGACAGTATGAGATGTGGGGAGGACGTCCTCTATAGACTGCAGTGCCTTGTTACTTTACTATGCCATGAACTCATCAGAACAACAATAAAACATTCAACATCATAACTCCAAACCAACCAGACGGCATACTCTGTTCATGCTACACACCACAGTAAACGCTCATGTTATCACTTACAACATTCATAAAGACAGCAATTATACACCAGTCTGTTCGATCTGTTGGTTGTGGATTTCTTTGTGCTCTGTTGGTGGAGGCTGCCACTGTTTATCTCTTCCTCCTTTCAGTCCTGTATCAGGTTTGAATTCACCATCTGGGGGCTGTGTCTGCCAGACACTCTCCGATAGAGCGTCTAAATAATTCACCATCCACTATCCATGTCCATATACCTTTATATAAACACTCTCTTTAGTTACCATAGGTACAGGTTTGGCCATGTTAGGCTGTCTCCCTTTCTTCCTTTATCGACTCTCAGAACATGCTGTGGATGGGATTTCACCAACAAAGGATGATCTCTAGATATGTGCCCTTGCATGTCTTTTGTAAGGGACTTTTTCTTTTGTCCAAATACCTCATGCCTGCTGCCAATTTGTGTTAACAATAATGTTGTTACTGAAATCAGTTGGCATAGTATATTAATTTCCACGCACAGCGGGATGCCTTGTTATTTAAATGCAATGACGGGTGCTTTAAAAAAAACAACTCTAAAACAAGAATTGTTTGCACATTTTCATAAGGCAATGCTGGCTTATTTTATTTTTGTTGTTGTTTTCTATACAGTCACAATAACAATGAATCTTGTTAAAGGTGTGCTTATAAGCTGATGTCTGAGGCCTGCATTTATCAAACTGCTACAGGTACAATGTTGGCCTTAAGTGTAAGATAAAAGCAGCTCTGAGACTGCACTTTACATTAACGTGAGCATGCCAACGTGTTCACAAACTAACTTTAACCAGTTATGTTAATCATGTTCCTACAGTAGTTTAGCATGCTTACATGAGCTTATTATTAATTTTAACTAACTATAAATGCATTATTACTTTTTACATTAGTCTGATGATGGCTAATTAAAAAATGGAGTAATCACCCAAGTTATTACAATTGATCTTGTGATGTGCCCGCTGAAATGCCAGTGTTTGTTTGATGCATCCATCCACCACACCTCCTTCATTACATGAACAGTTTTCATCCTTATTTACATGACTATACCCTAAAACACATCAGAAGTGTTTTACTGTGGAATTAAGGGCTACTGACCAAGGCTATTTGATGACTTTGGAGTGAGATTGTGTTTTTTTAACAGCACTCGTTCTTTAAGCCTTGTCCTGTACATACATAGAGCCAAAAGGGTGTTGAGAGGCCCAAATCCAAGTTATGAGAGCAATCAAAGGGTAATGTAAAAGTTAAGCTGCTGGAGAAGTGGCTGTGAATAATACACACGCTGGTCTTTATGTTAAACAGGTTATTAATTATTTAACAAGAGCCATTTGGTCACAAAACTCATAATCATCCAACTATGGTGGCTTAAAATGGAACATTGTTTAATCAGACACACACAGGCATAGGCTCAAAGAGAGATATTCATCAACCACCCCATGCACACACACCATTTGTGACAATGACGAATATTACTAGTTACTCAAAAGCAGCCACAGGTATGAATTCCACACCAAGCTCAATCTGCTTTCCGCCGGTACGCTGGCTCTAAGCCGAGGATAAAGGGAAGGGTTATTTTAGTTCTGGCCCGCTCTAAACAGGGAGGCAGAGCGACGACTGCAGCAGGAGAGGCCGATATGAATTCCCAGAATGGTTCAGCAAAGAAAAGATGGAAAAGGTCAGAGCCTACATTCATCTTTTCAGCGCAGCGTTTGCTCGCAGCGTCACCTTTTCCAGCTTGTATTCCTCTGCGTCCTTGGCCTTTTTCCCCATCTCTGGGGTAAATAAATGGAAATGTGCCACGTGGTGCAGCTCAGCCCTGAGGACATATTATCATCCGCTGCTTTCACTTCCGCAGAACCATTGTCACTCATTACACGCATCCATTGACAATACTGTTTATCCAGCACAATTAAAATGCTGCGGATTTCAAAAGACTGTACGTGATGCAAATTAAGGTTATTTAGAAGGATTTAAATAGAGCATATGAACTGCATGCCGATACGAGTGGGGGATTATATCAGTTTACCCTAGTAAGTGATGTCTTTAATGGGTGAGAGAGGTTAGTAATTCACCAAACAAGTCATTACTGAGGCTCTGTTTCATTCCCTCATGGGGGAGCTGCTCCCTGAGTCATCACGGTGTCTCGGCCCATCCTCCCCTCCACCTCACCCACTCAGGATTACTGCAGCTCTGGATGATCGGCTGCTGAGAGGATCATTCCTCCCACTCACTCTTTTGCTTTATCTACAGCATCTATCGGCACATCTGGATTCAGGGGCTTTCTAGGGAGTACTTAGAAACAAAAATTCCCCGCATGGCACCTGCATGCGTGTACAAGCCTCATCAATGTAGCATTTATGTTTGAGTGTGATTGTAAAATCTCTCACGGCGGAGCTGATTTGGATTGCCAATTAAAAGGTTTTTTACACATTGAAGGTTAATAAACTATATTTGTCTTCGAAACTACAACTGCTGCCAGACGGTTTATCCTCTAACATTTGATCCACAAATAGGACATTTTTTGCAAAACTGCTCAACTTAGCATTTAAATAAGATATTGTCCTTTGACTGAAACCAGTATAATAAGTTCCTTGGGTCCAAATGGGAGCTTGTACCATATTTGGAGAAATTCCCTCAACGCGTTCCTGAGAAACATCATTTAGGAGATGGGGCCGACAGTCGTATTGACTTACAGACAGACATCTGGATGGAAGACATAATGTCTCCTGCCTTGGCTGTAGACAGTGTGGACAAAGTAAACAAACTATTTTGGTTATGTTTAGTCAATAACAATGGTTACGTTTTAAAATAGCTATGCAAGTTAGTTTATTGAACAGACGTTTTGGTATCACTCGTGACAACAGCTGTCTCTTGGGTGGAAATTCTGTGTTTTGTTTCTACCCAATCCTATTGTCCCCATGCTGACTTCCGCAGAACACAATGATTACAATTGTTTTTGTGAAACATCAAAAAACGTTAAAAAACAAACGTAATCCTGAGGAAAATACATTTACCTGGACATTTAAAAGCAGTTTTGCAGTATGGGAGTGCATTTATAGAAGACTGAGAATAGAAACTGCAGTCAGGTAGTGTTGATAGATGCTGTATGTTTGCTGATGGAAGAATAGGGGGTGTGTGTGATGTGTGTGTGTTCTCTGCAGTCAGCATGGCAGATGGTTTTGTGTTGAGGGTGTGTAGGCCGCAGCAGCTGCTCTTGTTGCAGCCTCTCTCCATTTTTCTCACTTGCACTCGCATCAACACACACGGCCCTCCTGAAAAGTATACCGGGATCACCTGACGGAACTAGACACTGATCCGCTCCATTATTCATGAGCTGACCGAGAGCGGCTACATGACCAGCCTAATATGCTGTACATTCCTAACACACAGCGCTCTCCAGGCATCCACAACACTCCACCCGAGGTCTGCTATAATTCAGTCCTCGCCGCGGCAAAAACTACACTTCGTCATGCTAAAAACACCACAAGGCCTATGACATCATTCGCATGTGAGGGGAGAGTGAAGTGGAGAAATAAAAAAAATAGTGTTTTCACCCCTCCCCCCACCCCTCTTTGTCTCACTCTCTCCCCCTCCCCTTCACCTCTCCTCTGAGGAAGAACTTCAAAGCAGCTCTGAAGTTAGTGGGATAGAGGAAGGAGGTCCCATGGGGTAAGTAGCACACACACACACACACACACACACACACACACACACACACACACACACACACACACACACACACACACACAAGGTGGCTAACAAGCAGTCTAAAACTGCCCTTTGAGCAGCAACTGGGTGACAGCTTCAAACGGCCCGACTCTGAAAGTGCACGGCCTGTTCTCATGACTGTATTGATGCAGTTTAATGTGCCTGTTTTATAGCATATGCTAACACACACAGCATGCACAAGCACACAAACTCCAGATGTGATAGAGTGCACTGATTTGAATGGATTGTAAAGCTAATGTTTAATTTAGTAATATTAGATCTGAGGAAGATACTCAATAAAACATTGTCTTACTTAACAATTATCAGCAAGTGAAGGACAAAGTTCTTAAGAAACAACCTCGAAATCCACAAAAAAATTAAAGTTGGGTTGAATTATTCAGTTTTTAGTCCTTGATGCACATTTTATCTAATGTTGTTCTGCTTTTTGATGAGGATGAATCTGGGGCTAAGCTCCCTTTGATCAGGAGATGAAGCAGATGTTCTCTTGATCTTCCAAGTTGCTTAAATGCTCTCCGCAGCAGGAGGCTGACCTCAAACCTAAAGTTACATTACACACACGCAGAATCTAAATCCAAACTATTGAAAGAATAACTAAATCCCCTCTGAGTGTCGAGTGGGATTTCAAAAAGGCTCTATGCAGAGAAGAAGAGGCTTGTCTTTGCATCTTTGTCCCCATACAGGAGATGAATCATTCTCAGCAGGGGCTTTCAAACAGTGACACACACCTCCCCTGGGGGGATCCGAGGCAAAGACACAAAGACTTACACTTTCTTATCATAGCTGCAACAATGATTGATAAGTGGCAGAAAATGCCACTTTCAGCCTCAAATGCTTTTTTCCTGCATTTTTTGTTTTGCATCACATGTCACTTGTTAGACGCTTTTATCCAAAGCGACGTACATACTCAATACTGTGGACAATCCCCACAGGAGCAATTTGGGGTGAAGTGTCTTGCCCAGGGACACAACAACATGCTGACTGCAGTGGGGTTTGAACCAGTGACCCCCTGATCTGAACACCAACCCACTGCACCACACGCCTCACACCTTTACGTGAATATCTTTGCAATACAAGACTCTTTAAGACATAAACTTGGACTTTTACAAATTTGGAATGGACACGTTCCACGTTCTATATTCTGACATTTCATAGACAAAACACTTTTTGAACTGATCTAAAAAATCAAAAGAAATCTGCAGAATACTGATTTCCACTGCGTTTGAATCATTCACAAATGTGCTTTAAAATGATAGAAGACGAACTTGCCTGAGAATCATCAAATGTTGAGGTTTTAAAGTAAACTATGGGAACATTAGGAGTTGCTAATAGCTTACGGTGCCACCTTTACAAAAGGGCCCAAGTTGTCCCACAGGAAATGACTGATTTTATGGAATCATTGTACTTCCTGTAGATGCTTTGAGCTAACTTTGAAGCACAGGGATGCACATTGCAGAATAGAACAAGATACAAACCTCCCACAATGTTGTGAGAAATGCTTCATCACGCAATGGAGATACAAAAGAAACCAGCTCACATGATGATACAAATGCGAAAATGGGATAAAACATCAAAAGTAAACTCCAGGAAGAGTCAGAGAGAGAGAGAGAGAGAGAGAGAGAGAGAGAGAGAGCACCCGTTGTGTTTCAGTGTCTGTTTTCAAAGAAGGAGGATTAAAAATGGATGCGCTTTAACATGGGAAGAATAGCTTTCCATTTTGTCAGCCTGAGCGCTGTGACACATTCTGCAAAGATGCTGAGGTAGGAGGGATATTCTGACAGGGATAAATCATTTCAGGTAAGTGCTGCATTCTGCCTGTGAGAGGTCGGCTGCAGGTTCTGAGGACGGCAATAAACACCAAGAACAACAGCACATAGTCGGGAACAGACCACCAACAGCACGAGTATGCTGGGTATCCATCTCATTTAGACCAGGGTCTTATAGTAGCTTCTCATCATTCTTCAAGAGTGTTGGAGGTTAGAGAAGCTGGATATCGTACCATCTGTAATATGAGGCTATATTCTGAAATGACAGTCCAGTATTGATTCCTCACCTTTTTGTACCAATACAACTTCACCTATGGGAAAACACAGTTTGTTTATGGATCTGAGATCATTTACAGCTGGTCATTGTCCCAACCTTCAATAACAAATACACTGACCGATAAGAAAAATACAGTGCTACCAAATTGTGAGAAAAAAGATAACGCTGTGGTCTTTTTTAATATGATTCCACATATATTTGTAATAGATGTAATATTTTCCACGTTCAATCTCTGATCACCGTGATTTGCTTCAAAAACGACACAAAACACAGCTCCCTTAGAAAGATGCTCCACATCCCCTCCATCCAAATGATACAGCAACATAACTCAACTCTAGCAAGAAATACTCCCTCAGTGCATTTGGATCTGAAACAGAATGACACGTTTATTGAATAAAAAAAAATGATATTGAAAAAAACCTCCTGCAGTGATGCTATACAGCCCGGCTACTCCAGTCCTCACCCGCCAACTCATGTGCACTTTCTGGCTGATTTTCTTTCAAAGCCCAGTCTACTTGGCTGCCTTTCTCTGGAGAGGCAGAGGCCCTGCTGTGCTCTCACATTGCAGCGATATATTTTTGGAATTGGCTCTTTTTCCTTGATCTCAAAGAATAACAATCCTGAGATTAAGGAAAGATGTGAAGGAGAGTTGATAGGCAAATCTGAGGAAAAGAAAACAGCAATGGCTGATGTTTTTGTTTGTTTTCAGGCAACTTCATGTATATCACAAAGACAATAAGTACGTCAAATGTCAATGTGATACAATTCAATCAAGGACTCTTATCCAAAATATTTTCCTAAGTGTTGCGGCTGTATGTGTTCCTATAAGAAGGAGGTTTTCAAATGGTGTACTTTTATTTAAATGCTGCTCCTAAAAAGAATTGTGAGACGGTACAATTATTTTTCTTTGGTTAAGCATTGTTCAGTTCTGTGCTAAAAAGAGATGAAAAGGGAAGTATTGAAGCACCTTTCTTTAGCACTGAGAGAATTCCAGCAGCTCCTAACACGGCTGTCACTTAGTAATTTGGGTCATTTCACTCAGTTAAGAACCTTTCTAAGCAACAAGAGACTACTCCTCCGCAGCCATATCGGGTTATTGAAAACACTTGAGCCTATGAAAAACTACCACTCCATCTTTCCTCTTCCCCTGTTCAACTGTCCTTCTCCCCACCCCCTACAAAGCTCTCCGCGGCTTCGCCCTTCAGGAGAGCAGAAGAAGGAGGAAGTAGGACAGCAGCGTGTGTCTGCTGGAGGGGGGGGGGGGGGGACCAGAGGAGAGGCGAACGCAGGGATGGCCAGCACTGACAGAGGCTGCATGTGGCGGAGAGGGACAGCCAGGAGACACATTGCGATGCTGCAAAGTGGTGGAGGCGGAGGTGGGGTATATCGCTGTTCACCCAGGAACAATGAGAATGTGAAGCTGGCAGGGGACAGATACTTTGTGGAGACAGACGGCAGAGGGAGATAGAGGGAGATGAGTGACGTCCCTCCCACACCTCTATGAGTGGCCACGTCCTAATACAAGCTAATCCCTCTATCAGCCTCTTACCTCACCTGGGCCTCTCGTGCCAATGCAAGCTCTACACAGACAAAATGGAAGGCTGCTTTCCAAGATACACACAGGAATTGTTATCTTCACCAGAGCCCATGCAGCTGAGCCTTTGGTCAGCACTGTCTCTGTCACTCACACAGCTCCTGCTGACTTTTCCTTTTTAGCCGAGCAGCATGTCACAAACCGAGCACTGATTACTGATTCACGGGGTGTTCATGAAGACCGAGGCAAACAATCATTTGCTATGTCGACATGGACTGCATTTGGGATCTGTGCGTGTTGTCGCACAGCTGGGGTTTTATCGTCTTGGATTTTGCAGCAGCATGATGGGAGTTTTGCTTATAATTAGGGAGGGCACTGTATACATTATGGATTCAACCTCAATTCATTATTTGTGCTGTTTATAAATTGTCCGAAAATAATGGAAAATATCCTTTGCCAAAACCCAAGGTGACAATTGCACGCAACTGGTTGTCTAACCAACAGTCCAAATTAAAATACATTTTCAAAAAGCCCACAGCTGACATCTTCATAGTACGGCTTGTTTTATGAAACCAACAGCCTAAAAGCCGAAAATATTCAGTTTACAATCACATAAAACAGCAATTCCTTTGTAAAGCTGAAATCATTGCATGTTTGGCATTTCTGAATAAGACATCAAAATCTATTGCTTTACAAAATAGTTTGTGATAAATCTTCTGTCGATTCACAAATGGATCTAGGAATAATAGGTTCAACATTTGCCATCACAAACAATATTTCCATTGAGGAGACATGCTCACAAGCACTCAGCTCCTCTCAAATGAAATAAATAAATATGATCCCTATAGAGATTTACCGTGTGTAATGAACCTCCATCTTCTTACTGCCGCTACACTTTGTATTAACATTTGTTCTGATGTTGGTAATAGAGAGATATTACAAAGACATGGAAGGACTGTAAAAGCCACAGCAGCTAAATAGTTTGAATAAAGCTCATACTGAATCTCCTCAATGTTATTTCCATGCTTATGTGTTTTTTTCAAATTAAAATCTATTATTCCTTAATAAGATCTGCCATTTTTTGGTGCAAATTTCAATTCATATGACACCTGTCAATTCATAATTCGTCCCGTAGAGTTGTTTTTTGAATTATTTACATAAAAAATGAGACAGGGTAACGTTATAGCACTTAGACTAGATTGATAAAGTGGGTTAGGGTTAAACACCGTTTTTGTATTTACTCACTTTTCACGATCACTTGTGAAGTGTTCAATGCGAATATTGCTCAAATTATAATTATTTTAGAGAATGTTATTGTAATAATCTACATCAACTAATTTTTTCATATAAGTGTGATGTGAATGAACATAATGCCGTGTGTAAATCGCTGGGTGACACCACAAACGCAAGAACCGAGTGAAAGCGGTTTAACCAACACAATACGCACTTAAATTCACCCAAACAGCAACAGTATTAGAACAGTGACGATGATATTAAAGGTCCCGCAGCCAGGACAGAGAGGGGATGTAGCGACGGAAATCGACGAGTTTATAAAAAAACAGCACCATCTGCAAAGCGAGGAGAGGCTGCCCAGCAAAAACACGGTCTCCGTACAACACAGCAATGTAGTACTCAAGTATCCCTACAAAAAGGGGTAATAAACAAACCATAAGGGGGAATCACGTTGCACTAACGGAACAAGAAGCTAACGTAAACAACGCCTCAATGCGCTCATACAGTATTTATGAAACTGGAGGGGAAGGGGAGCATTCATTGATACTCGTTTTTATTCCTACTGCTTTAACTTGATACTATTTGAGCGTGTGTGGAAACTCGTACCTTTTATGCAGTCTTTAGCCTCGTTGGTGTCGGCGTTTCTGGTGGATATTCTTCGGTATTTGAGACTCGGTGCTGATGTTGAACCGTGTCTTCCGTGCCTCCTCGTCTCCGTTAGCTAGCCCGCTGCCTCTGCTCGGCTTGTGGTGCTGAAGTGGACAGCGCACCGAGGAGCTGGGAACAAAAAGCCCACACGGCGTCTCTCCGGGCCGGCGTGCAGCACAGCGCCCTCTCCCGAGCCGGAGGGGCGTCTGGAGCCCACAAAGGTAGTGAGTAATCTGCATTGGAATAGCGTCACCCAGCGTTAGGAGTGAACAGTGTTTCTCTGTGGACGAATTTGTCCTGAATATTGGCCTCAGTTGCGTAGTTCAATTATCTATAAACACATTTGACTTTTTGACATTTGAAGGCATATCTCGAAGACTCTTTTACATGTCGCAGTAGGAAAAGCACAGGTGTTATTAATTAAGCTAGTGATGGCTGCATTCCGTTACAATCAGTGGCGGCTCCAGAGTATTTTTGCTGGGTAATCTATGGTAGGGCCAGGGGCGGATCTACCGGGGTGGCATGGGGTGGCAACTGCCACCCTAAAAAATAGCCCTGCCACCCCAGCTGCCATCCCAGTTGGCATCTTTGTTTTGAAAGAAAAGTTGTGGCTCATCGGACATTTATGAGAGAAAATCTCTAATGTCCGAGTGCAAGAGTACAAGACTCAAGCCTTGTAACCCCTCGCAGGGGTTGGGTGTTCAGCATGTCAACTCTTTCACTTGTGGGAAAATAGCAGGATTTGTTCCAGGGCTGCGGTCAAGCCAACCTTCCCTTCGGAATACACAGGGGGTGTTTCTCAATCTCGAGTAAAGCTGCTCCAGAGCTTGGAGCAGCGATTTCATTTGAACGGGGGGACGGCGCAAAACGAGAAGCATTCAGAGTTCGGACCCAAGCAGACGGAAGGAATGAGGTATTTGCGGCCTACAATGACAGAAGAGAATGTCAAGTTTGGCTGTACTCAGCATTGAATCAAAACGCACTAAAGCTTTAGATCTTAATAACTTTGTGAGGCGTAACAAACTGTTAAGATGCTCACTTGATGAGCATAACAAACTGTTAAGATGATGACCTTGTATGTGTGTATATATATGTTTTTCTTTGTGGGGGTCTGCCCCCAAAAAACTGTTTTAAGTCCTGAGAAAGACAAATAAGACGGTGTGTAAAACTACACTCCCCAGCCAACAAAAAGTAACCACTTTGACTTGTAGGTAAGGGCTTTCCACTGGATAATAACTTACTGCAGCGATGTTTTTTAGCTGAATACACGTTTTTTAACCCTAACTGATGCAGTTAGTCACTTCTTTAATATTTTTTCTTTCTGGTGTAAAGTCAAGGTTGTAACTGTTTGCAGTAAAGTCGTTGGGCGCTGAACTGTTTGTTTGAATCTTTTGAATTTTGATACATGATATAATTACTTGTCTTTCAAATTTCAAGGAGGGTGAGCAAGCACCTTGAGGAACATTCATCATTAACTCCTCCAAAAAATATAGTTTATTCAATAATAAATGAATATGTGAATCATAATAGTGATTGACAGCTGATAGGAATACTATGATGCTTAATAGTTTCATATTAATTCAGACAAACATCGATGAGACAGTTAATTAATGTACTTATTGCAGCAGTCTTCATATATTTGGTACCCCTGCTGGTGGATACCAAATCTATGTGGTGAAACCAACTCATTCAATTATTGTTCAATTACAATTCATTCAATTATGTCTGCCACCTTATATGTTTATATGTAAGGCTTTACTGTTGTGCCACAAAATGTCACCTAATGTTATTGAGTTAAAATATTAATATTGTGTCTTTTTAAGTTAACATTGATTGATATGACTGCGATTAAATCAGCATATACTTCTGCCAGGGGATGCCACCCCTCAAAATCTCCTACCACCCTCTTGCCACCCCATGAATATGTGTCCGCCCCTGGGTAGGGCTAACCCATACAGTGTTGGGGCTCAAGTCAGTATTTACAATGTAATTACACACTATGCACCCCTTTACAGTGAAACGCCATGCTTGAGGTTTAGATTATTTAATTCGATAATTATATAGTCTCAAATAATCAAAATTGAACTGTATGAAATAAAAAGGCACATTTGTCTTGTCGTAAATAAAAAGGGCGACCTTGAGCACAGCGGTCAAGCCAGCCTCCACTTCGGAAAACACAGTCAGACTAGCCCGCACGTTGTATTGCGTGAATATCCTATGCATTACGGTAGAGGCCTGGAAAAACAATAACAAATATACCTAAAAAACATACCAAACATATTCATATATACTGGAGCTTAAATTAAGAAATATGTGCTATATAATGTGATCAATATATATATATTTTAAACTACGTATAACTACCACATTATAACTGAGTGAATGTAAAACTTAAGGTGTTTCAAAATAAAATACTTTTGAAATCTCAGATATGGGCTATTGTCCATCTGTTTTTAGATAAGAATAAAACCAAAACTGTCAATTATCAAATACTTATTTCACTCCAGGGTGTTAGCAGCACACCCCAACTAGTCATTTAGAGAATATCAGGATAATCTGATGAAGAGTTTCAAAATAAAAGACCTTTGAAGTCTCATATATGACCTATTGTCCCGCTGTTTTTAGATAAGAATAAAACAAAAACTCTCCAGTATCAAATACTTATTTCACTTCAGGGTGATAGCAAGACACCCCATCTAGTCACTCAGAAAATATCCGGACAATCTGATGTACAGTTTCAAAATAGAATACCTTTGAAGTCTCATATATGAGCTATCATCCCCTATACATCAGATTGTCCTGATATTTTTTGAGTGACTATATAGGGTGTCCTGCTATCACTCTGGAGTGATATTAGTCTTTGCAGGGCTGGTTTTACTGTGGGTGTTTCTCAATCGTGAGTAAAGCTGTTCCAGAGCAACTATTTCAAGCACTACGTCATCGAGTGCCGCAGAAGTACTGTTCCAATGTCCAGCATACTGTACATGGAATTCTACGGAGAAATATTGGCTCTGGAGCAGCTTTACTCGAGATTGAGAAACACCCCCTGTGTATTCCGAAGTGAAGGTTGGCTTGACCGCAGCCCTGGAACAAATCCTGCTATTTTCCCACAAGTGAAAGAGTTGACATGCTGAACACCCAACCCCTGCAGGGGGGTCTGGGGGGATTATCCCCCAGGAGACTTTTTGAAATAAAAACGTATAAAATACACATTCTGGTACTCTCTTGAGAAGAAAATAAATAAATCTATTACTACACGACATATTTAAAAAAATTAATGCCATTTTTGTGTTTTATTACTTTTTTCTGAAAGCTGCACCTGCTGCTCCTCACAGAGAGAAGAGGGAAGAGGCTGTGTGAATTACTTTACATTGTGGATAAGGGTGGATAGCCCCCATTGTTCTGTGTGTTAAAATGAAAGACAGCCCACACACCTATCAATCATCAAACCGTAGGGTCTTATTTGATTACGTGTTGATTTCTATCAACACGTAATTAAATATAATAATGTTAACAACCTCATGATAACTTCATATGTTTTTTACTTAGGATCCTGTGTTTAGTCGAGAAAAAAGGTAAATGTGTGCATTTTATTATAAAGTTGTTTATATAACAGGTGTGCGTCATATGCGAGGCCCTGCCTTAAATGGAGCGCGATTTCCGCCAAAGATTTGGAAATTGGTCCGTGCGCAAAGCATTGTGGGGATTTTAAGACCGCGGAGTCTACACATGTGCAGCCTCGAAATTTCTCGCTACGAAGTACGCGGGCATCGGTAGAATTCCAAGTATGCTGGACATTGGAACAGGCCTTCAACGGCACTCGATGTAGTATGCTTGAAATAGTGGCTCTGGAGCAGCCTTCCTCAACATCTACTTCCGACCCATGGGACCACCCAGTGGCCGTTTCTCAATGTCGAGTAAACCTGCTGCAGAGCCACTATTTAAAGTATACTACGTCATCGAGTGGCGGAGAAGGACTGTTTAAATGCATGTTAAATGCCCAGCATTCGCTGCCACTCGATGACGTACTTGAAATAGTACTTGAAAACATTGCTTGGTAGCACATGTCTTCTGAGTCACTTGCTTCAGAAGCGAGGCAAGAATACTTCCTGGCATTCAAAAAACGAAGAGTGGAACAGTCTAGCAAGTGTGCAGGTGTGCGTCATATGATAGGCCCCGCCTTACATTTTCCGTCACAGATTTGGGGAAATTGGTCTGTGCGCAAAGCATTGTGGGGATTTTAAGACCGCAGAGTCTACACATGTGCAGCCTCGAAATTTCTCCAAACGAGGTACGCCGGGCTCGGTAGAATTCCAAGTATGCTGGACATTGGAACAGTACTTCGGCGGCACTCAATGACGTAGTATGCTTGAAATAGTGGCTCTGGAGCAGCTTTACTCGAGATTGAGGGTGTTTCTCAATCTCGAGTAGGCTTGCTTGGTAGCACATGTCTTCCGAGCGTCTTGCTTCAGATGCGAGGCAAGAATACTTCCTGGCATTCGGAAAACAAAGAGTGGAACAGGCTAGCAAGTGTGCAGGTGTGCGTCATTTGAGAGGCCCCGCCTTACATTTTCCGCCCCAGATTTGGGGAATTTGGTCCATGCGCAAAGCGAAATTTCCAGGCTGCACACGTGTAGACTCCGCGGTCTTAAAATCCCCACAATGCTTTGTGCATCTGTCCGCTGTATTTACTCCCTCCATCTGACAGGAAGGAGCCTCATGTGTCACTCCACGGAGTTCACTCCGTTACGGAGGGGGAGTGTGTAGGGGTAGGGTGTAGGGCGTGGTTTGGGATTGGGCCGTAGTGACCGGTCTAAGTTCTTGTTATACATCCATGGTCTCAAGTCAGCACCGATGCAGACTCGCTGTTTTTAGGGCTTAATAACCCATTCCGCCTCCACACTCGTTAGTTTGGAACAGCATTTAATGTGGCAGATCCTCCGTGCGAACGCGCAAACGGAGGGGTAGGGTGTAGGGCGTGGTTTGGGATCGGGCCAGAGAGTCTGAGGATGTTTTGAAGATGGCAGGTCTGAAGAGAGGGTTCTGAACACTGTGAGGTTATTTGGTTTTTAACCTTACGTTTTGTTAATGTCATGTTTTCTATTTCAGGCTGTCTGTTTCAGCTGTCAATCAGCGTATCCACTGCGCCTTGCGCGTTTCAACCCTCAAGCAGCAACTCCAGCAACCAGATACATATGTTGTGTGTGTAAATACAATGTGTTGTGCGACTTGAGCGATCCAACGCGACTTGGTGTAATTGGATTCCATAGTTACACCTGAAGTCAATTCACAAGCTACCCTGCAGTATACAAAGTTATTAAAACTAGCGCCACCTTTACCAGCTGTGATAACACTTAAATGCATCAATAATTATAATCAAAACATATTATATATAGTATTCTGAAATGGACCAATCTGCATAGAGTACTTTTACTTTTGGTACTTTAAGTATATTTTGATGACAATACTTTTGTACTTTTACTAGATTAACATTTTGATTTCAGGACTTTTACTTGTAACAGAGTATATCTACACTTTGGTACTTTACTTTTCCTCAAGTACAAGATCTGAACACTTCTACCACCCCTGGTACTTAGGTAGACAACAAGCTTTAACCTAATTTTCTTTCAAACAAGCCAAAACAGCTGTCCTCTGAGCTGGACAGTTACATCACTCTCTATATACAGTTTAGCCTGAGGAGAGACGCAGGGACCGTCTACAAAGTGCAACGCCAGAAAAAAATACCACAAAAAATACTCAATAACTTCCCTGTTGTTAGAAAAATCTCCCTCGACACCGGCTTGAGTTTCAAAATCAGGATACACGCATTTATTATCCTTGAAAGAATGGTACGGAAGTAGTCATCACATACAGCATATGGTACATTCTTGCAAGGATAATAAATGCATGTAACCTGATTTTGAAACTCAAGCCTGTGTCGAGTGACATGTTAAATAACACCTGCCATACAGTGTAGTGCTACCAAAATCATTTTAAACATTGGTGGTTGGCAAATCATTGACATTTTTTAAAAATGATTTTAAAATTATATTATTTTAGTTACTTAGGCTAACTCAGGGTTAAGTGATTTTTTTTTACCTGATTCTAAAATGATTTTTTTGTTGTTATGACTAGTATAAAAATAAACATTAAACTTAATATTCGAAAGAAAACCCTGTCTACTTAAGGTAGTCATTTTCTCTTATGTTTATCTTAGACTGGCACTGGTGTGCAATGTCAAATACAACAAGTGTGAAGTGTAATATGACATATTGTATGTGTTGGTTATTAAAGGCAAGGATTACACTCAGAAATTACAACAGTAGTTGTCAACAGAAATGAAAATAAAACTATTCAAAGTGACTGACATCCCCTTCTAATCAAAGGAACTACTGCTGTGCCAAATGAACTGATTTTGAAGCTGAGAAATAATAACAAGTATATATATACATAAGTACTTTATCAGAACGTAAGCATGGATCACAACAATTTCCTATCACTTTTTTTGGTGTACTGAATACATTTTTTTTGCAGCTGGTGAGTTTTCTGGAATGTGATTATGCATTACTAACAGTCTCGAGTCTTTTTTTTAAATCACTCCTCTGACTAGCACACTCCGGTAGTCCGGCATGGTAGTGGACTGCTATGTTTCCACTGAGTCTGTTCTCCAGGGTCACATGGGGTGTACATTGTCCCGAGTATCCAGGAGCGCAGAGTGGTCGCCCTGGGTCACAGCGAGGGTGGCCTGCTCCGGCAGCAGGCTGGGGTCTGACAGTATGGCCGTGGTGGTACTCAGGAGACGGAGAGAGCTCAGAACCACTGAGGGGACATGCAGGAAAAACAAGAACACAGAGTACAAGATGGGAAGTTACATATGCAGTGATAGAATCAAATGTTGGATGTATTCTGTGTGCATGGAAGAAGCAGTAGTTGTGCACTCACTGGGTCTTAAAGCAGGCAGGGAACAGTGCTGGTCCAGCCAGGACAGGGTGGAGCGGCACAGGTCCTCCACACTGGCTGTGGACACCATCCCATTATAGGACTCGAACAGCGGCTCAATGATTATACTGAACTGACGCTGTGTTGAGGAAAGAAGACTATAACATGTGGAAGTTCATGAATATTCTTCAATAGGCTCAAGCACCTAATGATAACTGATTTGATATTAAAGGGACAGTTTACCAACAAAACTATAATATATATGTTTCCTCTGCAGAAATGTTTGCGTTCTCTGAAATGAAACGGGAACTAGATTGCATTTGGCTTTTGGTGCTCAAATCATTCTAATCACCAGATATCATTATTCCATTATTCAGGATAATCCAGAGACCTTGTTGTGAGTAGGAACAATGTTCTTTCTACCATATAAACGTGCAGAAGGAAGTATGTTTCTTCTCATAGATGGTAGGCTCATTTTAACTTTTTGGGAGCAAAGTTATTTAATCGATGTCCATAGCAAGTTACTTTATAGTGTTGAAAGGCTGGTGTAATTATTTCTAGTTGTCTTTTTGACCTCCCTATCCTCATCCCAAGCCCTTTGGTTCCTAATGGAGACGAAACTTTGGAAAAAACAGGTAATAAATATTTATTTTCTTTTAAATTGTTCAGTCATTTCCTATAACAGCAGCTGTTTTTAAATCAATTGTCACTCAAACAGGAGTGAAATAAATTGGAGACTTTCTTCAGCTGCAAATTGATTTACATTATATTAGTTGGGAAAGAGAGTATTCACAGCATGAGGAAAGTGTATGTGATGAACCAAAAAAAAAACATCATCCAGTGCAATGCTGCTCAAGAATTTGTGATATCACACTTTGGCCACAGACAAGTCATGTTATTGGGATCTATTTATTGTTGGTTGCGGCTTTTTCTTGGATTTGTTCAACATAAGAGTCTATATTTAATCATCCAGCTTGTTCTTCAACGGTATTTTCCAGATAACATTGCTAGTGAGTGCTCCATTGTTCTGGAAGGAAAACTAATGGTCGATAAAAAAAGTAAATTCTCATTGTTGAATAGCTATGTCTATAGAGGCAACAAAGTGAGCAGTCAAACAAACATTACAAACGGCTTTCTTGAGTGTATATTAAAAAGAAAAGACCCTTTTGGATATATTTTTGATTCATTATCTGATATTTCAGCAGTTAGATAAAAGCACTATTCACAGTACCAAAATGTAATCTATATATTTTCATGGAGAGAAAACACCCTGCAGGTGTTTTTGTGCAACACACAAAGATGATAATCTAATATTCCTATTTTGCCTGGAAGATAATGGCAGCAGTGAGGGGTTGGGTGATCATTAAGGGAAGAGTTATGGATTAATATGATATGCTACTGGCATTTGCAACACAGAGGCATTTACTTGATCTGCCTGATTACACTGAGACAGCCCCAGATGAATTAGGAGCGTAAAGTCATTTACCATATACACTGCAGGATAAATGATAGCTACATTTCCCTGCTAGAAAATGTCCTCCCAGATATAGTTACTACCACATTGTGGATTCAAAAGGCGACATTTGGGGGAAACAAAATGACATTTGAAGAAGTTGATGCATGGTGCAGTAACTCACTGTGATAAAGACACACCACAGTATGCATTGTAATATACATGTTATATAATGCAGTAAAGTGTTTTTTTTACAATTTGATTGTTTTTACTGTCTTTTTGTTGTATTTTATCTCGTTAAGTCTTTATCTATTTTATTTGTATCTCACGTTCTATCATATTTTATAATAATTTTATTGTAATTTTCACTTTATTTTAAACTTTCACCTATGTTTATGCTAAAGACGTTTTTAAGTTGAGTTTGTGGCAGCGTGATGTTTTTTAATTAACATCTGGCAGATTTACATTCATAAGGATACGATCCAGAACTTCCAGTTTTGAAGCGTTTGTGTCCGGACGTACTCCCGGAACTTCTGCCTCATGTGGTCGAAGCGCTGCCGTGTGATGGGCACACCGGTGGCCGGCAGCTGCTGCTGGCACACACTGCAGGAGGAGAGGAGCTGAGTCAGCAGAGCAGTGCATCGTCATATCAACAGGAAAAGACCACAATGTGGTGTTTAGGGATAGGTTCACCATTTTTTACACATCTGTCTAAACCCTTGTGCCTCACAATTTTTTTTAAAATAGGAATTTAAGAGGTTTTTTTATGTTGGAAGTTCAACCTCAACTCCTTTAATACTTGAAAATATTTCTATTGCAATTTTCTAAATCGGAAATTGTTTACCTCTAAGAAGACAAATAGGAGCTTTTTAAACACTACACAAACAATTCAAAAACATACAAATTATGCCAAGCATTTAGCTCACAGAAATGTTTTGTAAAGTTTGTAAAACAATGGTGGCACAGAATGCCATTATTAGGATTATCATTCAGAGAAATAATTGATATTTGCCAGTGATGATAAGGATTTATGTTGGTTGAAAGATTCACCTCAATGAAAGTGGAAAATAATATTAATATATTATTTTATGGCAGATTTTTGACACATACATTTTGTATAGTTTTAAAGTGTTGCGATAGGGATAAATCAGGTCCCCATATGTACATTAAAACCATTTATTTGTTGTTTGTCTAGTGTAAATTCTGCCATTAGCAGTTCCCCTCCTAATATGCTTCCTATGTAAGTGGTGTGGCGACAAAATCCACAGTCTAAAATATGTGAACCTGTCCTTTAAATTAAATGATGACATCACATTACATGTCATTAAGCCTGTTATCTACGTATATACACTTCAGTGCCTTAGACATCGCTTCTGGAGCAATTTGGGGTTGAGTATCTTGCCACAGGATACTTTAACATCTGCCAGGGATGGGATCGAACCATTAACCATCTCATTGTAAGAGCCCCATTTTCCCCCTGAGCCACTTTTGCCCCAATATTAACCAAAATATCCCTCCAACTCATGTGAATATGCATGGAGTAAGACGCACACAGACACACGATGGAGTGTGTTTAAGGTCTCACTTGATGGCAGAGTTGAGGAGCTGGATCTCGTCTCGGAGTCTCTGAGCCTCGTCGTGCAGCTGAGCTCTCTCCTGCTGCATCTTACTGATATACTCTGCCGTCTTATGCAGTGTGGTGGCTTTGCTGATCTGTGCCAGCAGACAGAGGATAAACACATGTCACCAATACACCTCAACAATACACACATATTTAACATTACTGTGGTAAGTTCCTAAGCTGTATTTACATCTCATTTCCAGTTAAACAGAGCAGCAGCTGGTCTGTTCCTCCTTCCTGAACATCTCTCTTTAATATCTTTAACGGTACCTTTATGCTTGGCTGAGAGCTGAGTGTTGTCACAAGGTTATGTAACGTGTCGAATCCAAGTTTGATGTTGAAGCGTCTCTTCTGCTCAGCGGAGATGTGAGTTATCCTTCTGGTCTCTGTTTGCTGCAGATAACATATGCAGTGAAGAATTATTCATCACACTTCACACCCATTTTCATATCCTTATTTAGCAAAGACTTGATTATATAATATAAACTAAAATTAGACGCTGTGTCCTACCTTACTTAATTCTAACTTTCCGTGTCCTGAGAAGCATGTGTGAGGGGACTCAGGGTTGGAACCTTTATCTAAAGGGCTCGGTGGTGACGTTTGGCCTGGATTTCCTGGGAAATTAACTAAAACAAAAACAGATATCATAATAATTACACGGCCTGTACTACAAAAATTACTCCACACAAAAATAAATAGGCCATTTATTGTACGATAATAATATTCAACTTAAATATAGTCATATCTGGAATTATGTAACAGAAATGTTGTATTTCTGCTTGAATTTGCTTTTAACTAAATCATTCAAATTGAATAAACAGGTTGGTAAATGCGAAAATAAATTTAATCATAAAATGAAGGGGAATACGAGGAATTAATAGGAATGTAAGTAAATTAATAAATAGGGAAATTAATAGAAAGGTAAGTAAATAAATGTGCAAATTAAAACAGCAATCATTTTGTCAAAATGTATTTATTAATGCCTACATTTATTTATAATATTATTTTTAATTGTTTTTCTTTTAATTATACAGTATACATGGCTTCATTCAAACTTAAAAAACAAGCTTCCTCTTTTCAAATTTTTTCACTTTCATTTGATGAGAACATCAAAGAAGAATCCAAAAATCATCAATGTGCATCAGCATTAAATTATAATATGAATGGCGCAAAGACATATAACTTAACAACCATGTTCTCATTCACCAGTCAGAAGAAGACAAGATCTCTGATTGCATCTGGAAAAAGCGAGATGTTGTCACACTGAAATGTTCATTTAGAGCATTGAGCAGTATACCTGTGAGGCTGCTCCTGTCCGTGCTGTAGAGCTGGACAGGAGAAAGTTCCTCAGTCTTAGGGACCAGGAGGGCCTTGCCGGTGGCCGTGGAGCCGTAGCTGAGCAGGGCCGACACCGCGGAGCCTCTGGAAGAGCGGGCGTGGGGTCCGCTGTGACCCAGGGGGGAACTCTGGCTGTGCAGAGGGGTCAACATCTGGATCCCTGCAGGCCAAGCCCCTCCGTGTGTGATGCTGCTGGACTGCTAATTAATAATACAAATACAGTTGATTATACAGAGCACTATTACAAAACTAGAGAATGCAATTCCTGAAGAAATTGCTAGTGGGAATGCTTTATGCTGAAAAGCTGACGCAAAACTGCTATGCTGAAATGTATTGTGTAAGAAGAAAGTGAAGAATTTAGATTGAAATGATACATGAACACTGGGGGCTTGAATGGTTGATAAGAGAAAAAGTAAAAAGGCTTGGAAAAGCAGTAGAATATTTGAACTGCAAACTTTTGAACTAACTTGATGGCGAATGATCTGTCGCCATGGCAACGGAATTTGATGACACCCCATAATATGCTTAGATGTGTTGATGGCTGCATCGTTACCAAACCTGTGAAGTTTTGGGCCATTTCGAGCATTTGAACTGAAGCTGTGAGAAAACCGTGTTTCATAGTGAGCATTGTGTTGCCAAGGCAACGGCATTTGAAGAACTCTTAAAACTGTCAAACAGATGTCTTCACGGCTGGAATATTAGCACACGTGAAGTTTGAGCACTTTTTGACCATTTTCGTAGGAATTATAGCAATATCGTGTTTTACGGCGAGGGATGCGTTGCCTTGGCAACAGCTTTTGAGGAAAACTCACTAGTGGCACATAGACTTGTTGAAAGCTGGACCATTAACCATTATCTGAAGTCTGGTGCTGACAACATCGTGTTTTATGGCGAGGGATGCGTTTCCATGGAAACGGCATATGATGCAACCCCATAATGTACGTAGAGCTGTTGAGGGCTGGACCATTAACCATTATCTGATTAACGAATCAGATTTAAAAGTAGTATTACACGAATAATGTCAGAAAGATGTGTAACATTTTAAAGTTGGAATGAGGTTTCTGAGTGAAAGCATGAAGGAGCAGTTAGCAGTTGAAGTTGCATGAAGTTGTTGAAGTCTGAAGAGTTTGTCCATTGACTTCCATGTTAAAAATGTGATGAATTATGGGATGTATCTCTGGAATTATGAAAGTTATGAATAAGAAAGGTAATAGCCATCAATTCCCGACCGAGCTGAACGTTTTGATGTTTGAATGGAGTTTCTGCAATGTTCAATGTGGGAGAAGAAGAGGCGCAAAATAACCCGGCGGAATAATAAAGAATTTTGTGCGTAGCATAACAGATAGTTGGAATGCTGTGTCAGCATTCCCACTAAATAATGAATATGTGCAAAGACACATGGTCGAAAAGTAGATAGAGGGAAAAGATGAAGAGAGCTCAGTCAACATGTTAAGTAGTTACAGGGTACAATGATATTGTGAATCATAGTGCAGGTAGAGGCCAAATAACGGTTTGGCATAAAATACCCCCTTAAATGTATCTTTGAATTTCGATTTTTGTATTTTTGTACAAGCCAGTTATCAAGACAAATAAACACTGCTCTTGTGATACAAAAGGACAGCTCACCGAGGGGCTTGGAGATGATGACCTCTGACCTTTTGGTTGTAGAGTAGCATCAAATCCTAGTGATGGCTTCCCTGAAAGCACAAAAACATATAGTTATTTTTTTGTGACAGAAACATTATCCCCCTACATGTTTTAGATAAATAACTGTTGTTAGAGAAAGATCAAAGGGACAAGTGACTCACTTTCACGGGAGTTTGAAGAGAGCAGCTTAGCCAGGCAGCTAGTGGGTGGGGGTGCAGTGGACGGGGCCGCAGTGTGGCCCCCTGTCCTCCCCCCTCCTGTCTTCTGCTTGTGCTTCCCTCTGACCCCTGAGACAGCCAGCTGCTCCGGGACTGAGAAGCAGTGTGCCGCTGTGACAGAGGGCAGCGTCGCCTGGTAACTAAGAGAGTGGCAGGGACTCTGGGGATAAGTGTCCTCTGTGTGAGGGTAGCCGTGACCCTGGTGCACGGAGCCCTGGTGCACGGAGCCCTGGGTCCCCGCTGTGGAGGCAGTGTGAGTGATGACAGTAGGGGTCACGCTGGTCGTCGTGTAGTAACCGAACTTGTGGCAGGGCAGCGGATACAGAAAGGGGATAGTGGAAGAGGGCGGCTGCTCAATGCTGCTGCTGAAGGCTATAGAAACAGCTAGATCAGGGTATGACTGGTGTCCATAGGGCATGCTGTCTGAAATCATGCTAGACGTGTGGTATTCATCGCAGTCCTGGCTCCGCCTGGCCTGGTCTGACTGGGTATTGGATGAGGAGGGCTGAGGCAAATTGTCAGATGACAGATTGGGCTAGAAAAATAAAGATGTAATCTATTTTACTCACCGATCAATAACAATTCCACCAAGATGCACCAAAGAGCGTCACAGGAAGTCATTTCTGCCTGTGGCCATCAATTGAACTCCTCGTTGATGCATCAGCACTGTGAGTCAATAGACTGGAACTAGGACTAAATCAACAGCAGCCAAACTCGTTAACAGTATGCAATTCATCTAATTAACATTAAAACACCACTGTATGTATTGTAATAAACACATTTGAGTCAAATGTACACATTTTTTCTTTAACTTCTTGTTGTACCTTATTTCCTATGTTTCCTTTCTTTTATTGCACATTCTTACTTTAAGTTATTTTTACTGAGAGAAAGAGGGTTGGAATGATCTACATTTACATTTTTAACATGTTAAAAGTATAATTGCATCCATAAAGTTAAAATAAATGAATAAATACATACAAAATATTAAACAATAATAAAAAATAACATCAAATAAAAAACACAGAAAGACATTTTAAGGAAAGCAAACAGTTTAAGGAAAAAAAGTTGTCACTACATAATATTGCACCCCTACTCATTATGCTAAATCCTAATTAACTTTACGCTTACGCTTATTTTTAATATAAATAGCTTTATTCTTTTTTTAAAGTATTTATCTTTTAATTAATTACATAAAAAAGTCAAGCATTTGTCACTTTGCCAACTTCCTCAGTATAAATAACAATTTCTGTTTCTGATTTACTATTACTAGCATTAGCAATTGTGATATTTTTTTCTGCAGCATTACATGTTACATTACAGAAGGAGCTGTGAGCAGCAGTACCTGAGCCAGCTGGCTGTCGATGAGGTGCTGTGGAGTTGTCCCCACGGGGGAGGAGAGGGGGCCAAATGCTGTGCTGGGTGAACTCTCAAAATAGCCACAGTCAGCAAAACCAGTCAGCTCAGAGGGCTGGCCCCGGAAGTTCATAAAGATATCTAAAAAATAAAAACACACACTGTTAGGCAGACTTTAAAGTATAAAAAAAACAGACGCAGGGAATTATTCCATTATCCATTTGTGTACCAGGGGAAAAAAAGCATAATTTGTGTTACTGTTGTCGATTCATATACATTACAGACAAATAAAGATATGACAGCATTTGTGACGTTTACAGATAAAATATGATCCTTCTGTTAAGATTGAATAGAGAAATGAAATCCAACTTCGAAGAAATCATGGTAGTTACTAGTCCTATTTAGAATATCGTGTAAAATATCAGCTTCTCTGAGGTGAAATGAGTATTACAACAACAAACAAACAACAAATGTCACCTGCCACTTAGAAAATAGATCGGCACATTTCATTTTCTTGTTTTTGATGCCTCTCAGGGCTTCTGTAAGTCTTTATGATGATAGGCAAATGAGGAATCCAGGTATACCAACACAATAATCCCAACTCCATTTTGGCCAATAAAGTGGAATATAATTTAACATTTCAGACATTCAAACAAAGAAAACAGGAAATAAAAACACAGGGACAAAACATCTATCAACAAGTGACCAGTGCTCTGCGTGCAGCATCATTGAAGTAATTTACTGAGTATCTGCCAGGTCACATACTTCTGGAAACTGTCCCTGCCAAGCTGCCATCTGTGCTATAAACTGTGTCTGCATATCTGACGGCACAGAAATCAAACCAGGTTTTGACCAGCTGGCAATGTTAACTTTAGTCAATCAACCCTTGATTTAGATCTTATGGAGCCATAATTAATAAATATCAGCTTTTGATCCAGCATGATGCGAGCTCTGTAGACAAAAATGTGTGGCGCAAGCTGAAAATACATACCAGTTGGTCTGTTTTCATCTCAGTAAAGAGGAACTACGTGGCAAGTGATCTGTATTTCCATTTCAGAGACGCACTCTGCATAAATTACACTTGTGGCTGTGTCGCTGTGTCGCTGTGACGGACACTCACTAGCTCCCTGGATCTTGTGACCAAAAGAGAGACAGACAGCTGATCCCTCAGGACCCTGCCAGCACTGTGAGAACAAACAGCTACACACACACACAGACATTACAGCAGAGGGCAGCATGTTGTCTGTGGGTTACAAAGGCTGGCTTGTAGCCACAAGGATGCTGGATTGCTTCACTGAAAGTAACACAAAGGCAAAACAGCCACTGTGCCCCTGAGCAAGGAACTAAACTCCTCACCAAACATATTCATATTTGTTTCAAATGTTCGCTCTGAGTTTCTGACTTCCTGTAGCCCTTTTGAAGTTTTTTATAGAAGTGGGTCGCAATTTTGTTTGGAGGTTCACGAATACAGAGGTTAAAAGCTGCCAAAAGCAAAAATAAATAAATGACCAAATCAATCAAAATATCACAAAATAAGGATTAAAATAAACGTAAGCATTAATTTACTGATCAAATATAACATACATGTATGATTTCATTTTCAGCTGCTCCTTTATTTATTAACCATTGTCATCATTCCAATATTGATCTTTCTTTCCTATTTGTTTTAATAATTAAGTGTATTTATTTCTGTTTGTATTTATAAATGAAAAATAAAGATACATTTATATCTGTTTGGATTTTATGAATGTGTGTGTGTGTGTGTGTGTGTGTGTGTGTGTGTGTGTGTGTGTGTGTGTGTGTGTGTGTGTGTGTGTGTGTGTGTGTGTGTGTGTGTGTGTGTGTGTGTGTGTGTGTGTGTGTGTGTGTGTGTGTGTGTATAGATAAATAGGTCAGCAGGCAGACAGACAGGTACCTGGTATATCCATGAAATCCTCCAGGTTGGGCTGCAGTGGAGTCAGGCCTGGCTGGATGATGTCAGCGTTGCTCATGTATGCTGCAGAGGAAGAGGACATGATATCACACATTAGGAAGGTGAGTTAGTGCACCTGTTTGTGTGTCTGCTTTAATAAGTGGAATATATAACACTGAAAATCGCATTTCTGCCTAATGAGTACATGTCGTTTTGGAAATTCAGTTATACTTTTATACCTAAAAATATAAATGCAGGACTTTTACTTGTAACAAAGTATTTCTACATTGTGGGATCAATACTATTACTTAAATAAAATATCTAAGTACTTCTTCCACCGCAGCTCGGACTCAGGAGCTATTTTGCAATTATTTTATCTAAATGATGAATGAAAATTAAGAAGTTTTAACCTACTCATGGCAGCTCAGAAAACACATATTAAACACTAATAATATTAAACCTCAGTGTGCTGACTACTCACGGTCGTGCCGCTCACTGGCCCAGGGACAGGGTTTCTGCGTCATGGTGAATAGGGTGTCTGAGATGTCCGACAGAAGGCAGTCCAGGTCAAACATGTGGACCTCCACCGGCGCTGCCTCAGGCTCCTGGTACATCTCAGTGGACCATTTATCCAGCTTGGCCTGGCAGATCTGACCCTGGAACACATTAGCCAGATATAAAAACATGGGATCCATTAGTGGGACTGAAAAGAAGAGTCCTCCATCACGTGACCATGTCCAATATTTGGTGTTGTGTATGGATTGTGTGAAAAGGTAGGACTCCCAAAAAAAAGCTTGTTGCGCAGCGAAAAACAAGTTAAGACCAACGGAAGCGTTAAAATGTGATCAGATACCCGTAGTAGATATAGGTTATTTGCTAAATTGGTGGATCCATGGAAATACAACTCACTAAAACACAATTTACAACCACTTACACAAAAAATGACAAGCATACAGTATAGCAGTTGCATGTTCTCCACTATCACACCTAGTTTCTGGACATGATGTGCGAGGCCAAAGAGACCATTCTGTTCTCAAAACGCAGTAAAACACTCACAGAAATTGAAGCTCCAGACCTGTCCTTATTCCTCTGAGCTGCTCACCCTCTTCTTGTCTTTACCCTGCACTTCAGAGTCTCAAGCCAGATTTATAGGAAAGCCCAGATTGAGCCGGAAACCGTTTTTAAAAATTTGATTCATTAACTGCTTGATTTGTTTTCTTTGAGGGAAAAGTGTATGCAAGTAGAAATGATGCAAGATTTTTTTTTGCGTATGCATGTGTGTGTGTGCAGTGCAATATGAAAAAGCAGTTTGGATGTATTGTTCAAAATCACTAGCCTCTTACAGGTTATCATTATTTTGGATTTGTTCATTTCTTTATTTTGGTGTTTCACCATTTGAATAAGAACAGCAGTCTTTTGTCCCTGACCTAATTCTGGCAGCCTCACGTGCGAGCAAACAGGAAGACCTGAGGCCTCGCAAACAGAAACTGCCTTGGACTCCGTAAAAAATGAAAATATACACGCATATATTAACCACCTGGGATGGGAACTATTTACATGTTTTGATGTATTTCCTGCAACCAGGTGGTCCATTACATTAAATGATGTACAAAGTGAGATCTAAAGAAAATAGTTCCTGATCTTTTCTGGTCCCAACATGTAGTCAGGACTCTCTACAGTTGTTAAGTCCAGATCAAAATTAAGGTTGAATTTGGAAGCAGCCGCGGTCTAAGCAAGGGTGGCCAAAGAATGCCACCTCTTTCAGCCCCTGTCCTGATTTGGCATCAAACATATTTTCTACATTGTTGATGAGATCGAAATGAAGGCCAATTCCAAAATGAGTGTTGTCAGAACGTCACTGAGAATACAGTTTGGTTGCTGTTGTAATTGCAATGCAGGATGGTCTCTTGTTTTGTCTAGAAGAGAATGGAGATCAAAATAAAATAATAAAGCCAATTCAATTTCTTATCGGAGCTTTGATAGTTTAACTTGTTATAAATCATATCAAATAACCACTCCCTTTCCAACAACAACAACCTCGGGTTTTACTGAGGTGTTTTCGCCAGCCACTCTAAAATGTGAAGAGAAAGGCGAGATAAAGCTTTGCCAACACTGAGCATAACAACCTGGTGTAGTGACCTTTGACTTGTCAACCTTTGAAGAGCCGCAAAACACATCTATAGTTACTACAGACAGATAGACAGTTTTATCTCTGGCCTGAGGTAATACCTGGGCTTCCAATGAGATTTGGATGAGATATGTGTGCATTATCCAAAGTGAGCTGTCACCAACTCACTCTCTAAATTAAGTTTCCATATGATGAAACAACATTTCCAATTACGTTTCAGGGGTTTCGTGATTTTTCCACAGTTGTGAGCAGTTCAAAAATATATGAGCAACCTACATATGTTAAGTACGTTAGCCTATTTATGTATGTAAGTTTAAATAAGCAGTCCCATTGTAACTAAAGTATGTGATGTAAGTTAAATATGTGATGTTAGTTACGTATCTGACCTTTGTAAAGTATGTGTCATAAGTACGGAAAAGACAAAAGTTAACTGTTCAGGTTAACTGTTCCGGCAGGTAGGCCATCCGGTTATTTTAGCTAGCCGGCTTAAATGATTGGTCGTGCTTTTTACAGTACTACGGCTTCCACAGAAGACATTTTTTTATGGATTTTTTGTCAAAGCATTTAAGATATTCATTGCTATCGGGATGTTAAGAGCATTCCATGGAATATAACAAAAAGTGTATCTCGAGCCGGTTTCTCAAACTTACCTACCCCACCTTTAAATATGTAAGGTAAGTGAAGTATTTGACTTAAGTTAAGTATGTCACCTTAGTTAAGTTACATACATAAGTCAACGTTGAGCTTTAGTTTCACATGAGACACGAACAGCTGCTTCCTGGGGGAAAGTCCCATGTTTGTTTTACACATCCATCCACCACCATCTCCTTCCTATGCTGATTTAGGCAGGTTTCGATTACAAATGTATGAACAAACAAACCTAATCTGGGACAAAATAACTTGCCCTTGAAAAGTGCTTAATAATGCAGTTTTCTTAATGGGAAGGTCATCTTTTGGAAAACCTGGCTGCTGTAACTTGTGGGGTAACTGTTTTTACGTAGCACTGCAGTAGGTAGGTCAGATTTGATTAAATTACATTCAATTCTACAGCTATTTCACCTGAATAAAAATAAAACCTGAATGGGTGAATAGTTATTATCACTGCTGGCAATCAATACGCGTCAATTGCCTACAGTGCCGGACCATTACACATTTTGGTTTTGCATGTTTCTGTTTCTTATTTTCATCCTCTCACGGCTAAATCAACATGTTAAACTAAACCCTTTAAGGACTTTGATGATCATAGGTTTAGCTGCGAGTGCATTCACAAGTAAATAATGGTTCAATCCACCAACTTCAGTTTTCAAGTTAAAGAAGCACATCTTCATACCTCTTGTAACATTGATAGAATATCTTCCTTCTTTTTCTGAAGCTGCAAAAGATAAAAAAGGAAAACTGAATAAATAAATATCACAGCATGGCTACTTTAAGAGAAGTTAAGAGACTGCTCATTCTATAAACACAACAGAGAGAACAATATGAAGCTTAAGATAAGGAATTAAAATGGCCACTTAAACGTGATAGGTTTATTACGATAACACATTCATTTGATAACATGGATAAAATAACCCAAAAGAGTGAGATCACTATAAATGTACTAGTATCACAGACTCAATAAAGGTGAATAAAATGCCACAAAGTAAAGTAAGGTCATCTAAGATTTACTGAATGCCATAAATACACCTGGGTAGTTATCAAAATAATATTGAGACGCTGTAGCGGGATACCTCGGAACACTACAGAGCACACTTGGAAACAATGTGACCTAGAGGCATTGAAAACATACCCTTCCCTAGCAGATGTAATTCAGCACTAACAGTCATTGAGGAGGTGCATACAGTACGCTCTGCAGGAGCCACACAGATGAAACCCAGTAAAGAGGTTAAGTATAAAATGGTGCTGTGATGACTTATTTTTGTAGAACAACTAAGAAGTAAGCATTGCAAGGACTCTCTCAACAAATAGCAATATGATTTTCCCGTTGGATTTTGAAATATTGCTGTTTGACATTTTTATGAGACTTACACATTTTGTTCAGCAGGATAATCTCCACATATAAACACCGCTTTTATGATTTTTTTTGTATAAATGCAATTCTCAGAAATCAAAAGCTAACGTTAGGCTAAAAAGGAAGTGCATCACCGACTCCTGGTTGTGCATCATCACCGCTAAGCTAAAGGCAGATTTGTGTTTGGCATGAGGGCGTTTAGCAGTCTCATTTAGCATTAGCAGCTGTGGTTTTAAAACACTAAGAAGCTGTGCACGTTCACGAGTGGGGTATTTTACTGATGTATGTTATGTCGAACAACAAAATGTGAAAATCTCTTCTGCTTGTGTTAACCACAGTCCTTATTTCAGGCATCTTATCACAAACACATTAAAAAAGAAACTGAGAAAGAGATGAGAGAGGACATGAGAGAACCTGAAGTGCTCAAATGCTAACTTATTTCCTGGTTTCAGGACTCATTCCTGCACCACTCTATAAACCTGTAGTTATGCACTGGAGACCAAAACCAATGGTTGTTTAGATCAGTTTGGACCAACATTGTTATACACAGAGCCGCTTGTAAAGCAACAAAATATGCAAGACATATCATTATTCTAAAATGAGTGCTCACCCTCTTCTTATAGTAAATCCTCCATTTGTGATACTCCTTGATCACCACCTCAATCCTTCTTTTCCAGTAGCTGCCCTCTAGTACAATTGCCTGTTGACATTATGCAGAAATACCAAGCATGAGACTTACATATCCAACTTCACCAGTGTACAATACAATAAATAAAACTCAGCTATATACAGTTTACCAATTTATAACCTTGGTTTAAAATAATCCAGTTTGTGCTTAATCAGCCGGGTTCCATTGTAAAAATGCAACCCTCTATTTCAAATTTTTGGAGAAAACTCAAATATTTGTAATCTGTACAGATTGACTTAATTAAATACTTTAGACAGGGCATACTATACCACTGTTAAACTGCACATATATAAATATAAATACACAAACTTTAAATACTTAATCAATCAATACTTGATTTGATTGTATTATCATTATTTTTTTCTTGTGTAATGCTGTTTTATTTCCACCTATTGTTGTGTGTAATTGGTTTTAATCACTATTCCTGAAAATGTTTAAGTGCTGTATTTTAGCTTTAAAAACATTATACAAATCCATGGCCTCATTCTGAAACTCTCTCACCTCAGGCTTCCGATGCGAGTCGGCCTCTGAGCCCTCCAGCGGTGTGACAAACCCACACACTGGGTTCTTCCTCTTCTCTACATCTAAACAGCAGATACAGAGTTGTTAAAACATATTTCATTTGAACTTGAATACTGGAGAGGTGTTGAAGGTGATGCTGAGGAGGTAAAGAGTGGTGGACTCACACTGAATGAACCAGGCTCTCCAGATGGCGTTGTTCAGACGGATCTTATCTCTCCACAGCAACCGCAGACCCTTAAAAGACTTCCACTTGGGAGAGACTATCTTACCACTGGAAAGAAAACACATAATCTATCATAAAAGATACAATGGAAAACAGGCAATATACTTCTTTTGTAGAGACACTTCAAAAAGGTTTTCAATGTCTTATCATAAGTGATACATTTGTGTTTCATGGTAATATCTATTAGTTAAAGTAGAACTTATATACGCCAAACTTCAGAGATTTTAAAGAATCATTTGTAGCCTGATTTATAGACCTAAGATTTTTAACAGTGTTTTCTGATTTTTAACATTGTTTGCTGATGTATAAATCCCCTCATGGAAAATGTTATTCATGCGTCAATAAAATAAAACAAGAATTTAAAACCAGGCTTTGAACAATGTTCAGATTTCTGTTCTGGAAATCTATGCAAATACACATTTAACAGGACAATTATTTCCATATTCTAACTTAACATTGTAGATGTTTTATCAGTCTGGATAAAGGTGATATTACTTAACAAAATGTACCTTATACACCTATAGTGTCTTAAAAACAATACGAGAGACAGGTGACTAGATTCTCTTTAGACCAAAGTGGACACAGTGGAAAATATTCAGTAGCCTCACCCCCTCACTCTCTGTCCTTATTTTGATTAATAGTGACCAATCAGCTAATTCAGCAGTACAGTGCAGGCTGTTTCTTAGCGTCCCTCAGTCTGCTGAGTGCTGAGCAGAGGCCTCCTAATGTGAGGTGCTCAGTGAGTTGCCTAGAAGCCCTGGGGAATGATTTTCAACGTGGTGTTAATGGAGTGACAACGCTGCGTGCCCCACACTCCAAAACAGCGGAGACAGTACATTACTTAAAAGAACATGTGAGGAAACAAACCAATCAACACAAGTCTGGTTAATGATAATTCTGTGCAGCAGAGCAGCACAAATACAGTCCTTCACATAATACTGTTTAAACCTTACAAAAAGCACTTAGATAAAACACCTTACAGTAAATAATGAATACGTTCTTCAATGTAAAGCTACTTTATAAAAAAACAAAACCTGGGTTTATTGAGTAACTATCTTTCAATTATATATTTTTAAACAATTGCACAGGCAATTGTCTTCCTTAGGCCAAAGGTTTATTGCACCTCTTGTTAAAGCACAACTTAAGTTTAATTTAAAATTCTCAATTACATGTTTTTAAAATAAATACATTCCTACATTAACTTATCAAGGTATATGAGCCAGATAGCTGTCACTCAGTTTCTTTTAAATCACGAAAAAAACAGAACCAACAAACATAACAGGAAAATTGTATGGGTTATATTTCATGCATGTCCGTGCAACAGCAATATAATAAGCACATTCTCAAATGAGCATGGTGTCAGGATCTCCTTTCCCTCAGTTACACTGTAACCTGACAGCGCTGCCAACTAGAATCAAAGTCCATTTTTCAGTGAAGATTTTCCAAGAGGTTGCACAAGAGACTCTTCCAACAGACACGAGTTACAAACCAACAATATCAGTCTTTAAAAATGTTATTGTGGAGGTTTTTCATGTGCACTGTGGGTAGTTTGTGTAACAGAATATGCAATGTATAATATACAAATGTGCACTATTTAATCATAAAACGTTAACATGAAAGTGACCCTGGTTTCTACGTGCTTATTATGCGTTAATGTACAGGAAATCAAAAGGAAGTAAATGGGATTATGGTTCAGAAAAAACGTATTATATGGGGATAATTTGCAGTGATGTTAAGTAGCCTAGCTAAGTATGTATGCTCAAGTATAAGTACAATTCTGAGAGAGAAATACCCAAGTAGGAGACTTTAGGCTACTTGGGTATTTCAATGTTTTGCTACTTTGTACTTCTACTGCACTACAATTCACAGGCAAATAGTGTACTTTTACTCCAATAAATTTATTTTATACCTTTAGTTATCTGAGTTGGACTAATTCTATTAAATCTAATTGACAGTTAAATAAGACTTTAGTTACACCTGGAGTAAATCCATAAGCAACCCTGCAGCATAGTATACAAGTACAGTCTACAAAGTCATTCAAACTAGCTGCACCTTTACCAGCTTTGATAACACTTTAGTGCATCAATAATTATAATCAAAACATATCATATTATTCTGAAATGGATCAATTGGCAGAATGAGTACTTTTACTGTTGGCACTTTAAGTATATTTTGATGACAATACTTTTGTACTTTTACCTCAGAAAGATTTGTAATGCAGGACTTTTACTTTTAACAGAGTATTCCTGTTCTACTGAGTACTTCTCCCTCTGTTAATTTGCAAATGAAAAGCAGCTAACAAGTGTGAGCTGTGTGCATCCTCCTGTGCTGACTACATACGGGGACCCACCTGTAGGCCAGGGACATGCAGTCGAACAGGCGGGTCAGCGTGGGGTCTATGCTGAGGCTCCCGGAGCTGAAAGGACCGTACCGGTACGTCTGGCACCACGTCAGGTTCACCGTGTCAAAGTCATAACTCGTGGACCCGCCGCTTTTCGTCCTGCGCGAAAAGTCGTTGTGGGGGGACGACACCATGAAGTGTCCGCTGTGAATGACCTGAGTGCGGGGGAAGGCGCAGGCGGACAGCCCGGTACCTGCCACTCGAGCCGGCTCTGCCTCCGTCTCCGAGTCCGAAGAGTCCAGGAGCTGCTGGCTCTGACCGGAGGAACACGCTCTCCCTTTGCCCGCCATGGTTCGCTTTCACTCGGTGTTGACTGTCCGCAGAACTGTGAACTTTCTCCTCAACTGACTCCCCCCTCTTCTCGAGATATTCCAAAAGGAACGCCGCTTGATAACAGCACCGAGACCCCGCACCCTCCAGCTGACAGACATATGTGGGTCTCCCTCACAGCTCAGCGCGGGACGGTGTGGATTATTGAGCAACAGCTTCTATCATTATGTCAACTCCATGAGGTGGAAGTCCTCCCCACCACCAATCAATGAAAACTAATTATTAATAGACCAAGCCTTGTAGAAAACATTGTTATTGTCTGGAGTCCTCAATATTGGATTTACTACACCTACTATATCAAACTCCATGTTGGTATTTTTCAACTAAAATATAAAAGTATATTTGTATAGCTAATTTTAGTAGTACATAAACTCATTAATGTCATCAGGTAAACGTTTGTCTTGAATATTTCCATATTTAGCCACTTTATATAAAACATAATTAATAGAAATAGAAATATTAGGGATACTAAACAGATTGTAAGGTAAAATCCGTTGCACCATTAACAGTTGCAAAATTAGTGATGCTTACACATTAGGCTATTGCTTCAATAATAATATTGTGAAATGATTAATTCTCCATAACTTTTGAATATATATTTGATAACGATGCTTTTAGACTTTTAAAGATTTTGAATGCATTTGTTTTACAGTGGTATTGCTTATTTTACTTCATTAAAATATTAAGGAGTATATTACAGTAATTACGTGTTAAACTAAGCTAGGAGGACATCCTTTTAATTTCAAGTAGCCAGGTGTGGAAAGTAAATTAGAGCATTTACTCAAGCACTTTACCAAAAAGATAGGTTGACAGGTTTTTTTATTCATGCCAAAATAGCAAGGCGCCCATATGGATATTGAAACATTTCCCAGGGATTACGTAAATACCGGTTGCACTTTCGAGTCAGGCGGCGAATTATAAAAGCTATACGTATTATTTTCAACCGTTAAATCAAAGAATATCAAATAATTAATTAATCGTAATTAACAAAATTTGCAAACATTTTGAATAACCCATGTAAAAGAAAAAACAGGGAAAATGTTGCATTTTTTACAATTAGAGAAGAAACATTTGGCCTTAAAAGCTGAATATACTTTGTTGTCTGAAATTGGGCTGAAACCAGCGGATATATGTTTTAGTACCAAGGTGTTTGGCCTGTTGTGCATTTCAAAGATTGACTTGACATTAAGAAAATGATAAATCATCCATTTATATCAAACTGTTTTATTGAACAATGACCTTTCATTCTCTGAAGACATGCTGATGTATGCCATTCAGATGAATAATTCACATATTATGGTCTGACAGAGTCAAATCAATGTTAGTCAACATAGAAGTAAGACTCAAACTGTAAAAGCAAAAGATAAGTGAGGATTTTTAAAGTAAACATCTTGTCAAATTATCCCTTTATTAGCTTAAGGACAGTTGGACACAATTACTGACTGGACCATATGAAACCCGTGCAGTTAAGACAGGAACTCTACAATTGAGGGACATTTTTTATAAAAAGGGGTATCTGCAGAGTCGTGGCCAGCCTTATTTATGAACTTCATATATTTAATTTAAACTCTCATTTAAGTTACAGAAAAATAGTCAAATAAAAAAGAAAGAACAAAAAGGAAAATAAATGTTTTGCAGCAATGTACTGATGTGACAACTGCTGGCAAGAAGGCTGACTGCCACAGACACTGAGTCTCTTTAGATTTCCAAAGGTGTCAATCAGCGCTGCAGCATCTGATTTAGTTGTATTATATGATCAAACCTTCAACTTTGCCAGGATGTGTTTTGAAGAATAGTGACATTTAACTTGTACCTAACATTAGTTACATTTGACAAAGCCATGGAGGTTTTCCAGGAACTTGATGTACTCTTGATGCTCGACGGCCGTGCTCAGCTCCATCAACTCATCAGCGAAGGTGTTGTCAACCCCGCGGTCAGCCAGGAAGTCCATCAGGTGGTCATACAGAGCCTGAAAAAAAACAAAAGTAAAGAGGTTATAATGTTCTAGTGTTAATCACAGCTATCATCTGCTTTATTAACATGATTTGTATGTTGTATAGGTTATTAATCTAATTCCTTAGATCTTACCCAGTCCAGAGCGTCTGTGTTGAGTGTGTAGCTGTTCTCCTTCCAGTCTGTGTCTCCCTCAGGCTGGAAACTGACCTCACGAATGGCAAAGATGTCGCTCTCCTCTTCTCCTTCAGCATGACTCACCTACAAAAACGCAAATCCAGATTTTCTGTTACACTCAAAGTCTCGGAGTGAAAGGGCAAAGACACGCTGTAAATATGACATTGTAATGTCTAAGATGCACCAATAAAAGTCTGACAATTATTCCAAAGAAGTATAATTGACAATATGCCCAAATACTTTTGTTACTTTTCTTTTACAGGAAATGTACATTTAAGTTCATAATAAAGCATGGATATTAGATAACTAAAATGATCGCCATAACTGCACCAAGTTACAGGACCTTCTAGCCATCAAAAAATTGTAGTTATTCCTTCACAGTTCATTCTAGACTTGCAAGCGTTGCAAATTGCGAGCTTAGTCTTTTTCAAACACCGGTAAGAACGTCCACATCGATGACACGATGCGTTCGTTTGTGTGTGGCTTAAGGCGATATGGAGATTTCTGTCATTACAAAATGTGTATCCAAATACCTCAATATGGATACTGCAACACTATTTTAGGGGCGACTATAACTGATTTACAGACGATTTTTAGACCGCGACATTTTAAAGAGTAATCGTCAGTTATGTGGGTGTTATGACTAAGCATGTAAAAGAAAAATAATAGAACAGTATGTTAAGTTCAGAAAAAAGCACCCCTGACTATATTATAGCCATTAAAACTGGGAAAAAAGCCACTTATGCCATTTGACAATATCCAAAATATGAATGTCATGTTATTTTAAAGTACTTGTAGGGCTGTGACGTAACTGCATTTAGTTTTATGTCACGCACACAGCACTTTGTTATTTAACTGACTACATTAAATTGGATTATATAAGACTGATTGAAGGATGCATCACTGTTCTGTGAAAACGAATGCAGGCTTTGCTTACCTCATCTTCAGGGAAATGGCAGTCAAACACCAGGGAATGTTTTGCACCCTGTTTCGTTACATCAACAACAAAGTTGGGTGATGATACAATTTCTGGCTGTAAAGAAATAAAAATAATTACAATAATGTTATGAAGTTAAAGGCTTTCTTCAGTCCATTTGTGATTAAAAGACAACTATCCAGTGCAATGAAATCTCACACGTAATACAGATTATCTGTAACTCACCTCTTCCTCTGCGGACTTCTGCTGTCCCTGCTCTGCCTCTTCCTCAAAGTTAGGAGGAATGCTGTTATTGACGTTGAATGTGACAGTGATTCTGTAAAAAAAAAAAAAAAAGACAGATTATGAGCTTGTTAGTGTGCCCATGTATTAATAGTAAGTTTTGTATAAATCACAGACTGCACAAGACTTACTTCTCTCCGGCAACATTCCTTGAGAGTTTAGCTTCTGTGCCATTCAGAGCCAGCTCCCATCCTCCAGACATCTTAGGAAGGTTGCTGTTTTTCTGGATCTTCAGCTCCTCTTTGATTTCATCAGACAGGAAAGCACCAAATGCTTTGTCACCTGTTGAAAAAGTTATACAATCATTAGAATGTTTTTTTTTTGGAAAATCCAATCTTCAAAACTTCATTATGTTTCCTGTAGGTTAATGGATTCTAACTGCTTACAGAACATATTTAAAGCAACCTACAACAATGTTTTATACTCATGTTCATGTAAGAGTAGCTGTTCCCTTCTTTGATTGAACTATTCATTGCAAGTCCTGTTAGCTTATGTCTTTAAAGTTTTTCATTATAGGTCGTTACCACACCATGCTAAAATGCTCAATCTATATTTGACCGATCGAAAAAGAAAATATTCGGTTTAATATATATATATATATATATATATATATATATATATATATATATATATATATATATATATATATATATATATATATATATAACAACTAACATATTTACAAAAATAAATGTCGACACAAACCACTCAAAGACATGACTTTGTGAACCACAGTTATTATTTGTTTGCAAGTTATCGTTTTAACTACATTCTATAAGGACAACTGAACACATCTTTCAAGGTGATTGCTAGCTAACAGTGGGATGATACAGACTTCATTTAATGAGAAAATTACATAAATTACTTAATTTCTGAGTAGACATGTTGACATGAGGTCTTATCTACACAGTTAATCGTATTATTCTCTCGCCATTTAAACTAGGTTAATATTGACTGATATACGAAGCAAGCTAGCTTGATCATTTAATAACTTTCACATCCAAACGTACCTTCTGTGTGCAGGCTTCCACATCCACATGATATCGAGGGATTCAACGCTTTTGAACTG
Source organism: Notothenia rossii (assembly GCF_949606895.1). Lineage (NCBI taxonomy): Eukaryota > Metazoa > Chordata > Actinopteri > Perciformes > Nototheniidae > Notothenia > Notothenia rossii. Next base: position 22,404,660 of record NC_136907.1, on the reverse strand, counting down.
AAGAGTTTTGGCCTGTATCCTGACGACGCTCCGTTGTTGTTCAGCATCCAGAGAGACCGGGTGAAGGGCCGAGTTGTGGCCGAGCTTGGAGAGCACAGTGTCTGGCAGCTGAGAGGCAGGGTTCGGGCTGTGGAAGTGGCGACTGAAGAGAGGCGGACAGCGGCTCCCACCGCACGAACAACTGACTTTAGCATGACTGTGTAGAAATGTGAAGGCTTTTAGTGCAGATAAATAGCTTTGATAACTCACAGCTACCGGCTAACTCCCCGTTACTGCTGCTTGCTTCAAGATTATGGAACACATGTGTGTGGAAGGACACATTGACCTTTCGTCAGTGTGACCTTTAAACCGGAAATAGTACTTTGAAACCGAAAGAAATAAGACAAAATAATCTCTGTTTCTTTAGAAAATCTTAAATACGACCATTACTTTATAAATGAGTTGTATAATAGAGTAACAATAGTGTTAATAATATGTATATTTGTAAAGTTGTAGATAACGCCAGCGGGATAATGTCACTTTCCTTCCTACAACGCCCCCTGTGGAGTGAGAAATAAGTGATTTATGTTTAAAACAATCTAAATGTATTGAACATCTTTTTATTCGTGTGCAGTAATGTGTAATTTTGGATAAATATGCATTTAAAGTAATTATATGTCAAATATCTTTGCAATTGAAGCATTATTTTTCACAGTTTTGTATTGCAGCATACATATGTTGTCCCCATTTGTACATACACGTTTTAGTATAATGCATATATTTTCACAAACTAGTTTCTTATTTTTTTAATGTTTATATCTCTTTTTACTTGAATATGAGTAGCTACAAATTAACCTTATTCACCCCGAGAATCAATAAAACCTATTTTTGATTCAATTTGGAAATATGTTAACCTATTTATTTAAAGTGGACCTATCATGCTATATTTGAATAATACAGTGTAGGACCATACCTATATAAGGCACATTTGTAATTTTTATTTTTCAAAATACCAAACAGATCATGCATTTTAGCCATTCCTCATTTCGCTCAATTGAACACTGTCTTTGCATGGGCTGATTCTGTGAGAACAGCAACATCTACAGGCCTGGCATATGTACTACAGCGTCTCCTTAGGTCCTGAAAAATATAGGACAGTAAGTGCGTCAAACCCTGGAAAATCTTCCTGTGTCTTCAAAGCTTCACTCTCCTGTGGAATTGTGATTTTTATTAGAAATTATACCAATAGGGGTCACGTAAGACGTGAACAAATCATATTAAATACACCTATAATTAACTCATCAAAAGGCATGCATTGAAATCTTGCAAACTTCATAACACAAAAACACCAAAAACAGAACCTGATTGTAACATGGTCTGATTTTCTACCCCAGATGCATTTGGTGTTTTATTTAGAAATAATGTGTTACTTATTTGGGTAACACTATATTTTAAACCAACCCGAATCCACTTTGAACACTAGTAAGTAGACATCTATACTATTCCTAAACGTATTGTAATTATTAGCATAAATATGAGCATTGTCACAAAAAGGGCAGGCTGTCTCATAAAATCAGAAAACTGTTCTTTTACAGTGGACATGTACATCCAGGAGGGAGGGCTTGCATCATTCTTAGGATGTCTCAGTGTAATGAGGGGAATCAGTTGCATCAGTTGGACATGTGGCCCTGTTGCCAGAAGATGGTGCTGTCAGCCCACAACTAACCCAGGAGAGCAAACTTTGATTATCCTTGTCAAATAAAACAAGGTCATCAGATCATACTACAGTCTAAAGAAATAAAAACACATCTCAATGCTCGGTTTAATTCATCAAAATGCCACATTTAAGTATAATTTATCTCAACTAAATAATTTTGTCAAATAATGCAATAATGTTATGCAATCTTGTTGTTTTTGTCCAACATCAATACTACATATATTTATAATGTACATTTAAATGTATATTTTTCTTTATTTATACTTTAGTTGCATTTCCCCACTCCTAATTATAGATGCCATTTTTAGCATTATTATTTACTGTTAAGCATTGAAGTATACCAATTTTAGTTTTGTACATATTTATTAATTTGTTGTATATGGCACATTTTATTTACCATTTGTATCTTATTTTCCTTATAAGTAAATGTTTATTCTAGAATAAGAAATGTTTTAACTTAACTCAATTTCCCTTAATAATAATCAATAATGTATTTCTAATTCTGAATCATCTGATTTTGCATATTTTGAAAATGCTTTACATAACAAAATAAAAATGGCTGGATTAAGAAGTGAATTCTGCTTGTTCTGTGAAACCGGATTTGTATTAGAAACTATACCAATAGTGGTATGTGAGACTTTAAGAAATCATATAATATTAAATATAATAAACTCATCAAAAGGCGTGCATTAAATCTTACACAAAACATGACATGCAGATCTTCAACAGTCTACTTCTTCTGAACACAACCTTGTGTAACATGGTCTAATGATTCTCCAACCCAAGATGCATTTGGTGTTTGGAATTGTTTCAGTTAGAAACAATGTGTAATTTATTCAGGTTACAGTATATATTGTACAATCCTGAGTCTTGTGTAAAAAAAACAAAAGTAGGCATCCACCCTAAACATGGTGTAATTAACATTCTACAAAGTATGAGAGACCTGAGGGATCAAGTCGCTAACTACAATCTGCATGATTTGCATACATGTGTTGTTAGCATACGTCTGTGTGTAGTCTGTGGGTGTTGAACATGGAGAATAAGGCATGCTACTTCTAATGATCTGCATGTATTTAGAAACAGGTGATAAAGTCATAGATGGGGGAAAAGGCATGCACTAGCTTACAAGACAAGTGCTGCATGAAGAGTAGTTATAAAAGAGAAGTCATGTCACTGTGACACGTAAAAACCTCATATTCTATTTTCATATTTCCTTGTATTTCAAAGACCTCGTTAGATAAAGACAATCCAGTCGTCCTTGCATATATAAACCCTTAAGACCACTTTTTATAAAACCAAAACCACATGGCGGGGGAGCTTAAGACAAAACTGCTTTGCATAACTTCAGAAAAGCTAACATTTCAAAGACAGTTAACTCATCATTATTCAAAATTATTCTGGAAAGAGCCACCAGTCAGGCTCCTTTAGCTGTCTGAGTCTTGCTGGGCAGGTGATTTAGCAATTAACTACAACATTTTGCGAAATAATTATATGGAGAGTAGTATTTTATCGAGTCTGATAACATTTGAAAGGAGGAAAAACTAGTCAATTACATCAGACATTGAAGGATGTGTCATGTGATGTTACCTGTGCTGTTCAAATGCATGCACATGTTTGAAGAATGAATGCATGACATCTCAAAAAGACTTGTTTCAGGAGGCTAAAGCAAGCTGTAATACTAGCAGGAAAAATAAACTGTTGATACAATCTGATCTACAGGAAGGTCTGATTTACAGGAAGTTAAAGTTGTTGTGAGGCCTCAGTTTGCAGATTTCTGCTGCAGTGGCACATGACGAAGGTCGCCAACTGGGAGGTAGTGAGATCCAGAGATAGTTAACTACACAGAACATATTCTGTGTGATTGCAATCGATAAGTGTCTTAATCCAAACTCGTCTTTGTAAAGGGAACACATTTTTCGTTTTGTTGTGATGAGATCCAGTTTGTTGAGATCCAGAGATAGTTAACTACACAGAACATATTCTGTGTGATTGCAATCGATAAGTGTCTTAATCCAAACTCGTCTTTGTAAAGGGAACACATTTTTCGTTTTGTTGTCACTGGGTGTTCTGATGAAAGTGAAGGTGTCCTTATAGAGATTTACTTTAGTCCTGTTTCTCAGCTGGTTAGCTCTTGCTGGGGTGGAGCTTGCGGCCAAAGTACTCTGGAGCCGCCTCCAGCAGCCAGTCTGCATCCACCAAACACAGGTCCCTCATGTAGCAGCGGGACGTGTGCAGCAGCTCGTTGAACACCACGTATGCCGGCTTGCCCTGGAAGAGGACGGAGGAGGGGTGGATGGACACGGGCTGGTGGGTGTCCAGAGCCAAGTAGCTGCCGTCAGGTTGCAGCTCTGCGGCATTGACGAACATGCCGCGGGCGATGCAGCGGCGAACATTCCCCATCTCTGCCCCACAGGACCCCAGCTTCATATTCAGCTGGCAAATCAACAAGCACAACAGGACATGTTAGCTCAAAATGCTAATTCACTTTACAACAGTGCTCCTAGTACTAGACTCCTGGTACTAGGATGGGTTAAATGCAGAGAACAAATGTCACTGTGTGTGCTGTGTGCTCTGCATGTGTGACCATTAAAGAGGGTTTCATCCCTCCTAATTCTATTTGTTTATTGCTATTCAAAAGGTTGTATGGGCTGCTGTGGACGCAGAAATCTATTACACAGCTGTAATTATTAAATAAAATCAGTACTTACTGAATCATCTCACTGATAGAATGTGACAATAGCAGCCATAGAAGTGTTATTCACATCCATCTTTAGACTTATTTTGGTATTTGAAAAAATATGTTAAATAGTTTATTTTCAGTTTTTTCCAACATATACTTGAAGATAGAATACCAAATGCATGGGTTGCAAACAATCATAAGCAGTTGATACGGGAATCAATTCCACAAATATAAAATAATTTATACTAATAATAATAAAGTTTAGTTTAGTATTTAGGCAATGTGATCTCATTTGTCTACCCCTGTCTCTTCATAATAAAGAGGCACTCTTTCAACATCCCCCGCCCCAAAATGTACTGGTCAAATACTAGACATGCATACATATGGCAGTATTCAAAGTTATAAATGTAGCTTTGAACTATTCAGTATAGTCCCACTTGTAACTTATTTTGTGAGATAAATGTGACATGGAATAGTGATGTTTCCCTGGCCTACACACACACTAATACTGCATACGTGAATGTATGTGTAGGATACTCAGCTGCGTACCTTAAGGCAGATATCTCGGAGTTGCGCCTGAACGTCTTTCACCAGACCCATGTTCCTGCTGTTGACAAAGTTCTCCCGACACCACTCCTTTAACAGAAGACATACAGATTATAAAGATCGCTCAGGAACACAATTTAATCTCTGGAGTTTGCGTGGTCACATTATTTTCCTTCCATAACTGATGTATGTGTTCTCACCTTATTACCGCTGCTGACTTTCTTGAAGGCTCTGTAGATGTTAAGCAGCGTTATGTGGTCTCCTTCGCTGGAGGAGAACTTCTTGCGAGCAGCGAGCACCTCTTCCCGCTTGGCAGGAGGGTTAAACAGTACAGTGTCCACCGACAGCAGAGATACGATGCTCAGAATCTCATCAGAGCAGGAGTAGTCCGGAGACAGCAGGATGGTCTGTGAGACGGAGCAACCAAGGAAAGGAAATGTTAAATTATATTCTATCTGGGTTGCGCGTGTGACTAACTTTTTCTCACATTTCCTAGCACTTCTTTACCTTGGAATATCGGGGCTCCAGAGGGAAGCTGGCCATCTTCTTTCCAAGAGCAGTGAGGAAGACCTGCCCCTCCTTCCTCTCTACAGCTCCCAGCAGCTCCAGATGATTCACAGCAGAGCGTACGGCCTCTGGGATAAACACAACATGTTACTACCAGGGAACAACCCAGAGGTGCAGAGTGACTCCCGACCAAGAGCATCTTACCTGGAGAAGGCTTGGACATGAAATCAAAATTCATCACATCTGGAACCCCCAGAGCCATGAGCTGCAGCATCACACTGGATAGGTTACACCTGCAGCACACACAGGAATAAACAACTTTCAATCACATTGACCTTAAAAAATCAGCATGTTGGAGAAACACAGAATCCTGTCGATGAGCAAAAATGTAGTCTTATTATCAATATGACAAAAAGTGTTTTACTATGGTTGGAGACATTGAAATTCCCCTGCAGACAATATTTCTTTAACATTATGTTGTGAAAAAAGCATCAATAAAAAGAGACTTTAGAGGTTCTGTTGCAATAACTAGGCAAGTACGGGCTACATACAACACATCATTTTATTTTACCATTATTATATACTTATTTCTACCTTTTATGTGTGTATGTAAGTCTAAAAGGTAAGCAACTTTACACTTAGCTAAAGACATCTATGGTTTTGAGTGATAATCTGCTCATATGGCCACGGCCTGTTTCATACGGTACCTCTGGATCTCGGGCACAGTCATGGGGATGAGGCTGTCGAACTCGTTCTCTGTGTAGAGGCGGTAGCAGGATCCGGACTCCTCCCTGCCGGCCCGGCCCGCTCGCTGCCACGCCTGAGCTTTAGAGACCCGCTGCACCGCCAGCACCTCCAGCCCGCTGTCTGAACCACACAACACATACACACGAATACTGCCACCTTTACTACATACGTTTTAAACCCTCTGAAAAGTGCAGAGTAAAACTGTTAACATCTAAAACATGAAAGGAGCAAACTGAATCCTCTTACCAGGACTGAAGCGTTTGGCCTTCACCATCCCTGAGTCTATGACAAACTTGATCCCAGAGATGGTGACTGACGTCTCAGCAATGTTGGTAGAGAGGATGACCTTCCTGCACCCCTGAAACGGTAGAGAGGTCTTCATTATGGATGAGGAATACATTTAATACAATACATTTTTTGAGTGTTCTCTATAAATGTCCCTTTGTCTACATCACTGTTCCCTTTACCTTGGGAGCTGGCTGGAAGCACCTGAGCTGCTGTGCGGGGGGGAGGGATGCATACAGAGGGATGACCACCATGGGACCGCAGCCATCGGGCAGATGCTTGGCGATGTCACGACATGTCCGAGCCAGCGCCTCGATCTCCTCCTGACCTGTCATGAACACCAAGATGTCGTGGGAGGGAGGAGCTTCCTGCACGCAAACAACAGGGCCGTGTTGTGTTCAGGTGTCAAGAAGAATCATCACAGTACATAGACAAGGATAGGTGCTCACAAACAGGCTTATGTATTTAATGCAAACGCTTATTGATTTGCTTGGGCTTGTGTGGAACCTGGACTGACTTGATATCAAAAATAGGAACATTTTTGCTCCAAGGGAGGGGAAGCATAATGTGCAGTGGAAATGCAGCATAGGACTTCACGAACCAATCAAAACTGTTAATACAGGAATGTTCTCCCTACACAGATTTAGCAGACTACCTGATGGATCTGGAAGATGGTGACGAGTGCGGCCTGAAGGTAGTCGGACTGCGGATGCTTGGTGTAGTAGATCTGGATGGGATGCTGCCTGCCCTCCAGGTACAGTACAGGAGACTTGTTGAAGTATTCAGAGAACAAATCCACATCCATGGTGGCTGACATCACTATGACCTGTGAAGGTTTCACAGAGCAGTGAGAGAAAGGTTTAGGATTTGGGAGAGAAGGTAAAGTTAAAATAGGATTTAACAGATCACCAGGGTAGAGGAGGAGAGTTAGCATATACAGGGTATATGCAGGAATCCTGAGGTCAAATTTAATACCTTTTAAGACCTTTTTTAAGACCCTTTCCATACATTTTAAGTAGGGATGCACCGAATATTCGGCCGCCGAAAATTATCGGCCGAAAATGGTTAAAAAGGCCCTTTCGGCTTTCGGCCGAAAGGGTTCTAGCACCGAAAAAATATCACCGAATGTCAGAGAACAGGGTTACGTTGGTAAGCTAACGTGTTGTTGTGATGACGTAATCAAAACGCGGCGACAAGCACGGCGCGCGACCATGCTCGCGGCTGGCTCACAGCCAACATGTCTGGCGCTTGGAGATATTTAAAAATATCAGAGAAAGAGGCGCGGATTGCGATTTGTAAAACGTGTTCAGCTAAAAATTTCTCGAGGGGGTGTAACGGCAAAGACTTTCACCACTTAGAGATTACTCCACCACTTGAAATCAAAACACCTGGACAAATATGCGGAGTAAGATCAAATCACAAGCACTGACAGCGAGAGACTGTTCAGCGCTGCCTCTCATGTGCTTGATGAGAAGAGGAACAGACTTATGGCTGATAAAGCAGAGAAGCTACTGTTCATTAAAAAGAACCTCCCACTTTTCCTTAATAAGTAGACAAGGCTGGCTTATCATAAGCTTATCTAGTTCTACATGTCTACTCTATACCCACTTTCCTGAACAATTTTCATTGTGAGTTATAATTCACCATCTCAGGTTATCATTAGGGGGAAATGACAGCAGCACAGTGTTCAATATATTGTACTTTCGGTATCTAAATGATACAATGTTGTTTACATTGCTCATGAGGACAGACCACCTTATTTGCAAATTCTTGAAATTGTAATTTAATTTGTAATTGATTGTGGATTTTGTATCCAGTTTTCACTTTATGTATCTTTATACAATGTTTACTACTTTGCTTATGAGGACAGACAGCCTTATTTACAGATTCTTGAAATTGAATTGTAATTTCATTTGTAAATAGTTATATTCATGTGGATTTATCCAGTTTGCACATTTGTATGCATGCACTTATAGGTGCATTTGTTGTTGTTGAAGGCCTGGCTGTTACAGTCTTTATTTACACTACTTTGTTGTAGGCCTACTGGCCTAGATGTTTATGCATTTTTAAAGCACCTTGGCTTTGTTCTGAATGCACTTTGTTGTAGTTATCCTACAGAGAAAAGAAAATGCACTTGACTTGGAATTAATGTACTGTATGCATTCAAAAGTGCTGAATAAATGTTTTATGGACCCATAATAGTGATTATTATTTAAGTTAAGTTAAGTTAAGTTAAGTTAAGTTAAGTTAAGTTAAGTTAAGTTAAGTTAAGTTAAGTTAAGTTAAGTTAAGTTAAGTTAAGTTAAGTTAAGTTAAGTTAAGTTAAGTTAAGTTAAGTTTTGCCATAATCATTTATTTTTCCATAATCAGGTAGCTGAACAACATTGTTAAAAAATGTATACATATTATATATATATATATATATATATATATATATATATATATATATTTCTATGAATCATTTTCGGCCTTTCGGCATTCGGCCAACTGTTTCCTATTTTCGGTATCGGTTTCGGCCAAGAATTTACCATTCGGTGCACCCCTAATTTTAAGACCTCATCGCAACTTTGAGTTCTAACCGGTTACATTGGCGACACACTTTACCTCACATTTACTATATTGATTGTAAGATAGCACAACTAAACAGAGTGCAGACAGACTACTGAAGCCTCCTTTCCACATGAACTTCAACCTCTCTGTGAAGGTCAGGTTTAATGCAGTATGCTGCTTTGTTGCTTCTGTAGACTCTGTGCTCTTTCATTCCAGTAGAACTCCTCAGAAACCATTAGAAACTAGTATTTGACCAATAAACAAAACAATTGACAAAACTTTGAACTATGAAATATATTGAACTTTGGTGAGCTTCAGCGGGGTAATGCCATATAGGAGCTCCCTCACAAATACCCAGGGGTTAAATTGGGCTGGGGCTGTCCGGTGATAAGCCCTGGCAAATAGGATGCTCTGACGTCATCACCCTCACACATTTGTCATATGTTTACAAAAAACAATATATATGTTAAGACTTTCCTCGTTCTTAATATAAACTATATTTAGGGTCGATGTGTGTTGAGTTTACTTTAAAATAGCAGATCTCTGTGACCGGATATAGTTTGGCTTAGACCCCGGCCCCACTAGGACGCATACGGTAAAACGCATACGCAAACGCAAAAAAGTATTCCGTTCACACGCATTCGATTCTTTAACGTGTCCGTTCACACTAGACTGCTGGAAATGCTGGAAACGCTGTAGTACATATGCCAGGCCTGTAAGTGGCGCTGCTGCCGCCACAAAATACACCAAAAGCAGCGAAGAAGACCCCGGAGCATGGTTGCCATGGTTGCCCTTCTGTTTATTCTCCGCGGTGGAAGGCGTTTTCTCCTGCTGTATATCTCTCAGGTAGTCCACCAGCAGATGAAAAACACCCACCTCTCCGCCTCTTCCAAGGGACGAGGCGGAGAGGTGGGTGTTAAAAAAAATGTTCCGCCGGTCGACACGTCCGTTAAAGTTTAAATCTTCCGTACAAAATTAGAAAAGTGCCGATCAGAGGTCTTCTTTGTTATTTATTGAGCTTTAAAACAAATTGATAACGACTCAGTTCTCTGTATAATAATATTTAATAAACGGTGCCTGCCTCTCTTTTCCTCCCCCTCTTCTGACAGCCCAGCAGCAGCTGGAGACGTGGGGAGAGGGAGGCGGGCTATTTCATCTTTATCAGAAAATGATCATATAGGGCTTACACACTGAGCCGTTGGACCCCCAGAGCGTTGCGTATGCCGGTCTACCCACCTTGGGACCCCCCCCCCTCACAGAGCGGAGCAAGGCAACGAAACTTAAAATAAGAAGCAGCATTTTACGGTGCGCTATGCATGGGGCCGCCTTGAGGGGGTTTCCAGACATGTCGTTTCAGTAAATTAAAGGGTGTTTCATGTTGTCGTTGCTGTGGGACTTCTTAATACCTTGGAAAATGCCGTTTAATACTTTTTAATACTTTTTAATAAATCAATTTAGCGAAAATTAAGGCTATCAACTTTTAATACTTTTTAAGACCCCGCGGACACCCCGATATAGAAATGAAACCTTTTGCGTCACTCACTAACATTGCTCTGATGTCCATGATGATGTGTTAATTTTTTTATTATTAACCCTTAAAATTCTATTTAGTTAACATAATGCCACTGTTGATATTATGAAAAAATGGCAAATAAATATTTTTTTCTAAATGTTCTTTCTTTACAGTCTGGGTTAGATTTGTCATCAACAGCAGCAACATGGATTTTGATGTATTTAAATGTTTTGTGCAGAAAACCAGGGAAATAGCATGTTTCCCATAGGAAGAACCTGAAATAATCAATCAGTCTGATGGAATACTAATAAAAAAAGTAACATTTGGAAGCCAGGGCTCTATATTGAACATGTGATATAATAATACACTGCATTCATTTATTCTGTAAAAGTGTATTTTCAATGTGGACAATTTTGTCTTTCGGGGTGTAACTCAGCTAAACTGTTCATTATAAAACGTATTAATGGAGCTAAAAAACCCAGACCCATTCCAAAAGTTATGTCACATGCATTTACACAGACAAAATTAATGAAAGTACTCAAATTTAAAAAGCCAAACATATCCCTAGTGAGGCTCCATAATTACCGTGACAATAAGCATTTTTATCTCATGTGCTCAATGCAGTGCAGGGATTAGCTGTAGTGATGTGTCGGTCGCGAACGAGCCGATTCTTTTGAACGGCTCTTTGGAATGAACGAGGGGAACCGAGTCGTACTTGGTGAGAGCCGTTCTTGTTATCGTTCAATCGTTTGTCCGCACTCACTGCCTGCCAAAATCCACTCGCCTTTTAAAAAGCTTGATTTTGTTCCCCAAAACGTATTCTGTGAAGACCCGCCCCTACTCTGACTGTATATATCTCCGACACGGAAGCCCTGTCTGCTCCTCACAGCAGCTCCTCACGAGCAGTTGCACGTCGCTTGACCAATCAGAGCACACTGGGCTCACGGGGGGGGGGGACGAGCTCCAACAAGCCATTTAGGACAGAGACTGAATACCAGGTTTCAGCACGAGGAGTGAGATGGGGTGGGTCTTAACAGAATACGCGAGAGAGAGAAGTGATAACAAGTGGTAAAGGACAGGTAGACGACGTGTTTTTCGGATGGAAAATGAGCCAAACGCGAAAAACGCAGTTGGATGCACTTCAACCAAAAAGCGCAGCATTTGTAAAGGCAAAATATCCTTTAAAGCAGGGTCAACAAATAATCTCCATCGCCACTTAAAAACATAGTATCTAATATTAAGAGTTGCGTGAATTTCATTCAAGGCAAGGCAACTTTATTTACTTAACACATACAGAGGGTAAATTCAAAATACATTCATTGACATATGGCGCCACCTTGTGTCATGTTTACAATGCAGATTATTGACATTAGGTCTGGCAATACAGTCAATCATTATCCTGGTGATTATTTCGCAGATAAACCTAGTAACCCCGCCCCCTTTAAAAAACGGCTCTTTTGAACGGCTCTTTGAAAGGAACGGAGCCAGAAGATCCGGCTCCCTTCAAAGAGCCATAAATCCCATCACTAATTAGCCGCCCATTGTTAAATATATTTTTGAAGCCAGGACCCCTGGCATTCCTACCTTCAGGGGAATCTTATTTAGTTCCCTGCGCCTGCGTTGAGCAGCCTTCACCACGCCGAACAGAACATCAGTGTGCACGGTGCGCTCGTGAGCCTCGTCCAGGAGCACCACAGTGTAGCGCAGCAGCAGGGGGTCTCCGATGGCCTCGCGCAGCAGCATGCCGTCTGTCATGAACTTCAGCTTAGTCTCAGAAGAGGTGACATCCTCAAAGCGCACTGTGTAACCAACCTGTAAATAACTTTGATAAGACTTCAACTGAATACGTTCTGATACTAGGCAAGGCAAGGCAATCTATATAGCACCTTTCAGCACGCGACAATTCAAAGTGCTTTACAAAATAAAATAAGACGTTTAAGAATAAATACAGCAGAAACACCTTATATAATGGCATTTTACAACAGGCATTTAAAAAGCAAAGAAAATAAATTAAACACAACAGTTATACAATACATGAATAAAATGCATACTGCAGTGCGCATATGAGCTCAATTAAAAGCAGCGGCAAAAAGATATCTTTTCAGTCTCGATTTGAAAATACTAAGAGTCTCTGCGGACATGCATGTTTCAGGCAGTTTGTTCCAGATTGTCGGGGCATAATAGCTAAACGCTGCTTTTCCATGTTTTGTTCTTACTATCGGAACGGAGAGCAGACCCGTCCCAGAAGACCTGAGACACCTTGATGGATCATAATTATGCTGGAGATCGTTAATATACTTTGGTCCTAAACCAGTGATTAGTGATTTAAACTACCAATAATACTTTTAAATCAATTATTTGGCCAACTGGAAGCCAGTGTAAAGATGTCAGAACCGGACTGATGTGATCCACTCTTTTAATGTTAGTGAGGACTCGAGCAGCAGCGTTCTGAATCAGCTGCAGCTTTCTGATGGATTTTTTTGTCAGCCCTGTCAATACACTATTGCAGTAGTCGAGTCTACTGAAGATAAAAGCATGGACAAGCTTTTCTAAATCCTGTTGTGACGTTTTTTAATCCTAGATATGTTCTTCAAGTGATAGTATGCAGACCTAATGACTGTTTTAATGTGACTGTTAAAATTCAGGTCTGAGTCCATCACTACACTAGATTTCTAGCTTTATTAGTTGTTTTGTAGTCTGCCGACTGAAGCTCTGTGATTACTTTTAATCGGTCCTTCTTTGCTCCAAAAAACAATGATCTCAGTTTTTGTTTGTTCAATTGGAGAAAGTTCTGAGTCATCCTGTCATTGATGTGCTCAATGCACTTGCTCAGCATTCTAATCGGATGAATAGTCTCCTGGTTTATTTTTAAATAAATCTGGTTGTCGTCTGCATAGATATGATAGCTTAGATCGCTGTTTTTCATAATTTGAGCAGTATATAGCATATAGATATTAAAAAGCAAAGGTCCTAAGATGGAGCCTAGAGGAACCCTGCATGACATATTTGTCAGGGCTGATGTGTAGTTGCCTATTGAGACAAAGTTGTATCTGTCCTTAGTAGGTACTAAATCATTTAGAGCTGTTGCTGAAACTCCCAACCAGTTTTCTAGACGGTCTAGCATTATGTTGTGGTCAACAGTATCAAACGCAGCGCTGAGACCTAATAATACTAACACTGATATTCTGCCACTGTCCGTGTTTAAATGGATGTTATTTAAGACCTTAACAAGAGCAGTCTCAGTGCTGTGGTTTGGTCGAAAGCCTGACTGGAACACATCAAAACCGTCATTTAAAAACATGAAATGACTCAACTTTAAAAAAAAAAAGCTTTTTCAATCAATTTACTTAAAAGAGGAAGGTTTGATATTGGCCTGTAATTATTCATTATGGTTGCGTCTAGGTTATGCTTTTTTAGGAGCGGTTTAATTACTGCAGTTTTCAGGGCCTGTGGAAATACACCTGATTGAAGAGACTTGTTTACTATATGAAGTAGGGGCCAATCTGAGGCCAAGCAATGAAAAACCTTTTTGAAAATTCTGTGGGAATAATATCAAGGTTACAGGAGGAGGATTTCAGATGTTGAATAATGTCTTCTAGGTCTTTAGCATACTACTATATCAAGTCAGAAACGGAGGGAAGGTAATGCATTTAAAACATCCTCTACTTAAATGTGTTCTTTAGTAAGGTCCTTGGATGGTCTACTTCAGATTCAAGACGTGTTCTTAAACTGATGAATTGTATCAACCAGTCTTCTTAAAAATCATGAACTCCATTGTCCTTTTTTCCTGAAATCATATGCCAGTTCAACCTAATTAGCATATAAGACCCTTCCAATAGTGGAGGTATTCAGCAAAGAACACCAAATACGCTTCATTTTAAGAAATGTCAGTTGTGGATATTAAATAACAGAAAAAAAGGTATGACTCCTGCAGTGCCTAAGTGTTAGTGTAGGCTTATAATAATAATAAATACAAATTGAAATTCTGTATTACGCATATGTAGAATCAAAGACACAAACTTGTCAGCACTCCAATGTGCACATAGATTCTCATTTTTAATTAAAAACAAATCCCTAATAAGAAAACATTGTTGAATCTTAGTGACAACTGCGTAAGTGGGCAAGTAATGAGGCCAAGAGTCGAATGTGACACTCGATGTAAATATAGCGTTTGTTTGTTGTTTGCCAAGAACACACCTTAGGGAACATTTAGACCGGAACACACTAAGCATATGTGTGGGAAACCTGTCTGTTGTGCATACCAGCTTGCCGAGCTGTGTCCTCTTCTCCTCGGCCACCCTTCCTGCCAGAGATATGGCTGCCACTCGACGGGGCTGAGTGATGGCGATGAGGCCCTGTCGCCCGATGCCGGCCTCGTACAGATACTGAGGGATCTGAGTGGTCTTCCCAGAGCCAGTCTCTCCTGTAAGAGAGAAGTTAGATAGGGTCAAGAAAGACAAAGTTAAGATGCTACATTATAAACGTGTAGAGTAGAAATTACATTTTCTGAGCCTTGTATCACTTAAATGTGAGACAACTCTCTTTTATATACCAACTAAAAACTTCCATGACATAGTGGAGATATTATTATTAATTATTTAATTCTTCATTTAAGATTCATGTATTTTTTTCAATTACTTTAAAACATTTAGCTAAATGAATTACGTTACATATGCAAATTATCTTAAGGATATCATGGTTGTTCAAGACAAATTTCCACCCAATTCAGAATAAAATAAGAATTTGGTGAGGTTAAGAATACACTTCAAATCATTCCCGACTTGGAAAACTATTTTTTGATGTAAAATTATAGGATTTTGCGACGTACAGTTCACATGATGCTTACAAGAAAATCCATGACATTACCTATACTAAGAGGTCTTGGTGAATTGGTTTGGAATTACAAAAATAAAAAAAGGATATAATTATAAGGCTTACTGTTGTTAATCAGAAAACATTATTATTTAAGATGCAATAGTTAAACTTATCAGAGCATCACATCACAGAGCTGACAACATAGTTTTTTGTCAGAGTGAACCTTCCCTTTAATTGAGTAGCACAAGAGTGGCTAACGCATTAGCATCATTAGCTGAGTGTGGTTCTTACCTATGAGGATAGCATTGTGGAGCTGCCTCAGCTGGTTCATTAGCTGGGGTTTCGCCTGGTAGATGGGAAGCTGTTTCCTCTGGACTTCTATCGGAGTGGTTGCATTTCCCTTTCTAGGCAGCAGCATTCCAGGTTTATTCTTATCGTTACGGAAGAAAACAGACCCCGGCTTGAATTTTTTCGCCGGTGGATGGTCGTGGTCGTTGGGCATGGTCTAGAAAAAGTGACTCTGTTAGCGGAATCCTTTCAGCGTTTTGAGGATGTTTCTGAAATGTCTAAAAGAAACAAAAAAGTATTTATCATGCTCATTGACAGACAGGCAAGCGTCACTGTGGTTGTTTTGCTACCTCTGTACGTCCCCACGTGGTCAAATTGGGCGCAGATGTTTGACGTCACAATTGTGTTGCAGAGTTGTGCAGTGACGCGTCCTCAAAACCTGAAGTAAGCTGCTTCTTGCCTCGACAAAAAAGAAATGCAATTTCTCTATAGGATTTTGGAAAATAGGTCGAAATAAGGTCTGTGGTTGACACACATTTAAGAGATGGATCACGTTTTGTTCAGTCGGATAATCTCCACATTTTTACCCTACTTTTATAATTTTCGAATCATAAATCTAATCGATAGATTTATGATGGATATATTTATGATTGATCATTTTTTGTGGAGGAAACCGGAACCAGCTTACTTCCGGGTTTTAAGACGCGTCACTGCACCACTCTATTTTAACCTTAATCTTAGTATACATCCATGATTTTAACCCGAGTAAGGACCAGTAGCGTAGGCAGACATTTACTTTAGGGCGGGCCAGTATAAAATAGGGTGGGCCAGCTTTTTCCAGGGGGAAAAACGACTTTAAGGTAGGCCTGGCCTATAATAATATTCTTATTATAATAATATATAATAATGCCCATTGCCAAGCATCGTTGTAGCATTTCCCTCCGAATAACGGTCGAAGACTTGACTGATGATATGATTTTATTGAAATCTCCAATATCAACGTAAGAGCTATAAAGACACAAAAATAACAAATACATTTAGGCTCCATTCGTCTTAGATTCACTTTAGCATACTACCAAAAGTTAACTGTAAACAGACAGCAAAGCTACACAACAGCATACAAACGAATTAGGACAAAACCTACATGTTTATATAGTTAATACCAACTTTGTGCCTCTTCGGGGGGTGCTAAACTTAAACATAAACTTTATCCTTTACTTTATCAGTCTTTATATATAGATTAATCTCCACTCCTTTTCTCCGTCACGTTGTTTCCATAGCAACAACAACTTCCTGTCAACATCGTAAACTCGCCTTCAAAATAAAAGTATCTAAATAACAGGAATTCCTAACTGTATCACTATAACATGATGATGATGATGGTGATAAAGAATGCATCTAACGTTTCGCTGTTCATAATAATACAAAACAGTGCATTAAACAAACCATCATGCTCTTACTTTGAAACCATGCGGAAATGTCGTAATCGGCCATCACATGGTTTCGGAAAATAACCGAGTGACACGAGTAGATTTTTGCCAAGACCGGCGGAAAGTTTGTCTCAAAACTCTGTGTGTGTAAAAAGATGATCCACAAGCAGAAATGTGAGATCCACAAGCGCATAGTTGTTTGACAAATACAAAATGGATTCACAAATGCCTGATCGGAAGTTGTCAATATTAAAGAGATATTCACAGATCTTTTTTTTATTTGTGAAGATATTTTGCGTATTTGCAGATCCGTTTTACATTTACAAATGTATTTGTGAGTTTGCAAATATTTTTGGTGGATGGTGTTTTACATTTACAAATCACTGTCACTGTGGCACTCTATAGGTGGATGTTTTAGAATGCAATATCAAGACAGAGACATTGGAGATGCACTAGTTAACCTGACATCCACTGCTGACCTTGAAGATTTGACAACTATCAAGGTCATCCCAATACCTGATGATGGTGTCGAAGAATACATCTTTACCGTCTGTGAAGAAGCAGTGTCTGCTCAATCAGACGATTCTGACATCTTGTCCACACCCTCCAGCTCAGTCTCTACAAGAACTCGTATCTGGCTGAAATGATTGAACTGACCTTGTTCAAAGATTGCAATGCTAGGGTTTGAACTGCATTTTTCGTTACTTAATTGTTTTGGCCTGTATATGTTTCATATGAAGTTAAAAAATAATGTGACTTCACAGATTCTGGTAATGCTACTTAAACCCTTCTTAATGGCTAATATACGTTTATCTGAAGTTGTAATTAACTGAGCTAAACAAAGTGTTATAAGTTTAAGTCTAAATGTAATTTGTTTACAGTAAACAAAACACAGTATTGTATTGATGTACATTAAAGTTTTTGCTTTGTAATAAAAGAAAATATTTATAATAAAAATATTGCCTGCAACAAAATGAAGTATTTTTTAAAAATTGTTTTCACAAACTTAAAGGTGGGGTAGGTACATTTGAGAAACCGGCTCGAGATACCATTTTTGTGTTGGAGGAGGGGCTCTGTAAGGAAGTGGCAGATTTTTTCCGGCTGTGTATTTTCAAATTCTAGCGCACTTGAGCTGGTTTCTCCAAAATTACCTACCCCACCTTTAAAAACTCTACTTAGATCGAATATAAATATGAGGTTAGTCCAAAAGGAAAAATTAAGTTATAACAAAGTAATAAATGTTGTGCGGTCTTCAGAATGAATCATCTTATTACTTTGTGTAAATGTAAATATATAGACGGAAGCAATATTTTTTACTTGACTCAAATTATTTTTTTTATTATTTATTTATTTGGAACACACAAATCAGCAAAACATTTTTAAGTTGATCCAAAGTATCAATTTGTTCAGTGCATAGTAATCTTTGAAGATCATGTTACAATGAAAAACCACTCTAACTATCATTTAAGACAAAAGGCGGAAAAACTGTCTTTTCAACATGTGTTTTTCTTCTAATAATGAAACAGCAAATGCATACTTACAATAAAGTAGAGACAAGATGCATTGTATTCCATATCTTTGTTTGATTTGTTTTTGTTTTTGTTCTTTAAATGTATTTGTGATGCAGCCACCAGAGGGCATCATGGTGACTTTGATTCACAGTCAGATAGATTGTAAATAAGCTTTGGGAGCCAGTTGCAGATTGTCTGCATTTCATTTGGTCTGTTTACACTTTATTTCTGATTCTGATAAGCCTTTGATGCAGGCTTGAGTTTACTACTGAGCATGGTTGTGGTCTTTAATCTGGCTGGAGAAGACCACATAAATGTTTAAAATAAGAATACGTTTTCATCGTATTTTCACTCAGTTTTCTCTTAAAATAAATATACTTTTTTACTTGACGCAAAATCTGATCTTTACAGAAAATGAGAAAATATGTTCGCATTTTATCAGTGAGACATTATTACTTGCCCCTATAGTATGTAAACAGTTTGATTTTAAACAACAACATTTACACCCTGGGCCAGGGTGAAGAATCACTATCGCCTTTGGTGTAAAGCAGTGGTTCTCAAAGTGGGGGGCGCGCCCCCCCAGGGGGGCGCAGAGGCATGCCAGTGAGGGACCAGGAGGAAAAATGGCTATAAAAAAAAAAAAAAGATAAAAAAAAAAAAAATCCTAATTTGAAAGATTATTGATTTGAATAATATGATGCAGTACAGTACTATTACATATTGAGAGATGTATCCATATCTCTTCATTTTGCTCTCAAAGTGCACCAGATTGATGCATTTAACTTCAATATTTAAAAATAAATCTTCCCGGGGGGGGGGGGGGGGGGGGGGGCTTGCCCCCGGTCCCCCCTATGTGTGGTCCAGACACCATCTATAAAAATAGCACTTTACCCCCGCTTACACCTATATACCTATAGCAACTGGTACATTAATGGGAAACCCTAAATGTTTGAGCACCCTCTATGAAACGTCAAGCTACCCCACAGCACCCCCAAAAGAAATATCTGTCGAGGCACTGAGCCTGACTATTTTTGTTGGGGGGGGCCCGACTTTTTTTTTTCTCCAAAGGGGGGGCCTGACAGAAAAAGTTTGAGAGCCACTGGTGTAAAGTAACTTTTACTCAAGTAGGCTACTATACTTAAGTACATTTTGAGGTACTTGTACTTTACTTGAGTATTACCATTTTATACTTTGTACTTCTACTCCACTACAAATCACTATTGAACTTTTACGTCACAACATTAACGTATGGCTTTAGTTACCTTGCTGATATGGAATAATGATAACATGATCAACACTTAAATAAGACTTTAGCTACCCCTGGATTGAATTCACATTACATCAGTACATTAAGTAATTACAATTGGTTTCACCTTTACCAGCTATGATAATCATATTATCAATAATTATAATCATAACATAGATTCTGAAATGCGCCAATCTGTATCATGAGTAGGTTATGGTACATTAAGTATTTGTATGCCAATACTTTTCTACTTTCCCTTGAGTAACATTTTTGATTGCAGGCTACTTGTGAAAGAGTATTTCTACACTTTGGTATTTTGTAATTTTACATTGCAATCGCTTTTACATTTACTTTGTAAGAAATGTTCCTTTTTATTTGCATATATCCATTTCCTTTAACGAAGTAAACCCCCCGCTGTGTGAGGAAGAAAGTATTTCTGTTTACAAATTTACCGCGGAATTAAAACATAAACAGTTCGGTGTCACGTGGCGTTTTTTTCACGGATCACGTGCCAAGGTTCTTAAATTCCATTCGAGAAGATGACGTCGTATGGTGAGCGCTCGATACGAATCCAGTCAGTGTTCCAAAACACATCTCAGTCACAAACACACACAAAGTTGTTTGCAGAGAGAGAGGCATTTTCTAAATAAATTCGAAAAACCTGATACGTCAACCTTAGTGAGCTCAACTGTTGCTACAATGCCTCGGTATGTACTTTAGTCCGTTTTTTCTTGTATTTTAAAAGGTCTATGCAAGATACATTTTGCAAGTCAACTTCTTTGTTTAATTGGCCTCAACTTGTGTTTTTTAATGTTTTCGACTTGTATTGATACTTACCATTTGCTAAAAGTAATATAGGCAGCTGACATAATTACTTTCAGATTTCTTAGCACTATGTGGGGGTTGACTCACTTTATTTTCCACTCCATCAATGTTTCTGGATATAGTTGATCTCCTTTTATATGTTGTTGTCATAACTGTTGCTTTAATAGTGCACTAACGTTCATATGTGCCTTTCAGACGAACAAGGAGGACAGCTCCATCCAGACCTAAACAAAAGGTGTATGGGCCCCCCCACCAACACGTGACAAGGAGTGTGCACAAGAAAATGACTTGATCGAGATTCTCAAGTCATTCGGATGCTTTGAGAGCTACGTGGAGCTGAGACACAGGTGAGATGCATATTTATATATCTCATCATTAACATGTAACTAATACAGCTTTGAGTAGGCTTATCATTTTTAGGTACAGTCATTTCAGGGGGGGGGGGGATATTCCTTTAAAATACCATAAACAAGCAAATGCCCAGGTGAAAGAGACCGCGACATGCTTCACTTCAGAGGAATTACAAAGTCTGAAAATGCTCTTTGTGTCTTGTTTGAAGAGAGAATGTGGTCCAGAGACTGGAGTCGCTGTTCAAAGAGTGGCTCATAGAGATGTGTCTGCAAATGGTAAGACATCTATCTTTATAAAATATTGTTCTTTCAAAAGTAACTCCTAAAATTATACTCGAAATGTGTTATTGCTTTGGTAACATTTTCTTTGTTGTTGTAGAATATACCAGACATTGTCCCGCAGAAGGTTGGAGGGAAGCTCGTCCCTTTCGGCTCCCATCACCTGGGGGTCGCCTCGAAAGGCGCCGACATCGACGTCCTCTGTGTGGGACCGGGTTTCCTCCAGAGGAAGGACTTCTTCTCCTCTTTCGTTAGAAAACTGAAGAGGCAGAGAGAGGTCAAAGACATACGGGTACGTCTATAAGACATTCATTAAGACAAGTTACTTTTTTTACCCTGTTGCAAGTTACTGACTGTTGTTGTCTTCAGGTCATTGAAGAGGCATTCGTCCCTGTCGTTAAACTGACCTTTGAAGGAATTGAGGTAATTTGACCTAAGAAGAAATGTTGTCTCTGCAGTCTTCAGTATTCTTCAATCAAAGGTTTGTCAGCATGTGTATTCATCTTTGTTCGTGTGCTCCTGTTACATCCAAGATAGACTTAGTCTTTGCCAGGGTGGCCAGGTACAGAGTCCCACAGGAAATGGACCTGCTCAGAGAGGATTGGCTACAGGGGACGGACATCCACTCTGTGAGGAGTCTGAACGGTAAGCATCACGTTAGAGACCTGCGGGGACATCCTGCAGCATTAGTACCTGGTAGCTGAACCCGTCAGGAACGTTTTTGTGATGTATTTTGGTCTGCCTTTTTTACAGTAACTTTTTTGATATTAATATTTCTCTTGTTTGTTTTTTGTAGGCTACAGAGTAACAGAGGAGATCCTCAGGCTCGTGCCGAATGTTCAGAACTTCAGACTCGCTCTGAGGACCATAAAGCTCTGGGCCAAACGTGCGTTGAGATATCTTCTTGTTTGACTAAATGAATCAGAAAATACTAAAACAGCCATAAACCTAAATTACTCAATCTGCAGTGGGTTAGAGCAGATTCGATCATGCCAGTGTTATCATGAGGTAACATTGTGAAGTGGAGGTCTTAATCTGTTCTCTCATCCTTTCTCTTCAGAAAGAAACATATACTCAAGCTCTCTGGGTTTCCTGGGCGGTGTTTCCTGGGCCATTCTGGTAGCCAGAATCTGCCAGGAGTACCCAAACGCCTCAGCCTCCACCCTCGTCACAAAGTTTTTCAAGGAGTACAACGTATGGTGAGTTTTCCCATTTCTTCAGTAAATGCCATCTTTCCAATAAAAAATCCACTAAACCATATTTTGTATAAATCTTGTTTTGTGACAGGAAGTGGCCAAACCCCATCATGTTGAGGGAGTTGAAGGATTGTCATTTCAACCTTCCTGTGTGGGATGCAAGGGTAAGGCCACGGCAAAATTTAAACTATAAATATAAAATATGTCAGTTAACTAACAATTAGCCCAAAAGCAACTGAAAGCTGATGTTGTGTTCTTCTGCATTTTCCAGGTTAATCTGGCAGACCGCTCCCACTCTATGCCGATCATCACGCCGGCATACCCAATGCAGAACACTGCTTTCAACGTGACTCCCTCCACCCTGGCTATCATGAAGGAGGAGATCCAGCGCGGTATGTCTCCACTCAGACATCCATCAGATGCTCACAGAGCACAGTCTAAGAGCTGTCCTGTTATTTACAATCAGTTGGTCAGAAATAAGCATTTCAACTTCAATCACTGCACTGTACTTTGATTAGGTTAGCACGATTTAGCAATGTTTAACTCACATCTTTAAGAATATTACAGGAAATCATACGCACAGAGGAGATTCATTTTTAACAAGCTTTCCCTTCCTCTCTCACAGGCCACACTATCACCCGCTGGTCCCAACTCTTTGAGAAGCCCAATTTCCTCAGGAAGTACAAGTATGTAATAATCTGCCCAAATATGAACATGTGTATCAGCATTCAAAACATATACTTTCTTAAATATTGACATCTCCACCAAGTTTATTAGTCATTCTTAGCTCTTATATTTTATACATTTTTGTATCTGTCTTGATGCTTTTTCTAATAGTATAATTATGCTTTCAAAGAAGGCAGATCTTTATATCTGATGTTTTGTCACGTTGTGTTTTTTCTTAATGAAGATGGAACAGTGTTAAAATTCACACTGCATAAAATACTGCTCTGCTTATTTTCATCTGAATGAAGTATTTGTTTTCACACGTTGTGCTTTATAGTGCGTGAATTGGTATTTGAGTTTATATTAATGTGAGCTACTTAAGGCAGACTCTTTATATATTGCATACCGTAACTGATGGATGTGTTGTTTATAACTGACTCTCTTTTGACCTAAACCCAAACTCTTCAATGACTTTTTCGAATGAACGTGCAAATGTTTGTAATTTGCTGTTTCTTTCTTTGTAATGTGCGACTGATTTGAATTTGTATTTGATTTGAATTGTTGAATCCCAGTTTCTTAATGAAGGTGTATATGTGGGGTGGTTGTTTACTGTTATTAACTGAACATTAAAGGTTCCATGTCGTGCTTTGCCGGTTATTACCCGTCCCCTTGTGTGTTATGTAGCTTTTTCTGCATGTAAACGGTCTGCAGAGTCACAAACCGTCAAAGTACACCCTGTAGCGAGAACACAGAAAAGACCTGACTATTGCTGCCCCAGAACGCCTCGTTGGAGATTTTTCTTTTTCTTCCTGGGTACAGTGACGTATTGGGTATAGTGACGTAAAGTAACGGCCCGCGGATTGGTACAAATGGACCAATCCGGAGCCGTTACGTGCGCGGAGCCGTTACGTTTGGACCAATCCGCGGACTTCCTCACACACACACACTCAATCTTTTCTCAGCTGCAGCTCCGCGGTTTTCTCAGCCTGAGACGGTGGGACGCGAGGAGGCTGCGGGTGTGTGTGTATGGTTGCTTGGGCTGGGTTCGGGCTGGGTCTCGCTGTGTCTCGCTGTCTCGCAGACCCCACGCAGCAGCCAGGAAACAACACCAGTAATCCAGCTCAAACTGTCCGCTCCTCGCAGCGTCCCGCCAACACGGCCCCCAGACCCCACGCAGCATTCTCATCTGTTTTTTCATTGCTGGTGTCATTTTCTGGTTGCTAACAAACGCCATTGTAACACATAAACACACATCAGAGCACAGTGGACTCAGGGAGGGGGGGGGGGGGGGGGGGGGGGTGCAGGAGCTCCAACAAGGCGTGTAGGACAGAGAGTGAATACACATACTATACAGAGATACCAATGTGAGTTTGGAAAATTGAACAATGTAAATCTATTCTAGTAGACCTCAACAATGGAATTATGATCAGTAAATGGCCATGACATGGGACCTTTAAGAGAGCATTTTGTTCAAGTAGTGTTGAGAAGTTTATCATGTGTTTTCTATAGTTTAACCTATAAGAAATATTAAACCTTTATATAATAGTTGAATGGTGATTGTTTTATGTGCAGACCAGGTTTTGCTGTTTGTTGTTATTCATTCAAAATGAGGAGAAAAGCTGATTTAAAAAGCTGTTAACTTTTTATGTCTGACTTTAATTTGTTGTTCCTGGAGTTCATAATTTTTACTGCATTTGTCCAATTCAATAAATCGGCCATGTGATATGATCCCTCTTGTTTTATTTGGACAAATGTGGACCTTTATTTCTGGGTTTTCAAAGTTGGACAGTCAGTACAGGCAGTTTCTGATATATCTAAAGATGTGTTTACCAGCTTTAATAAGAAGTGAGCAGTTGTGCTGTTGAGATTTAACATTAATGACACAAATGCAAATTCAACACAGTACCACCTCACTTTAAAAGGTTTTAAATAAATGGTTAAAAAATGGGTTATAATGAAGAACAGTAACCTGATTTTAGTGATGTTTCTCAATATGCTGTAGCTTGGCCTGTTTTAAATATCAGAAATACCTTCAACTATGAACGGTCATAGTTGAAGGTATTTCTGATATTCAAACAGGTTTAATATTAAAATGAATATATTAATGTAGTAAGATGCCTTTGCACAAAGGCTCAATGCTGTGACGTGTATTGCAACTGTTGTCTCTTATGTTTTAAGGCATTACGTTCTGTTGCAAGCTACTTCAGCTACAGAGGAGCAGCATCCTGCATGGTAAGTACACTTTAAGTAAAACTGGAACGGATTTAGCCATTTTTGTCCACAATGAGAACGTTTATTTTTCTCTGAATCAGAAAACAGGTTTAACATTTTATTTCCACCAACTGTACTGCTCTCTGAAACTGATGTTTTGTTCAATATGTTAGGGTTGGCCTGGTGGAGTCTAGAATACGACACCTGGTGGTAAATCTGGAGAGAAATGTGTTGGTGACCCGGGCCCACATTAACATCCAGTCCTACCCTGAACGCAGCACGGGCAATGCCAGGTAAGGACGAGTGGTTTTATGGTTATATTAGTGTTAGTATCTTTAGTGTTATTCATTTACGATAAATTAAATAATGTAATAGTAATGTTTTACTCTGTCCACTCATTGGTGTGTACTTCTTCCTGTTTCTGAGAGGCAATCAGTACAAGCTGATAATGTCTCTTAAGCAGCAGCCCTTAAGCCAATAATATGAATTTCTATTAACTTGTTGCAGTTTCTTTACCAACTCAACTCATTGGTGTGTATTTCTGTTTCAGAGCGCCGGTCAGAACAAAGTGGCTGATTGGACTTGTGTTCAATGAACAGGCGGGCCAACACCTGTCAATAGACCTGACTCTTCAGCGCTTCAGTGACATCGGTATGTTTTCTTTTTCTAAACTCAGGAGAAATTTAGCAATGTCTCGTGAACTTATGAATCTTATTTGTATGTTGTGTTGTTGCAGTCCACAGTGTGGCAGGTCGCTGTCAGATATTCAGAGAGGGGATGAGCACCTCAGCTCGATACATGTCCCAGAAGGACTTCAGCTGGGATCTGCCTCAGGAGCCTGGCAGGAGGGTTATCAGTGAAGAGCCGCAGCCCTCTGTGAGCACCGCTGCTCCATCTCTGACGAGTCACCAGGCCACAAAGAGATCTCGTTCGCCTCACTCAGAAACTTCCAGCAAGAAGTTTAAATCTGACGAGGGGCCGTGCGTGGAAGTGTCCCTCAGCCAATCAAAGAGTGGAGGCCTCAAGAGAGCCCGCACTCCTGAGTCAGAGTCACCGAGCAAGAGGGTCCGAACTGATCTGCTGAGGCCCGCTGAAACCTGAACGAGAAGGAGAGCCCCCCCTCAGCCTCCATTCATTTTATTTTTGTAAATAGATGTATATATTTTATTATTTGTATAAACATAAATACCTGTATAAATGTACAATATATGTAAATTAAATATTTATTTGCAAAATACACATGGAACAAAACTAGATGTATTTGATTCCCTTGAGTGCACTTGATGAAATTGTATTGTAGTTTTGGTGTGATTCAACAACACAAACATATTTTCACTGCCACCACACCATTGTATTATTAATTAATTCCCTGAAAGTCTTCAGGAATTACTAATCACAAAGTGATGTAGAACAAACCTTAAACATACACTTCATTGCAAACGACCGCAAAAACGTCTAAAGAGACCGTAAACTGACCCAAAGTTACTGTAAACACAGAGAAGCAGAACTAGATGCAAAACGACCACAAAGACAAACGAAAAAGGCAAAAAATCAGAGGTGTAAAGTAACTAAGTAGATTTACTCACGCACTATACTTAAGTAGAATTCTGAGATACTTTTTGTTGCTATTTTGTACTTATACCCCAAGTACAATTTAGAGGAAAATCGTGTACTTTTACTCCCCTACATTTATTTAATATCTTTAGTTACTTTGCAGATTTGAATTAATAATGTGAAATATGATCAACACTAAAATACTAAAACTGAACCTTTACCAGCTTTGATAAAACTTATAATCAAAACATATATTATTCTGAAATGGGTCAATCTGCATAATGAGTACTTTTACTTTTGGTACTTTAAGCATATTTTGTTGCCAATGTTGTATTATACTCGTAACAGAGTATTCCTACACTTTAGTATTTCTACTTTTACTTAAGTACAAGATCTGAGTTCTTCTCCCACGTGTGTGTAAAGGCTTTCTGTATTGCAATAGTTAAAGGAAACATTTAAACTACCAACTTGTTCTTGGCAAAAAGACAGTTGATTAAGCCAGACAGAAAATTAAGCAACTAATGCTTTGTAACTTAGTACACACATGAAGCAGGAATTATTTGGAATTCCATCGGAATTGTGATTCCAGTATATTAATGTGTTTGGAGACAGTGTTCTCTTATATAACTGGAATTGTGTTTTCTGTATGGTTCTAAGGAAGCAACAGAAACTTTGGTGATGCACTCCCATCAGCCTCAGCTGAATTGTGTGTAAAGTGCTGATTAACCAATGGGGATTTTCTGGTCCTGTCTCAAGCATCTTGTTTATTTAAAGGGTCAATACTCAAAGATCCAAGCAGAGCTTTAAATACTTTTGAGGTTTTTGAGATAATGCCTCTGAGATTTATCAGCAATGTGAATACTTTGATTTGTGGTGCTCAGAGACACATTTCAATTGAGAATCATGGTCCAACTCTGAGGAGAATATTCACCTGACAGTATATACAATTTCAATAAAAGATTCCGATTCCGACATTCACCTCCATTGTAGGTGTATGGAGGCATACATTTTATAGTCAAGGTGTCAAAACCTAAACAAAGCTGCAGCATACAAAGTCATTCAAATGAGCTGCACCTTTACCAGCTTTGATGCAACACTTTAATGCATCAATAATTATAATCAAAACATATAATATATATATTGTTCTGAAATCGGGCCATTTGCATAATGAGTATAGTTTTACTTTTGGTACTCTAAGTATATTTTGATGCTAATATTTGCACTTCTACTTGTCACAGAAGTAATCATACACTCTGGTACTTCTACTTTACTTAAGATACAAGTTCTGAGTACTTCTCCCTCCTCTGGATATTATTTAGTTTGTCATACAGCCCCCCCCCCCCTCCCCTCTATTTTTTGCAATCCTAACAAAATCCTTACAATCCTGCCAAATCCTTGCAATCCTACAAAATTCTAAGCAATAACCATTTTGTGGCAATTCCCAGTAAATATTGTATTTAGAATAGGATTTCACCAGATTGAGATGTGGCTTTGAGACATGTTTCTAAAATAAGATCTTCCATTTGCAAATCTCTGGGGATTACACACTGAAGAGAACTGAGGAAGAAAAACATTTTACAGATAGGAAACCTTTTCTGTAATATTTCAAGTTGTGCATACTGACATGACATTTTATTAAGATGCATTTGTGACTTCTTTCCCTCTGAGAACAAAGATAAGGAATGCAAAGCACCCACTCGCGGTAAATGAAAGGAGAGACATTTCTGAGAGGGGTGAGAAACCCAAAGTGTTCTCCTCACAAAATGATGATAAAACATAAGAGGGCTTACTGTCTGGAAATGGTGGCATTAGAGAAGGCAAATAAGCTGAACTGTGTGTGTTTGTGTTGAGATTATTATTATTATCATGCAGGAAGATTGTGTCAGTGTGAACGATAAGGTTTGATTGCACAGAGAGAGAGAGTGAGAGAGAGAGAGAGAGAGAGAGAGAGAGAGAGAGAGAGAAGGTCCGGTGTGTGAGTGGCAGCTGTTGAGCTATTTGTCAAGAAGTGGATTCCATTAATGTCTTTTCATTCACTTTGTGTGCTGCTTGTACAAACATAACAAAAGGCAATAAAAAACCAGGAAATGCAGAATGTTAATGGATTGATGTACAAATGTTACTGTAAACAGAGTGACCCTGTGCGGAGAGAGGGAAAGAGAGAAAGAGGGAGGGAGGAAGATCAGCATGGGAGGGAGGGAGGAAGTCCTACCGCTCCAGGACTTCTCATGAAGCACGTCAGACGTTACTTATGAGAAGAGGCAGAGGACCTTCGCCACCAGTGAAGCAGGGGTAACCAGGAGTGGAAGTGGAGAGTGGAGTGTTTGATATATGCAAGTGGGGTGAAGAGAGAGAGACCCTCCACTCTGTGGGGTCAGCCGATGAGAGAAGATGAAGAACCAAATTACCAACGCCATCTCTGACTTCTTCTTTGAGTACGAGACCCCGCGCCAGGTGTTGGTGAGGAACAGGAGGGTGGGAGTGGTGTGCCGTATCATCCAGCTGGGGGTCCTGGCTTACATCATTGGGTAAGAGCAACACGTCTATCCTTGTTACTGTAATGTTCAGAGGGGCACAGAGAACGTTTGAAAGAATACAAAATGACAGATTGACACGGTTACATTTTTCGACTTGTGAAGGACTTCTAATTTGCTACACATTAAGACTATTTGATCATATTTTGCTTCAGGGGCCTCCATCTGAATATATTGTTAGATATAAAAATAACTGGATTTCTATAACTGTCAGTTATGGAAATAACCGTGGAAGTAAGACCTGTGACCATAACAATAGTCATTCTTATGACTCTCACTTCTACATGTATAGTGATTTAAGAACTGAAAAGGAACTATTCCCCATTTTTCCTGGGAACCTGGTCTAGATTGACATAACCTTGATGTCTTTATTTTGCTAAGGTGATCAAAAAGAAAGCACAACTGACTGTTGGAACTGTTAGAAAGACATGATTGTTTAAGAGGAAGAATTCTCAGAGGGTGCGACCAATGGTCCTAGATGTTTACCTGCAGGTGTTATTGACGCAGCAAATATGCTCTTCAATCAAACTGTGAGTAAAGCAGGATGGCTTGATGACAAAAGGAGCAAACACATGTGATCTTATCATCTACACTGCTCAAGTTGAGACTTAAAATATAAGGCATGCATGCTTGTTATTTTACGAACACTATCTCCACACACTTGCTTAGACATGTCCTGGGAACAATTCTTCAGAAGGGATAGTCTGTTAGAAATTCCTTGATGTCCGTTCGTGCATGTTAGCGCCTGTGTACGAGTGTGTGTGTGTCATCACCTCTGAGCAGCAGAACCTGAGGAGCTGTGTGGGTGATGAACATGCTGAGGCATATGCTAACAAGCATCACAATCAATTGCTGCCCAAATCACTGCCAAACAGCTGATGACATTAAAAACGAGCAAAAATGTGATAGAGACAGACATATCCGAGAATGTCTTCTCTTGCTCAGGGGAAGGATTTTTTAAGGCTATGATAAACTGGTTGCTTTGGCCAACTATTATTCTTTGTGGTAATTTATTTTGTCATGGTGGTTTAATCTTGATATTCTTTAGAGTCAAGCCATTACAAGACATCTGAATGATAATTTGTGTTCATTTCAAACCATGAAAAATAGGGGTTAACTGTGAAATGGGATTTTAGTTCCTGCTATACTCTGAGATAAAGGATAGTAAAAGGAATATCCACAGTGACATTCAAAAGGTCTTGTGTCCCTTTTAGTATGAAGGTTCTCGGTGCATGACAGAGCTTCCTTTTTCTGCTGTCTTCCCACCTGTCATCCACCTTTTGGTGATGGGCATGCAATTTGATGCAATAATAAAGCTGTTCAGATTTTTCTCTTCAGGATTTAGGCAGCAGGCTGACAGGTCAGAGCAGAAGCCATCATGTCTCTTTCGGATTTAACCTTAGACTTGCCTCAAATACATCTCTTATTGTACTTTTTATTATTTTAATTAAATAAGTATTTACTTGTTGATACACTTATTTTATGTATATATTTTAGCACTTTATTATCTGCTTCATTCTCATATAAAATGTATGCATCTTTCTCCAGTTGGGAGCACTCATTAGACGGTGCTCTGCATACATCTCTCCCACATATATTCTTTTTAATAAACAAATTAAATATAAACCTCTTAAAGCAGAAACCAAAGACTTATTCAACGGCAGCCTTAGAAAACCATAATTAATTCTTGTCTTGTCACTTTTAAGTTGACAAAAATGTCAATCTTTCTGTTTGCATTTCATTGTGATGATTTAGCTTGCCTTTTTTCTTTCAAATTTGTGTCTCACCAAATGAGCAGTAATCTCTGAGCCCCAGTGGGTTGGGAAGAGAAGCTCTCTGCACATAAAGGAGCTTCTCCTCGCCTCTCTGTCGGAACAGATACAGATCTCACTGAGACGGCTGTTTTGGAGGGCCATTCCACTTTTTTCACGCTCATGGTTTCCTTTATTTCATTAATGTGCTCTATTTCCTTTCCCCTTGTTTTTGAATGTAAACTCTGACTTACATAATTTGATTTGCCTAACTGATAGAAGATGTGGCTTAAAGCTCATTGAGCTGACGGCACCCTATTTCTGTCTGCAGATGAAGGATGTTTCTGTTCGTCTCTAGCTGTAAGGTGCTTTCATCGTCCAAGAAAAAATTAACTTGTGCTGCAATGCATGATGTCTTGTAGGCTTTCTGCTGGGGGGTGATTGCTTTTCACACCCAACATAAAATAGCTCTGCAAGTGTATGTGTGTGTGTGTGTGTGTGTGTGTGTGTGTGTGTGTGTGTGTGTGTGTGTGTGTGTGTGTGTGTGTGTGTGTGTGTGTGTGTGTGTGTGTGTGTGTGTGTGTGTGTGTGTGTGTGTGTGTGTGTGTGTGCATACAGTATCTTCCCAGTGCACACCAGCTGTTGCCCATATCTCCTGGCCAAACTAGAGTAACACAAGGAGAAGCTTTGCTATGGAAAGATCAAAAAGTAATGCATAAGTACTGCGTCCAAGTGGGACCAATCAAATCTGGGATATTTAGCATCTGGCTTTAAACCAGGATCTAAAGTGGATCCCACATCCTTTTTTGGATTTTCTTAGATCCTTAGCTCAAGTAAAAATAAAAACAATGTGGCAAGTTTAAAGTTCCAAATCTAAGTATGAGAAAATGTCTGTATTTAAAGCAAAGGTCATAGTTCTAAATAGAAATGGCCACTGATATTGTATTTGTATTATATTAAAGATTTAATAATTAATCCATATTGGGCCTCAGATATTTATTTAAATGAAACCATATGAGAAGTTTCTGAAGGAAATGTCTCTTTGGTGTAACTACTTACAATCCATTAACATTTGAAACAGCACAAGGGGCCCCAACTGGCAAAAAGCCAGATATGTTAGCAACAGCTCTTGAGCAATGCATTGTAAATCATAATCTTAACATATATACCATATATAGCTTCCAAATAAACGTAGCGGCACAAAAAGTAAAGTGCCCTCTGTACGGTTCTTCGGCCTCTGTAAGTGACAAATATATACTTATTTAACCCAGACTAGGAATGTTTCGCTAAATAATCACGTAACATACTAAACTAAGGTCATATACTGTACGTTTTGTGATGTTTACCGCGTGCTGAAGTATAGGAATAATTAGCAAATCAAAAAATTACGGCCAGCAGCCTAAAAAAAAAACATTTGAGTTGGACAAATGGAGCGATATGGTGGATATTTGGCCTCTGTTTGCACTCATAAACAGGCAAGTTTCCCTTTTAATATGACACTAGGATTACTAATATAAATACAATCTGTGGATCCGCTCAATTAACTGGAAACATTTAATACTTCATAACAAATTAACAGTCAACACTGCATGTCTACTAAACCACGTATCTGATTTACCTACTAGACCTGCTTTCACTGAACAGACTCCAACCCTTTCATGATGCATTTTTGACCTACTTTAAAACATGAAGGGCTGCTATTTGAAATGTGTGTTCTCTGTAATCCAATATGTCAGCAGTGGTAAATTGACAACCTTTAAACGACCACCATGACATAGCACAACCACAGTGACTTGCACATCTATCCCTGTGAGGAATGCTGCTGGCATGTGGGATTGCAGTGCAGAATGTCAACATCAGCACTATACATGCCCTTGCCTGCGGGGATGCATGTTTAGCTAGTGTAACATGGGAATCTGTTGAAACTGACATCATGCTTTCTGTGTCTCGTACAGGTGGGTGTTCATCTACGAAAAAGGCTACCAGTCCACAGACATAGCAGTGGGCTCCGTATTCACCAAAATGAAAGGAGTGGGCTACACCAGCATAAACGGGTCCGAGAGAGTCTGGGATGTGGCCGACTACGTCTTTCCCTCTCAGGTTGGTGACTGGTTGGCTGAAGACCTTCACACATGCAGGAACATCTAAATGTGTGCTCATCACATGACTCCTAATTGGTCCACAATCCGTTTTCCAAGTCACCGGCCATTGATAGGGTAATCTGTACAGTCAGATGTCATAAAGTCAACATGTACAGTCCATAACAACTGTCAAAGTGAATAAACATCAGGCTGAGTCAGAACACTTTGAGCAAAGCTGGTCAGATCGTCAAAAAGCAGTCCCGCTTTTAAAAACATCTGGGTTGACTCGAATGGATGCAAGATCCGTTCGAATAGGATAACGTGAAAACAGATTTTCAGAAGTTACTAATGGTTTGTACATTTGAACTGGATGCTAATCTGTTTTTTTGTCAACATTAAGGTGTCTGTGTGCTTTCAAAGTGCATGCTGTAAAAAACTAAGCCATCAACTTCACAAAGAGGGACTCTAGTCAAATATACTGTATCTATATTTGTTGACCTTGAATGGCGCTGTGTCCTGTTATCTGTGGGAAATACATAAAGAGACACTGTGAAGATCGTCATGTTTGCTTTGAGGTCTGGGTGTTGGCCCATTTGTCAGTTCAGTGTGGTTTTAGCACACGGTTTAGTATGATAAACCCGACCAATATAATGAAAAGGCCACTTAGGTTGAGAGTCTCACACTTTGATCAGGTAGAGCAAATATTACTTGTTATTTATTCTGAAAAGTAAATATTCCCATATATCATGTATCTTGTTTTTTATGTGTTTGTACCGCGACCTTGAGAGCTTTGAAAGGCGCCTATATAAAATAAATGCATTATTATTATTACATACCTATCATATATCACTTTACATGCTTTCCTGTGATTTAGTTTGAGAGAAAATTCATAATTTAGGCCTTACCTTATGTTCTGTTTATGACGAAAAACTTAAAAGGAAAACGGCACCAAGGTAGCATAACCTTTGAGAGGATGTAGCATCTTGTCTCCAGCCAAACATTATCAATGATTCCACTTCACATCAAGAAAATTCCCATGGACATAAAAGTTCTTAATAATGGTCACATTGTATATCAATATGCAGATAAATATTCACTTTTCTGACAGTTAGATGAGACGATTGGCTAGATATGAAGCTAAAGCCAGTAGCTGGTTAGCACGTTCACTCAGAGTAAACACGTGAACTCTGGATAATGTCTCGAAAATTAGAAGGGCTCTCACTTCCTGCTTTGGTATAGGTTGTCAAATGTGCATGAATGATGTAAGCCAACGTTTTTCTCCAATCTTTTCTAAAAGCATCTTAAAGTTCACAAATTAATGTTATTCCTATTTCATACAGTCAGGCCTCTACGATTCCAGCGATTCTCTTGGGCAACTCTTGGGCAACTATTCGAGCAAATGAACCCCCTGTGAACCACAAACATGTCATTTTTTACTAAACTTTGAACAGAATAAACAATCTAAACATTACATAATGGAATTTAGTTAGTTGAGAAGATTGGTACCGCTCTCATATCTAGAGTGGTAACAAGCAAAAAAGGGTATTTTATTAAATGTCCATTCAGTCCTGTCCAGAGAACTGACTATTTGGTATGTAAAAGTGATGGTTTCAAGGTGTTTTACTTGTTATCTCAGCAGCAAGGGATTTATTTTTGACAGGCTGTTTACAATAACATGTTGCCTAACAACTACTGCATGCTTTATAATGGCATTTAACGGTATGTATATATAAATGAGATTTAAAAAGCAACATATAAACTAATTTAATTATTTAACCTCAGGGAGATGCATCTTTTGTGGTGATGACAAACTACATCATAACTGAAGGTCAGAAGATGGGAAAGTGTCCAGAGGTACGTCAAAAAAACTCCCTCCCCCTTTTTTCTTCTTCGTCCCTTCTTTTCCTTCTGACTTAAACATTTCCATAAATAGTCAGACTTAACAGAAACTGCATCATTCCAAGACTGTTTCTGCGAGTGGGTAGTAATTGTGTAGCTGTAGCAGAATGCCTTGTTTAACTTAATCCCTTCAAGATGACATAAAAAGCAGTTTTCTGTGTGCTGCAAAACTGTATTTAGATGTTTATGTTGTTGACATCCACATTCCACAGTTGTGTCCACACACTGACCCCACTCTCTTGTTTGTAACAGCTCCCCGGAAAGCACAACTGCAGCTCGAACGCTGACTGTGAAGGAGGGAGTTTCAAACGTACGGGACATGGTAAATCCTGACGGCCTGACAGTGTGTGGCGTCAGCAGTCCATCTGAGGGCAAACTCAGATCAGCCTTGGCTTTCTGTTATTTTGTCTTTTTTGCTAGGGATGAAAGCCCTTCTAGAAAACCAAATTTTCTTAACAGTATAGTTTGGAGTTTTTGAAATGTCTGAGGTGTCAGATTATTACCTACAGCAGATGGCATTCGGCAACCCCAGTTTGGAGAAGCAGACAGAGGTAGTGGTTAGTTTGTTTGTGTTATTGTGTGAATTTTTGGGTTTTAAGGTCTGTTTCGTATTTATCAAAGTCACACGATAACACAAACACATTTTATGATCAAGGCAAGGGTTGACTACCATCGTATGTGGTCTAAGAGGTATGTCCTAGTTTCCTCATTCCAGTTAAAGTTGGCCTTTTTTTTAGGTGTCTAAACTACATTTGCTACATTTGAAAACGCCATAAACTATAGGTGATACTCTGACTAGAGATAGGAACCTTTAACATCCCTAATTCAAACAATCCAATTAAGCAAGTGAAAGGACCCAGAAGCATGGAAGAAGTAAGAGAAACCTGTAAGGCTATTGGAGAGGTGTATTTGCATAATGGGTTCTGGCTCTTGAGGACTGCTAATTGATGGGATCACACACCAAACTTCAGTGTCACTGCTTAGATAAACATTTAGCTATAATCCAAACAATACCTTGGCAAGAAAATAGAAAAAATAACAGTTTCGAATCAACAACCTCAGTCTTAGCAACTAAACAAATAGCGTGTGCAAGTAAAAACCTATCCTTAAGCAATTAGAAACACGGTATAAATATATATATATATTGAATACAAACACACAGGTGCCACTATAACTACTGTTCATATGAGCCAACACAGTCATAGGCACAAAGAGAAATTGAAAACAAATAACCATTCAGACAAGCTTTTTAATAGGTCCCAACATACACAGTATTGTGGGCAAGTTCAAAGAGCAGTTACATACATTTATTGCCCTCCATCTGCCTTGGGGATAGACTCTGAGCCTTTCATGGCCTGTGTGCCCAACGTCAACTTTAATAAGGCCATTGTTAGCCAAGGCTTAAGATCTGTCTCTTTCAGACTGGTCAAATTCACCTCGAGGTGCCAGTATCTCTTTAGAGGTGGCCTACTGTCTCTATGCTTGTAGACAAGTAAACAGTGAGGGCGCCCCTTTAGCTAAAGATACTGGTTCGCTCCAGTGAAAAGTCCAGTGAAGTGAAGCTGAGCAAAAAGCGTGCTGGAGAACTGTCGGTGAACTCATCCAGCACATGATGAGAGAGAGAGTGATACCAACAAAGTGAATCACACGCAAAGAAATTTGAGGGTAGGATCAGGAAGAGATAAAGAAAACAGCTTCTTCAGCACTTGCTTTGCTTCTCTTTTATATCTTGCTTGCTGCTGTTGATGCTAATTTGAGATAAGAGGATAAAAGTGGAAGCAGAGCAAGTTTGCTTTTATGTTAAAGCCTATACGTTTTTCTTTTTCCACCGCTGCTTGAAACACTTGCTCCAGATTTGAGTTTTGTGTCTAATGCTGAACTCTAGTGTGTTTTTGTTTCAAGGGCAAATGACTGGTGAATGTGTGAAAGAGACCAAGACCTGTCAGGTTTTGGCCTGGTGCCCTGTCGAGGATGATCTCGTCATACCTGAGTATGTGACAACACTCAATAATTCATACTGATAATGAAACGTAATTAATGAAGTGGATGCACCTCAACATGCTGAATTTACTCTTTTATTTTCTCTTTATTCCCCTAGTCCTCCTATGCTGATGTCTGCCGAGAACTACACGCTGTTCATTAAAAATTCAGTCACTTTCCCCTTATTTGGCGTCTCAAGGTGATGGACATAATACATATATTGTTAAGTTTGGCTTTGCAGATGCTTACGTTTTTTTCCCAAATGTAGACCATTACCTATTTTCGCAAACCAAGTAATAACATTTTTTGTTTCAAATAAAGGCATTCACAATCTTCATGGCGTTATGAAGATTGTAGGATCCTGTGTTTTTACTCATAATAGGAGCTAAAAGTCAGGATTTTTGGTTTTTACTTAACTAATTTTGACTTTTCTATTTGTAGTATCCCCCTCACAAGTCCCTACACGTATACAAAATACTCACATATCGCTAGAGTACCCCTTTAAGTGTGAGAGCTTGCCTTACCAGGGGTTTTAACTCTAAGAGCATACAAGCAATATGCATAACCCTATTTGCCTATTATAGGCCTATATGCTTGAGGAGAATGAATATTAAGAAATCCACTTCAGTTAATCTCTGGATGATATTTAAGGATAGGGATGGTTTGGTGCTTTTAATTGTGTCAAGACAATTTCAGAGTGACTTCATCTATAATATGCGATAACCAAATTTGAGGTTATTATGCTTCAAAGCACATTCAAATAGCTCTATGTATAACTATGTCTCTTAACAATTGTGCTTTCAGGAGTAACCTGGTGGAGGGCATTGATGCTGGATACATCAGCAAATGCCTTTATCATCCTGAAAATGCTCCACTGTGTCCCATATTCAGACTGGGAGACATAGTTAAACTGTCTGGTTTCAATTTTGAAACAATAGCCACAGTGGTAAGTAAGCTGATCTTTACTTAACACTGAATGGAAATAAATGATTTGTCAGGTGGAGAGAGGCAGATGTTCTCTTCATCGTCACTGCTGCACATGGATTGTCTTTTGGTGCTTTGTTTCTATAGTTTCTGGTGTTATAATGGAGCCTTGTGTTTTGACTTATGTGCTTGGCTTCTCCCAGGGAGGGGCTATTGGTGTTGTGGTGGACTGGACATGCAACTTCGATGTGGCTGTAACACACTGTAAACCAAAGTACGCCTTCCACGGTCTGTATGGAAACCCCACTGAGACAGACAAAGCCAGAGCTTCAGTGGGCTACAATTTCAGGTGTGAATATACTTCACTGAATAAACACAGACTTGAGTGTTTGTTTGACACTGAGGAAGCAGGCCCTTCTTGTGATATGATGGATTCATTTTGGGAAACATGCATATTTGCTTTCTTGCTGAGAGTTTCCTAAACAGATTGATACTACTTTCATGTTTGTGCGCTGTGAAGCTAGCGCCAGCAGCCAGTTAGCTTAGCTTAGCATTAAGTCTGGAACAAGGGTTGAAAGTTCAACACGTATACATAAGTAGTTGTTAGTGAGTGAAGATGTGCTCAAAAGTGGACTGTTACCTTTGGACAGAGCTAGGCTAACTGTTTCCCTTTGTTTATTGTTTTATGCTAAGCTAACTAGTGTAGCCCTGTATAAAACATGACATGTGGTGAGTGGTATTAATCTCTTTCCCTATTTCTCCGCAAGAATGTTAATATGTGTATTTCCCAAAATATAGAAGTGTTGAAGTCACTGTCTCCGAATTAACTTAATGAAAAAAAAAATCAACAAGACTGCCAATGCAGAAGTCTATTTTTATCTCATTTAATATTTACATTTGTGTAGGTATGCTAAGCATTATATGGAGGACAGCATTCCGAAGAGAACTCTCCTCAAAGTGTTTGGGATCAGGTTCGATATCATTGTGCAATCATTGGTGAGTAATACATTTGAATCTTTTTAATTAGATTTTTTCAAAGGGAGTCAAAGGGAATGTTTAATTATATCACCTGCACTCTGTTCTTCACAGGCAAGAAAGTTTGATATCATCCCAACCTTAACAGCTATAGGCTCTGGAGTGGGCATCTTTGGAGTGGTAAATTGTACACTAACTAACCAATCATTATTTATCATCTTTGTCATAATTCACATAATAACTATAATATTTCTGATTTTACAGGCAACCGTTGTATGTGACTTGGTGCTGCTGTATTTGCTACCAAAAAGAGCATTTTACAAGAACATGAAATTCAAATACACAGACACGCATGCACAGGTAAGCCCCATGACGCATGCAAAGTGATCATGTGATGTGAATTCTGTTGTGATGTGAACTCAGTTTGAACACAAGATGGCAGCAGAGAGGCCTTTAACAATCCTAACAGTCTAGTTAGACACAGAACAGCAATTTTCTTTATCTGAATATATTTTGGATGAAGTTCAGTTATTGTGAAGGAATGCTAAACATCACAACTATATACCCAATGCAGAAGAATAAACCTTCTGTCTAGACTAGAGGAATACTTAACCCACAAAATTATCATTTGTATATCAATTACTCACCATGTCTTGAAGAAGTCTTTGATGATCTTGAATGCATGCACTGTAAACAAAAAATCCAGAAACAGAGAAAAGTCTTGATCAATAAAAGTTTACACTGATAGCCAATACAACCCTTTTTCACAACTCTTTCAGTTTAATCCAAGTTTTATTCATCCAGTTTAATGCCCACTACTTCACAAACAACTGGCTAAAGCCTATAATATCTGTTCGCTTTGAAGGCCTTTTTTTGAGATTGTCATGGCTAAATTATTGATGTACAAATGATCATTTTAAATGCGAAGAACTGTGTTTATATTATACAGTACATTCTGGTTTATACCCATAACATTCAGAGTAGGGAAGCTTGAAACAGCATAGCCATTTTATCTGATTGAAGATGAAATCTTTCTCCAATCCCTTTCCAGACAGTTTCCCTCTTTAACTGAAACAGGCAGAACATTTCTTATTTACAGCAGGACAGCGAGTGGCTTGATATAGAAACAAGTGACTGTTGCCCCTTTGACGCAAATGCAAGACAAGGCCAAGGCACTGGCAAGACTGACGTGAGTGCGTGTTAACATTTAGACAGTAAACTAGATAATTTTTCATGTAGTCTATCATGTGACGATGAGGGGAATCCATTTATTGTTTTTCTGAGATCTCTAAATGGAGTTTACTTTTAATCTACAGGACCCTGACTCAGAGGCAGGTAGCACAGAGACTGATGTATCTAAAGTAAGATATTAAAAAATTTCTTAAAATCTATCTGTACGGAAGAACAGAGGCAAGGTGACTTTTTTATCGTTTGTGAGCAATGCTGTCCAAAACCTTCATATATGTCCTACAAGAGAATAACTCTAATGTGACACAAAAAACCGCAGTTCAAATCAAGTGGCTGAACTTTCAATATCCTTTGTATCATGCAGTTGGTCTCATTACAACTATTAAAACGGCCTAAAAAAGCCTATCCCAATATGTTACAAGGGAAAGAAAGAAAATGTTTGCCTTTTACAAATAATTGGAGGACTTGCAGGCTTAAAAAAAGCATATATACGGAGGAGATATCTCGTATGTAGGAGATCAAATTAGGGCAATGTTGGTGTTGGCCAACACTGCAGGCAAAAGCAATACAAATGTACATTGCCTCTCTGGACTTCCGTATACATGCATTGTTCCTGTGATGGCTAAAATTGTAATTTTCTGCTATTCCTGTAGAAGTGACCTGGGAGCAAACTTTTGAGGTGGGACTTTGAAGGATAACTGAACTGGGACCCTGAGGGACAACAAACATGGACTTGGGATTAGAAAAGGAAACAGTGCAAAGAAATTGTTCCATGTGCAATGTATTTATTCAGCAGGATCTTCTACCAACAATATCTTCCTTCTCTTACAACCACCCTGAATTACTGTGACTCTCGCTGTTGTATGTAGTGCTTTAGTGCAGCTCAGATGTGTACTCTTTCGGGTGTAGCTCGGTTTGCTTTTGTTTTCACTCTGGGTGTAACCTTCATGTCCTCCATATTCGTGCAGGTAAAAGAAAACTTCCTGGCTACCTTAGTGCTTCTGTATGTACACAAATCATCCATAACTCATCCACGAATGAGTGTCAAAGCCAATTATGCACACATGACGTGCAGATGTGCCACTTTCGGACTGATTTATCACTGTGTGCACCTTGTGATTGATATTTCAATAAATGTGAACAGGAGTTTTTTTCTGTCTCAGTGCAAACAGCAAAACAGGCAACATGTGTAAATAACTCAGAATGTATTTTTTATTGTCTCTGATTATGTCTGGGATTACAAAAAGCATGCAAAAAATAGCTTCTTCATATATATTGGTACATATTTACATTGCATACCATAGGGATGTGCCATGCTTCTGTTTTTGAATTTGTGACGAGCCAGAGTACATTCAGAAAAAATGCACGAGACAACACGAGACGCAGAGACACCTTCAGGAAAAACATCAGGACAGTCACATGTAATACAGAGCAGCTGTATAAATCCTCCCCAACTGAACATTATGTACACTCTCCCACACTCCTCCTTTGGATACAATGACCTGAAATCATGAGGAATTATTCCTGTGACTCACTCTCAGTGCTGCAATTGCACCCATTGATTTTTTTTCACCAACACTGAACTTAAGAGGGTGCACAAACCTCCAGTAACACAATTTAAAATGTGTATTTAATAAGTATCTGGACCTGTATCTGCATCAAAAAGAAAACATTTGTGCTACATTTGAGAAGAAGAGAGAAGATCAGCATCTTTCCAACACTCTGCAATCAAAGTCATATTTATAAACAGCACAACAGGTAAGAGGGAAAATAGGTTGTTGAGTTTTAGCTTTGGGTTAATTATCCCTTTAAACATAACCTTTGCAGAGGTCATAATTCATATAAACAGGCTATTAGCTGTTGAATAAGGGTAGCAGTTTGGTATAGCTGGAGGCTTAATGTTCAATCTTTAAGGGCAGTTAGTGATCATCCCTCACTGTGTCTCCGGGGATATTGGACATAAAGCTGCTATCTCCAGCTGCTCATATAATGGGGATGACAGTGGTGTAGTATAGCAGTAAACTCCACAAGTCCCTAGCTGCGGTTACACAACATTCACAATTTCTGTCTCTATGTGGACATGCAGATGTTGTCACTGCAGCTGTTACAGCGTTCTTTTGAAACAGACAGGAGAATAAATTACAGAAAAGATAAATTGAATAATATTTAGTTTCATTTATAAAAGAAATCTCCAAAAACAAGGAGCAATGCTGTGACATGCAGATTGATATCAAAAGCACGGGAGACTTTGAGAACATACACAGTTAATATGGTCTTTTACAGGTGAACCACAGTTTTTTCCCTCTATCATAAATTGTACAATTTTGAATAGCTGGCAGGCACCAGTATTTTTAAGATGCTTTCTGTAAGTGAAAATGTGCAAATATTTAAATATAACCAGTACTTTAGTTTTTTCAACAATGTAGCAATGACAAGGACGACAACAATATTGCACATCTGGCACTGACAACAGTCTGTCAGTACAAACACACAAATGTAAAGCTGGCGACACCCAGAGACTTAAAGAAAACCTCAAAAGAATGTTGTAAGTTATAAACAGTCAACATAAGACATACAAATGTAATATTTTTGGTTCAAACAGTCCTTCATTGAAGGTTAACTGCAAAAGGATCTCAGGGCTTCCTTAACCTGTCCTCTGGAAAAAAATAAAATAAAAGGTTGCATTAAATAAAAAAGCCCTCATGTCAATCAGCATTTACAACATTCAACACGTATACTTTTTTTACAGAACAATTACATACAAATATATATAAAGCTTTACATTCCCAAGAACCCATGGTCTTTGTGCATTACTTTCCTGACAGTGTGAACATACATCTCTAAACACAGAGGCTCAATGTGTGCAACACTTTCTACCAACCCCTCTCTGCTCTCTGTGCTTTAGTATGCATCCTTTACTGCGGATACTGAGGGCAAGTTTAATAAAGGAAATGCAAAACACTGCACTCCCCCCCCCCACCCCCGTTTATAATCAGCCACACTGGGGACGGCACTGAAGTGGATGCAGTGTGTTGTTGTTGGCAGTCTGGGTCTAATCGTGACATTGAAATGCTCTTTTCACTGCGGTTCAAGTGCTCAAAGCACTCTGCCAGACAAGCACGCTCTCTTTCACAGACCCAGGCCAGAGCAGAATGGAGTTGTACAAACATTATCTGAAGGAGAGCTGTGGAGGAGGAAGAGATCTATCGTTTATTTGAGACAGCGTAAACACTGCAGACCACAGATTTGACTTGTTTTGAAGTTTGGCAATCAAGCTTAATGG
Source organism: Notothenia rossii (assembly GCF_949606895.1). Taxonomy (NCBI): domain Eukaryota; kingdom Metazoa; phylum Chordata; class Actinopteri; order Perciformes; family Nototheniidae; genus Notothenia; species Notothenia rossii. Next base: position 22,361,150 of record NC_136907.1, on the reverse strand, counting down.
CAAACAAAGGACTTCAATCACACAAATAAATGATATTTCATATGCCACCAATAGTTTTGATCTGGTTAGAATGCTGAGTAACTAGCCAACGCAGCTCGTCACACGTATGGCTAGTTTGACATTCAACATGTTAGCCAGGAAATCTAGTTAGGGACCTTGCAAACATCGCTGAGATCTTTTATTCGCACAACCCTTTCCAGCATTAATTACTATTTAATTTGGACCCTAGCTCTGACTTCTCAATAATTCTATTTGATGTAACCTAATTTAAATGTAATCAATTATGTTATAAAATATATTTAAATCATATCTCTGTGTTTAAGGAAAAATTCTTTCCACAATAAATGGAATAAATAATTTCAAAAAGTGTGGCAACAAAAAGGCTGACATTTTATGACACATCTACAATTTTTTAACACACTTTTGTTACTATGCATAAGAAAGTAAAGGAGATTATAACTTTTTGTAGAGATAATATTTTTCACAGCTCAGCACAGTTTTATGATCTGCTGTGACTTTGAGAGCCATGTGCAAGGGAATACTGAATTATTAATGTGGGACATTAGAAAAATAAAAAGACCCTTCTCTTTTTCTCCAAAACATTCAGACTAACCATCCCTCAGCTAAAAGGAAACATAACAACCCCGCCACTTCTCTGACCTCTCCTTCAGTAATAATTTGTGCGCTGTCCCTTAGCCTGGATAATACAATTGTTGCTGTAAGAGCGCACATTGATGTTTAACTTGGACAATACGATTATGCATGCCTTCAAACAAGCTCTGAATCCAAGAATGGGATTTTTAAAAAGGGAAATTACAGTCTGTTCTGACTTACCATCAAACAACAAACAACACTTCCAAGTGCTCCGACCTCTGTCGCCATGACTTCACATTGGATCAAACAGTACAACAGGATACGGAAGGTAAGAGACGGTGCAGGAGAACAATTATCAGACACGAAGGAGTTGAAAAGGAAGCGTGAAATTAATTCTAACAGAAAAGGTTTCAAATAACACAGCGACCAAAGTAACTTTTAAATGTGTTGGAGCATAGCCAAGTCACTGGCCTTTCTGTGCGATCACCCGTGGACAGCTGACTTCCTGTCAGAGGAATCCAACAAGGTGGGCCCTTGAAGGCAGCACAGGAAGGATTCCATCACCCAGCTCAAAAATAAAAGCTACCGATGGCATAAAAACAAGAAAAGGGCTGTGAGACGATACATTGATGATACCTCAAGACATCTATGTACAATATCAGAAAAAAACAAACCTGTAGTTCACTGAAGAGACAATCTAATGCCATTTACATGCTGTGAGGATTATTCTCCTTGTCAGGCTGGCTATAGATAGTGTGATGATGACTCTTTAACTCTTCATCCATGCAGACGTGTTTTGACAGTTTTTTTCCCCACATCAGCTGGTAATGATGCAGAGTTCCCCGTATCGGTTCACTGATGCCAGTCACAACAGGAAGTAGGAGAGCAGTTAAGAGAAGCGACATTGAAGAACAAGCTAAAGTCTCCACATTGTAGAAGGGCAGATCAGGAAGAAAAAGGAATAAGCTAAATCAAAAGCAAGTTGGAGCAAATAAGTCTGAATGTGAACTCGAGTCAATCAGCAGATTAAAGTGGAGAGTACGCCGGTGAACAAGCAGAGGGATGTATGTTGGGATGGAGTTTAAGACTTTTGAGAGACTCAAGAGGAGGGCTCGTCTTCATGCAGGTCCTCCAGCTCTCCTTCTCTGGGTCCATCTCCCGTGCTGCCCTTTCTGAAGGAGGAAAAACAAGAGCAGTTAATATGAGGAGCTTTACAGATCTAAATTATTGGACTATTAAAGGATAGTTTGGTCCAAAGCGGGGTTTCATGAGGTACATATCCACTGTTAGTGCCTAACCTATGGTCAGTTTGGAGAAGAGGACAGGAGTTACCGAGCTGAAACTAAGCAATGGACAGTTGCAACAAAACATATTCTAGCCACCTAAAGAAATACTGTTTAAACAATTAAAATCAGTGTAAGCTATACAAGGACATTTTTACCACTTTACCTTTATCGTCAGAGAGCCCCTTTGACCGGTAACTTAAGCAATACTATTTCCAAAGATACCAGACTCCATTGAAAACAGCAATCATTTTACCTCACAAAAATGGTGGTTGCTGATCAATAGGTGCATCAATCAGTTTGTAAGTATTAGTGTGTAACTAGGTGAGTCTGATCTAACCGGTGAAAGGAACAATGCCACAGTCACCTTAACAACTTTTCTGAACCAGGCATGGATAGACTTTAAAATCCTGTAAGATAAAATGACTGGTTTTGTCAATGGAGTCTGGTGGCTTTGAAGAGAGCAGGGATTAGAGCTACAGTCCCCCGCTGGAAAGGGCTGTCTGAAAGGAAGGTAGAGCAGTGAAAATATCCAAAACAAAGCTTACACCTTAAATTGATTATGATTGTATTAGCTGTAGAAGACATATTTTGCTGCAGCCAGATCACTACATAGCTTTATGTTAGTGCTGATACTGCTGTCCATTTCTCCAAGCTGACAAAGTAAGTCAACCGCCATCCACTGTAAGGAAAACCCTAAATATGGACCTCATACAACCCCACTTCATAAATTCCAAGCTATGCCTTTAACCCTGTGCTTTATCTTTCCAAATGCAGCAAAAAAATCTGAGAAGAAGTCCCGTTTTTTGTCACATGATGAATGGTAAAGACACAATGTAACAAATGACAGCAGCAGGGAGATGAGAAACTCTCTGAGATGACAGCTGGGGAAGGAAGCTCCATCACTTCTCATGATGAAGGGAAGCCAGAGTGGAGGAGTCTAAGATGATGATGGGCGTACAGGCTGGTGGATGGGGGACAGACAGCGTGTCAAACTGCAAAGAGTGTTACCTGAGGGAGGGGTGCATTTTTAAAGAGGGCCGGAAGGGCCACGAGTCCCTGCAGCAAAGTGGGAGAAAAGATGGAAGAGTCACAGTTCAGAGGGCAAAGGTCACCTCAGAGGCTCTAAGGCGTGGTAACTGGTGGAGATGACCTCCAGCCAAGAAACATCAGCTCCTCAACCTTAAGTTGCTTCTTTTTCATTTTATACCAATTTAAAATAAATATATTGGGACTCAACTGCTTTATTATTTTCTCTTTCACTCTATTTTGGAACCAATTACAGTTTTATGGGCTGAACATTAGATGAGTTTTTAAGGTCAAGTGTCTTTGTAGTCCCTCAGAGGCTGACCATGTTGTTGTTTTCGGTGCATTATGATCACGTTAATGTCTCAAAATGAAAGTGCTCAGGAAAGTAAAATAGGTGATGAAGTTAAATTGAGAAATCCAAAATACACATATAGTTCTCCAAGTAATTTGGTTTTTTGCATTTTTTATTTCCCCTTAATTCCAAATTTAGTATCAGATAATCCCCTTCTTTGCATATATAAACCTAAAATGTTCCCAAATATATATTTAAGGGCAATTTTCTCCAAACTTCCCTGTTTTCCATTCCCATGAATATTACAGTATGAAGATTTTAACAAAAAGGCTCTTTCATGGACTATTGAAAGCCTGATTTATATCACATATTATCTATATATAGGGGGGAATGTATTATTTTATTTTCTGTTTTGCTGGGTAATATATATCTTAAATTCCCTTTGTAAAAGAATCGACCAACATTCATTTTCAACCTGGCGTCATCCAGTGTTCAGTTTACTCTTGTGGAAAGAGTGCAAATCATAAAAATGAAATACTGCCTCATTTGCATATTTAAGGAAAGCATTTCAGAAAGCTTGAAAAAGTAATTACCTTAATGTTATTGATCAACAGGGGAGGGTTTATAGTGATAAAGATTTTCAACTGTAGTGTCGTTTACATCAACAATCCATGGTGACAATAAGTGTATGGATCAGAAACTGTGAGCTAATGTACTACAGACTATATCTTTTGTTCACGCTGCTGTGATCTTTAGATGTACAACGCTTTGTCGTCTCCTTTTCTCCAGCAGAGGGCAGTATTGTTCAAAACTCCCTCCACGTCCTCTGGAAGCACCTTCACCTGAGAAGGCAGCTCTCTGACTGCCTGGAGCGGAACAGGGGCAACCTTGGCCTAGTTAGGGGAGGAGAAATCATCTAATGAAACGCTCACAATGAGCGGTTAGAGTCTCCTCCACATTCAGCGCTAAAGTGGCCCTGATGGCAAGGTCTGCCTGACACTAAACACAGATCACTGAGCCAAAGGCACCCGCAGTACAGCAGGGAACAGCTATAGAAGCTCCCAATCGCCCTAGGCTGTACTGTATATGTTGCAATTGCACGAGAAAGTCGTATGATTGGCTTTTCTCCCCGTGATGCGTTCAATCCGTGGAACAGAAAAATGTAAGGTCAGCCCGAGGCACTCGCAGATCTGTATGATTATCTGTCACTCTGAATCCTTCTACCCTTTAAAGCTGTAAGCAACACACAAATATCACTTATAAAAGAATGAATCATGGTGCTATGGTAACCCAACGCTGCTGCAGGAGTGAATGTGAGTTATCCTGAAACATAGGACAGAGGAGACAGGTGTGATCTGCGTGTTCTCTGCAGTCTGTTTTTAATCACCATAGATAAGATATATGCAGGTATGAAAAGGTAGAGTTCACCCCAAAAATACACCTCTTGTACGTCTCTTAACTATAGTCCTTTTATAAATCTAGCTTGATCTGGTGTGAGTTGAGAATGTGGAGATTTCTGCTTTAGTGATATACGGCTTCTCTTGAATATAATAGATGACACTTGCCATGTCGAGCTCAAATGACCAACTTTTCAGAAATAATGACCACAGTCTTAAAAATAAATAAACCTAGGGACGGCTTTAAGGAAGGAACTATTTTCTTTCTTATAAACTACACCCATCAACCGTATCACTGCACATAAGGAAGCATGCATCTATTCTTATCAAAAGAACAAGGTGTAAACATTAATGGTGTCCTACAGTTAGCTGTCAAGTTAGCTAGCTGTATTAAATGCACTCTTCCTTCTTTGCTGTAATACAGTTGGCGGGTGTAGTGCAATAGAAAGAAAATAGTCGCTCAATGAAACTTATCACAACAAGGTGTGTGGATTATCTTGAGTAAACGGGTGATTATTTCTGGAAAGAGTATGTAAAATGTATTTTCTTTATGCACTTTAAACACCACAAGTGCCATTTAATTCCATTTGTTGGAGAGAAGGAGGACATCTATTCAGCCTATTATGTCATCACTGCAACTTGCAGTAAATCAATCTAGATTGATGGATATCTCTACAAGTAAGGGGAAATATATGTATTTTAGGTTTCAGGGTGAACTGTCCCTTTTAGTGATCAGGACACGTTTGACTGTCATGATGGACTGTGTGGTCTTACATTAGCAGGCTGCCTGGTGCAGACATAGAGCGCTCCTCTCTCCTGCTTGGACACTCGAAGGGGTTACTGAAGGAGCGCTTCCTCAGCATGGCTCTCACCAAAATCTGAAACAATCACAAACACAGGACGCTTACAAAGATGTTCAAAAGTTTACTTTTTAAATGCAATCTGCACAAAGAACACAGTAGATGTATTGCAAAGAGAGGATAGCAAACAAAAATATCAGAGCTCTTATGAGGAGATTAACATTTCCTTTGTTTATTAGGGTCCTATTAGCACAAGCATGAGCACAGGCTATTCTTCCTGGGGTCCCATTCATACAGTCAAGCGCACTTATACACACTAGAGTTATATAAACAGTCAAAAGAGCTCATCTCATTGAATATACAAAATCGACCAACCTTATAGTTATATATAGTCCCTTTTTTATTCAAATAAATCCTCTTTTAAATGACCATTATTACATACAGTATATGTTTCCAAATTGCACTTTCGCACATAATTCCAAGAAAATACAGAATTACAAAAAACATTTCTCATTCTCTTGCAAGAGGGAATTTCTTATTTGACCAAGATTTACATTTGATATGTTTGAAAATACGGTTTTACATTTAGTTTTTAACCAAACCTGGTTACCTTCTGGTTATTTCAACATAGCGATCTGGTCAAAGTGCTGTAATTTATTAAGGTCGTAAAGCGTTTCTCACTAAACAACCGTTTAAAATATGACAGTTTCTTCTGTTACTGTGTATTTAAATTAAGGGAGGTTGTTTCTATTTAGTGTGGTTTATGTGAATGAAATATTTGTAACCCTCCCATTCTGACAATTGGTTGACAACGCAAAGAAAATATATATTCATCCTTGTTCAGTCACTACGTTGCCGTATTTCTTAGAGCTTCACTTTCTTGAAAAGGTATCAATTTGACACAAATAGCTTGTTGAAGGGGGGATACTTACCACAGCAGAGAGGCTGGGAACAAACTTGACTGAGTTCTGGATGTCCTCCTCCGTCACCTCCACCACGGAGCAGTGCTCCTCCTCCAGTGGCAAGGGGTCAGTGCCCCCCTGGGTCACCCACTGGTCCAGCTAAAACACACACAGGAAGACATGTCATTGTACACTGTATCTATGAGCCACAGTTAGTAAAGTTTAGCATGTGCATCCTTATAGGAAGTCTGGCTATCTACTTTCTGGGCATTGTTCAATGTTTAAAATACTCAAAAAGTCAGCATTTTCTTAATTTCATGGTAAACCCTGCACGGCATGCATATTATAAATCATTATTGACAATTTTCTAAAGCAAGGCATGCTGTTTAGATTTATTCATGACATTTTTTTTACCAGCCAGGCAGCCATTTGTTTTGATTAATGTTGTTATTGCCCAATTGCAAAGACTTAAAAGTCGCTTGAGTCACATAATCCATCACAGCTACCAACCACTAAAGGTTTTTTGTCAACATTTATTTTCTAAAAAAAGGGCAGTCATTTTAGTTTTCAGCAAAGGATCAGTTGTTGCTCTTTTGGTGTGATTGGTTGACAATAAAGAACATATTAAATATCAGGACGTTCATTTTTCTTCAACATCCCAGCCAATCGTCTCCAAAATCCAGACTATGCACAAGGAACTTCTACAATTTCAAATCAGTTAGCATAAATAGATGTCATTTAAAACGCAGGATACTTTTATTAATGGGTTACCTAATTAAAAACAACTTGAAACTAAAAACCATAGAGACTTTAAACATAATGATTAGGTCTGAATCAGACAGGTGGATCAGCAGAAGAAGAGAGAGGATCCTTTCTCCTTAAACTTTCAGAATCTCTTAACACACTGCTGGGACACATATTTAGTTATGAAAAACATGAAAAAGTGGATTTAGCATAATAGGTGACCTTAGGGTTTGTATCAGTGTTCTTTTGCAGCTTTTGCCAACTAAAAGCTATGTTTTGTGTAAGCGTGTGTGTGTCTGCATGTTTTTATGCGTCATGCCTAATTATCTCTTTTTCCATCAACACAAACAGAGTCTCTGGTGAGAAAAATGACACCCTGACACATGCTTAGATTGTGTCATGGAAATACAGTGGTTAGGGGGGTGGGGAATGCAATCTCCCCATGGCTGGTCTTGGACCTCCCTCTGTATTACTGACTAGGTTTTATTGCAATCCTCCACAGGGACAAAAAGGTTTCATCACGACCTGCAACAACACAGCATGTCCAATGAACATGTATAGCAGTGAGATCAGAGTCTTCTGAGCCAATCAGAGGAGAGAAAACCAGTCATTTTGTGTCTGAACACGAACAATGCATGTCAAGCTAAAGAATAAGTGACGAACCCCGGGGTGTCAATTACGTCTGCTTTGTTCTCTACCTTGATCTCAGGGATGGTAATCCTGGTGTCCGGGTTCTTATCCAGCATCCGCAGGATCAGAGTCCGCAGCTCTTCACTGATATTTGGTCTGCACGAAACACAGAATAATTATTTTAAAACATTGTTGGATTTGGAAATGTAATGAAACCGTTGATTTGTGACAACGTACAAAGAACATATCTACTTGCAACTCCTTATCGGACTTATGCGAGCAGTGAGGGAAATCACATTTCCACCTCACCCTTGCTACATAGAAAATACTCATCATTTTCACACCTGCATGATTATGCTTGTGACTTACTATTACTTGGCATAGAGACAAGTGTAAGCTTAACTGAGCATTGACAGTGACTTAATTGAAACAAACAGTGCAGAGGATGAATTTAAAACATACTTTGAATAAAAAAAAAGTACCCTAATATTAAATCAGCTGATCAGGTCGTTCTAATCACAATGTGTTATGTGTGAAAACTAAAGTAATTAGCAAAAGTTGAAATGGTTTTCTAAAAGTAATGGATAGACAGTTAAAAAATGTAGCTTATAGTAATAGATAAACAGGTGTTTAAGTGTTTGAGAGCTCAGTGACATACATCGCGCTCATGTTGTTGTTTAGCTAAAAGTAGTGGAAACAGTCAAAAATAATTTGCTGAAGTAATACATAAACAGTTGATAAAAAACGATTTCCATTATTAAGTAGCTAACTATTTCACATGGTAATCATTTACTTTTTAGCTAAGTATTTTAACTGTTTATCCATTAGTTTTAGCTAAATATTTCACTTTTTTATCCATTACATTATTAGCTATTTCACCTGTTTATTCCTAACTGTAAGCTAACTATTTCACCTGTTTATTCCTAACTGTAAGCTAACTATTTCACCTGTTTATCCAGTACTTTACGCAATTATGCCCCTTTATGCTTAGGACTTAAAAGCAACTGTGAGAGAAGTCAATGCTCCATATTAATGAAGGTGCCTATTCAATGTTGCATTTCACCGACCCCGATAAAATACGATTAGAATATATCATAGTTATAGAGGTAATTTGTGTCTCAGTAAAACAAGTTTATGTGAGCTCAGCCATTGATCACCATGCACACCTTCAGTATAATGACCTATCAGTGCTGCCAACAAGGGGCAGCTAACTCTATTAGATTGGTATAGTGTGGAGATGATACCATTAGTGATGCGATACTCCGATTGGGAGGAGGGGGATGATGTTTAATGAACAAGCTTTCTCCACAGTCACAAAGTCCCTATTGCATAAATAATCCAACTGCTACTTATAGCCCCTTTACATGTTCTGTTTTATACTTCACTTTTGTGTCACTATATTTGTGCGTTCCCTAAGTCTTTCACTTCTGCTCGCCTCTTCCTGACTGCCTATCTTTCTTTTTTTCTCGTTCTGTCTCTTTAGCGTTATTCACTCAAGAAGACTTCCACTAGTAAGTGTCCAGGCCAGTGATGCCACTCTTTGCCCTTTAATGCTTGTTTTGATGACAAACGGGCAGAATTATATTTTTGGCTGTTGCTGGCTGCTGTATAAGCTTTTCATATTTTTGTATGTGCAATTTGTTACTGAAAATAAAATTAAGGTGAAAGGATTTCTGATGAGTATCGGATACATCTGTGGAAAGGAGATGGTGGAACATCGCTGCTGTCGCTTTTAATAAAGTGGAGAAGAGGTGAGGATGCAGGAGATGGACTTACATTTCTTGGAAATCCACAAGCTTGGTCCTTATCTTATTGTGCAAAGCCAATATGTACTCATCAATAAAGGGGCACTGCAGGTGGAGCGGAGGAGAGACAGTGAGAAAAACAAGGAAGGTACATTGAATTACTACCGTGTGTACCAAACACAATCTGTATCCTTTAAGACAACCAAGATACATCACAGCAATAATCAGCTAGCCTTTATTAAAATAAAATATGCCACTAGCCAGATATTAAAATGGGAAATGTGCAGACTTACCTTTCCAAAAACGAAACAGTAAAGTGTAACTCCCATGGCCCACACGTCCAGTGCCTTTAAGAAAGAGCCGGTATTTACAATAAGAGCGAGACATGAAAAACATACATTTAGAAACACATTGCAGCAAACCAAACACCTATTTGCACAAACAACATGATGACTCAAATCAATTTGGGAAAAAAGGCCTATAATGATTTATGGGACATTGTTAGGTAATGTTTTGTGTGATTGGTTACAGAGGCAATCTAGTCATCCATCATCTTGTCTGTCCTCCTTCTCCCTGGATAAATAGCTCTTTTACGAATCAATTTCTTATCGTTGATGGATCTAAAATGACAACTAGCCTTCTGACTTTTATTGTTGGTGCTGTTGTGTGAATAATATTCTTAACCATACAACCCTGACTGATAACGGAAGGGGTATTAGTGACATACGAGTGTCAGATATTAAAATATTTTACTGCTGATTTACACCAAAATCAGAAATGTTGGTGCATAACAGAGACAAAAGATCTCTGGAGCACGGCTTGAACAAATCCAAATCAGCAAGAATACGACACTAATCAGAAGACAAGAGGCCATCAAAAGGACTGCATTTATTTCTTCAGGCCCTTGAATGGCTCTGACATCCCTTCTGTCTGCAATCAGATCAACTATTCTTCTTTGTCTTTTGTAGACATGTACGGACCCTCCTCTAGCAAATCCATCAGTCTGTAATTTGTATTAACAACTAATGGAAGCAGCATGACCTGTACCTAAAATGCCGGATAATAAGACATCTGTGTTGGGAATTTTGTTGCGGTTGTATTCACGTTTTCACTTAGGAAGGTTTCTAATTGAGTGAAATGACCCAGAAGGACTTAAGTGGTGGCCATAATGAGAGCTGTTTGAGTTCTGTAAAATGTAATAAAGGGGGTCCAACATCCTTCATTACCTCCTGTAGTGAAAGGGGTCTTCCTCATCCAATTGATATAATGGTAAGTGCTGGCAACCATTTCCTTTCACTTTTATATTTTAATTCCAACCTTTCGAGATGAAGATATATCTTTTCACCATTGTCCAATTTTGTGAGCCTGTATAAAGATGTGTTTTATGTAGTCAATCTTTGTAAAAAAGAAAATGGTAGATTCCCAACTGCACGACCACTTAAACAACATCCGCTGTTGCAACATAAATTACATAGCCGAGTCCTAATGAGTTCCTCTCACATCTTTCCGCATCACCATGACGTTTTTCTCCAAGGTTAAGAAAAGGTAGTTAAAAGAAAGCACATTTTTGTTTTCTAAATCCAATAGGCGAGCTGAGCGTGGAAAGGGAGGTTCAGGTCAATGCTACAAATGAATCCAATATTTTAAAAAATAATGGCTTCCTGCAATTTGGAGAACATCATCAAATTTGATATTGCAGTTAAAAAGCTTGCTCTGCTCATAGAAATCTCAGCTGCAGCCTGCATACCAGATCAAGCACTTTATAAACTAGTATTTTGCCTTCACTTTTGGTAAGATGTCAATGCCGCTGCTCACATACAGTACTCTGCCCGACAATCCGTGGTGAAATATTTATTTCTATCTTTGGGAAACACTTCATATTTTGCTTCTAAATTGAAGAAATTAGCAGGGGGCACATGGAAGTGAAAGCACTGCTTTGTCTTTTTGAATATGAAAAGTGCAATAACAATATTTGGTCCTAAAATGAATTTATAAAATCGTGATAAACACTCAAAATGAAATTTAAAAAATCACTAATTTTGTCTGCATTTTTTTTATAAATTAGCAGGTGTAGTGGATTCACAAGCAGTGGTCATAATGCAATATATATTTGATCGCAGAGAGAGGTGGATTGTATAAAGAGGTGGATTCACACCAAGTGTTATATGGTCTAGTGGCCGGATATTTGCGATATACATGACTGATCATTGATTGACTGTGAAAGTAGCAAGAGAAAAATGATGTACAAAATGTTCCCAAGTCAATATCAGGTATTTAAAAATTATCATTCCATTTCCTGATTCTGCTTCTCTCAGCTGCATTACTGCATTACTGCATTATTACCAGCTTACACATACAGGGGAAAAGACTGACGATGACAATTTGCTCCTTGGATTAGCAGCCTGGCAAAGTTCTGAAAGCTCATCTTGGTTTAATGATTTTCATTTTATAATCATAAAGTTTAGACACCTGCGGTCCCTGTAATCAGGGGAGCTCAAACTCAGGCACGCTCACAATGAATAAATGAAGTTCACTCACTTTTCCACTAAAGCTCTTTCGCGCGTCTGAAAGGGTCTCTGGGGCCATAAATGCAGGAGTGCCAGCAGTGCTGGACAGTAAGGCATCATTGCCTTCAAACTGGTTGCTGACCCCAAAATCCGCTATCTTCACGTGGCCGTCGTCCCCCAGGAGCAAGTTAGAGGGCTTGATGTCTCTATGGACAATCTTCTGGTAGTGCACTGAGGATAAGAGGAAGTCAACTGTTAGATTCTTTGATCTTTTGTGCGCCAAGAAATGTGCCATTTATGGTCCTTGTAATTAGTATTCAATATGGACAGATACTTTAAAATCACATTTATTTCATTAATATATCAAGATTCATAAAGCAGAACCGTGCATGTTTTGATTCTGTGTCTGTAGATTTAAATGCTAATGAGCTGCTGCTGGCCACGCCCCTCTGCAAGATATTTGGTTAAAAAAACACAATGGTGCTCTAGAGGAGATTCAGGTGATAAGGTGGGTGGGTGTTACCTTGGTTGGTTATTGGCTAATTGTTACACAACGCAAGAAAAAATCTGATCAGCTCATTTTCAGACAGGTTTTTATATAAATGGATCAGGACGAAAAGAGAGAGAATCTTTTTTCCTGAAACTTTCCGAATCTCTTTACACAGAGGGGACACATGTTTATGTATAAAATACATGAAAAAGTGGATTTTGCATAATAGGTAACGTAGTAAAGAAAAGTGAAGAAAGTATGAGACATAAGTCATAATTACAGCAGATAATAAATCGTCACTTTGACCATAAAAATGAGACATAAGTCATAACTGGAAAATAAACGTGCAAATGCTGTAAACTGTGTACATTTGTTGCTGAATTTAGCTGAAAATGCAGAAAAAGCTGAATATGTTATTAGCTGAATGGTAGCTGCTTTTAGCTACAAAAATCAAGTAAGTGTGTGGCTGAACTTAGCGGAGAAATGCAGAAAAGTGAAATGATTTGAATCAAAATTGTTACAGCTCAAATGCATTGCAATGACTTTGTTGAACACTTAAAAGTAAAATGTTAAACTGGAAGAGTAGGAAAAATAGTGAAGAAGCTTAATATTTAAAAGAAAAGGTTTAAAAAAGGTATAAACAACAACATCTATAGCCTCAATGTCCTGAAATAGCTGAATAATTTAATAGTTGAATGGTTTCTGCAGCTGAAAGTAGGCTGAAGGAGTTAGATATTAAATGTAAGTAGTAGTGAATGAATGTGTATTAAGAAGAGAAAAGAAAGTAAAAACACTTTGAAAAGCAGCAGAATATTTTAACTGCAAACATTTGAAACAAAACCATACGTCACCAATAATGTATAAAATATGTGGAACATGTTGAAGTCAGTATGAAGTCTCCATCAGATAGAAAATAATAGGCTGAGACAGTCTGTGGGTGTTTCTCAATCTCGAGTACGCTTGCTTGGTAGCACATGCCTTCCGAGCATCTTGCTTCAGAAGCGAGGCAAGAATACTTCCTGGCATTCGGAAAACAAAGAGTGGAACAGGCGAGCAAGTGTGCAGGTGTGCGTCATATGAGAAGCCCCGCCTTACATTTTCCGCCACTAATTTGGGGAAATTGGTCCGTGCGCAAAGCATTGTGGGGATTTTAAGTCCGCGGAGTCTACACATGTGCAGCCTCGAAATTTCTCCAAACGAAATACGCCAGGCTCGGTAAAATTCCAAGTATGCTGGACATTGGAACAGTACTTCGGCGGCACTCGATGACGTAGTATGCTTGAAATAGTGGCTCTGGAGCAGCTTTACTCGAGATTGAGAAACACCCTGTGTGTTTGAGGTGATGACGTTATCAAACACCTGTGTGAGTAAGCCAAGAGATCAAAGGTTACCATGGTGACAACCTTATCAAACACCTGTGTGCAGGGATCAAAGGTTACCATGGAGATGTGCAGTGAAAGGAGAGCCTTGCCATTGATCTGAATGAGAGATAAACCTCTTACATTTCTAACTATAATTTAAAAACGGTAGCTGATATCGGTAAAATGTCAACGCGTGCAGCATGTCAGGACCCTGACGAGCGTATGAGTCTGCTGTGTGTGTACTTTTGGGTCAATAATGTGGCATTTTTGGCAGATTTACTAAAGGTTTGCAGCTGCTGCTCAGACGAAAGATCAGGCTGAATTTACAATGGGCCTTAATAGAAACATGTTGAACGTTTTTGTCACTTCATGCCCTCAAGAGGCATTTTGTTACATTTTGCTTTTTCACTTATTTTAGAGGTTTTCCTACAATTCAAGCATACAATTATGTCCAAGGAGTTTAGGGTTTGGGAATTATGGCAGTTTAAAAAGAAAAATGTAAGGCGAATTTCAAGCTCTCCTCCACTCTAGGGCCCAATCCCAAACCACGCCCTACACACTACCCCTAAACATTACCCCTACACACACTACCCCTACGTCCGTGCGGAGGGTCGGCCACATTAAATGCTGTTCCAAACTAACGAGTGTGGAGCGGTGTGGAGGGGGAGTGGGCTATCAAGCCCTCAAACAGCGAGTTTGCAGCGGTGCTGACTTGAGACCGGTCTCTACCTGACCGGAGTCAACGCTGTGTGTGTCCGCCAGGAATCAAGCTGTTAACAAGTAGTTCCAGCAAACATCCACTGATAAATTGTGATGTTAACAACCTCATGATAGCCACATATGTTTTAACTTAGTCTTGTTTAGTCTAGAAAAAGGTAAATATGTGCATTTTATTATAAAGTTGTGCATATTTACAAACTGTTTCAAAAACTAAGAAGCTTATAAAAATCAGGTTTAAAACTAAAAGACCTTTACAAAAAAGTAACACAATTAAAGATGTTTGGACTTTTATTTTAGTTATTACATTTAAATGTTTTGTGTGTACATACTAGGCTTACGGCATTTCCTGTTTCTGCCGGAGAGAGGGGAGTTTGTCCCAAAGCTTGTCGCTGTATTTACTCCCTCCATCTGACAGGAGGGAGCCTCGTTGAGCTGTGAGTGGCACTCCACGGAGTTCACTACGTCACGGAGGGGGAGTGTGTAGGGGTAGCGTGTAGGGCGTGGTTTGGGATTGGGCCATAGTGTGACATCACGCACTCTGAGCCTTAACAAGCTGCGCAATACACACTAATGTTAATATCTGAAGAAGGCCTCTTTACCAAGCTCCAAATGAAGTTAAATATCTCAAAAAGTGTAAAAGATATCAAAAGTCTGAAGAATACGTTTTATAGCTGAAGCTCTTGTGACAGCATTCGCACTAATTACAGGAGATAATAAATCGTCACTTTGACCATTAAAATGACATAAATCATAATTTCAGGAGATAATAAATCGTCACTTTGACCATAAAATGATATGAATACGTCTCTAAGCGCTAACACGTAGCAGCCGTCTGCAGCTAAGCCCTCAGACACTTCACTGGTTGGATGAGTGGGGCCCTGCTCGTCTAAGGATGTTTTTTTTTTTTAAATATGAGGCACTTGACTCATTAGAAGCCTATGCAATTCAGCCTAAAATACCCAGCGTCAATGTCCTCAGGAATGACTACAGATATCTAGAATGTAGATTATTTAGGTGACGCTATTGTCTTACAGAAGGTAAATATGGCTACTATAAGCTAAACATGGTAACCCTGTAACATTCAGTGGGAAAAATGATTGTAATTGTAATGCATGAGGTGGGAAAAGGCATGTTGTAAAAGGTTTAACTAGTTCCCTATCAGATCAGAATTGCATTGATTTAAAGATTTTTTTCAAAAATACACAAGAAAAGGCATAACATAGAATAATTTAACACCATAATACATTTGATCCTATAGTTTGTCCAAATCTAAATTTGGGTTTAGATATTTTTGTTTTCTGTAATGCTTACTATATACTCCACAGGTAATGGGTAATGTAATGGAAAACCAGAGGCAAAATGTATTTTTTTTTTGTATGAAAATAACAAAAGTGTAAATGGATTTTACATACGCTTGTAGTTGTCTATGAGTCTGTAGCTTATTTTCCAAGATGCACCTCAGAGCTTATAGAGAGAGGCAGCATTGATCCCTAATCATTCAGCTCATAGCCTGGTGAAATGGAACTTGTTCAACAAATGAGCCGACAGCTTTCACCCAACAGAAGCTCAATACTGATGACGTGTACAGCACAGATCTGCAGCCAGACCCCCAAGGAGCATGAGAATAAAGGGTCACAAGCACTTTGTCCTTGTAAATTAAAAGGAAAATGCTACCATGTCATTCATTGTAAAGAGTAGTTAGATAACGCATGTGGCTCTTTAGGTGGGGCACTAGAGACAAATAGCTAAAAAGCATGAATTGGTGTCACTTGAACGCTTCACAGTTTTAAAAGCTTTTTGTTCTGCTTGAGGTACTTACGGTACTCCATACCCAGGATGACATCTCTGAAGTATAATCTCGCCTGCTCCTCTGACAAAGGAGTATCTGAGGGAACCTCCATCACTGGACTGCAAATCCACACAGGATAGGGAACAAACACATACAAAGACAGTTTTTAATAATTAGCACAGGAATATGATCCCCAATGTGAACACATTTTAATTTAAGCATACTTTAACGTCCTGATCAAACATCACTGATACTCAATATGTATGATAAAGACATCTCTGATCCCAAATCTGACTATAGAAAACTTATTTAGCATGTTCTGATAAGTGCACAGGATAGAAATACAACTACTTGTCTCTTAGGGATTCAGGAGAAACATTTATCAATTGTTAAAATTGTTGGCACTATAGAATGAACTAAACTTGTTTCTGCAGTGCTTGACTTATAATTAAAGCGGGGATTTAAATTTGAAATAAAAAAACATTTAATCTCATTTAATACTTTGTCAGGTGCTTATTAGCAGTAGCAGTTGTATTTGTCATCCAGGAGAAATGCATACAATGTTGTACAAACACAGCTTTCACATAGCATTAATTGATACTATTGTAATAGAATAAGTAGCAGTAGCAATACAAGTATCAATCAATCAATAACCAATCAATCACTTAGTATACTTTATATATCCCAAGAGGAAATTAGGTTGTGTGACCGTTGCACCATATTAGAATAAGTCAAATACAAAGCAGTATCCCACAAAACTGCATCTATATGAAATCATTGTATTTGTTGTCAATATATAATCCATGTTAATAGCAACTGTTTTGATAATCAGATTTTCAGGATGTACATTGATCAGCAGTTCCGTTCTAATGCCCATTTAAGGACAAATGTGTATAAGTTAATACCTCTATAGATGAAGAGATAGATATAGATTAATAGTGATAATAAATATTTAGGAAAAATAGCACAAAATACAAAATATATATATACAAATATTAAACAATGGAAATGAGAGAATTTTTTTTAGCAAAGGAGATAATATGTATTTAGTACTAAGCAAATAGCAGCAGTATTAATATGCTCTGCTGTCTGTAATGTTTCTCCTAGGGGCAACAAGAGAGCAAACACCTTCTCTCATTCTGAAAAAGCAAACAGAACACAGGTGTGCATAACTTATTTATGAGCAGGTGTGAAATTATACCAGCTTCCCCTCTCCCACTTCTCTTTGTCTAAAATAACAAAGGGCCTCCGATCAATAGATCATCACTATTTTGGTTTGTGGTGTAGGAAGAAACAGCCCGTGCATTAGGGCGTGAAACATTCAGACGGATTACTGCCACTGGTAATAACTGTAGAGAACTAAGAACATTATGAATCCCTTTGAAGTCTGGGATGGAACAAACACCCGCGCTGTGTCAGCTCGGGTATTGAAGGGCAGGGATGGAGGGATGAAGAAATTAGGAGGTGAAGGCAGAGGAGCAGGAGCCTTAAATTATTGAAAAAACAAAAAACAAAGGACATGTTTTTTACTCACCCTTTCGGCATCAGCTCAAACACTGTCAGAAAAAGAGAGAGAAGAGGAAATAAGAACATGTAAGATTAAACAATTTATTAATTCATCCGGCTCAGTTTGATCGCTGCTTAAACCCCAGCATCACTCTATGATTACGAATGAGCCACTTTAAGCAAATAAAGAGTTTGACGTGTCACGTCACGGGCACCCTAACTGTGACCTGGCATTGCTGATGGAAGATTTCTGCATAATCTGTGAGGCCTGGGGTGGTGTGGAAGGAAGCAGGAGATGGCCTGAATTATGAATAAGTCATATGAACACTTGTTAGTGGCATATGTGCCGAGCGCCACAGGCTGAGGAGAGGCCGAACAAAGAGTAAGAAGATTTGGAAAAAATAAAATAAGTTCTGCTTACCCATATGAAGGTTGTCCTCCGCCGGATCATCCAG
This sequence comes from Notothenia rossii, assembly GCF_949606895.1. Taxonomy (NCBI): domain Eukaryota; kingdom Metazoa; phylum Chordata; class Actinopteri; order Perciformes; family Nototheniidae; genus Notothenia; species Notothenia rossii. Next base: position 22,342,906 of record NC_136907.1, on the reverse strand, counting down.
TACCTGCAACATTAACATTATCATCATCAATGGGAAATTCCACCACAAACCTCAAGGTACATTCGAGTGTGGAAAATATAAAAATCTGCATTCTGTTGGACACATTCAAAAGTATTGTATTTTTTACCAGGCACTATGAAAAGTAATTAGGGAATTGTAATGATATCGCCTTTGAAACTTTTATAAAAAGTTTGAAAAAATATATTTTAAACTGTTATTTGTTCTCATGATAGCAGTTTGAAGTTCTCAAAAGTGAGGACATTGGTATGGAGATGTCATTTCAAACTATAATTTTCAACCCTCTGGCTCTTTGTTCAATATCTGCAGATTTTCTATTGAAGAACATTTGATTTTGACACAAAACCCCAGAGTCACAGTTTAACCTTTTGTGAAAAAAGTTTGTACAAAGCCTTTTGTGGCTCCAGAGGGAACAGTGTGAAATTTGATGAATTAAAGTGTTCATTGGATCTGAGGACTACAAATCTCCTGAGTGACCCAAGTTATGTTATGGGTAATTGAGGTCCCACGCTTTGATGAAAAAGAAGAATGTTTGAAGTAAAAATGCAATATCTTTAAATCTACCCAACACATTATGTTTCCTTAACCTTACCAGCAGGGGCCAGTGCCCCTATAACACTGAGCTACAGTAGGACCCCCCTTTGGCTCACTCAGAAAGAAAAGTCTATGATAATACCAATGGTGATTGTGTTGAATCAAAGAATGTGCTGTAACTAGAGCCACATTTAACTTGAAAATATTCTGCTTTCGAACATTTCATTTAATACAACATTTCATAAGGTTACTGTCTCAAATGCTGTTACTGAAACAAATATTAATTATTTTATTTTATATTTCACACTGAACAAAAACGTTGACATCTGGAATACTCCGTTTTGTCTTTTTGTCCCACATTAAACAGGCCCCTCTGATAATATAACAGGCCCAAGCATGCCCCCCCAGTAGAATTGGTCTAGAACTGCCACTGCTTACTGATACATTTTGTTCCAATTTTCACATAAATCATGTGTTTAAAACCAGGAGTGCCTGTTGCTGGTACTCTCCAACAATCACATATGTCACTTTGTTCTTAAGGTATGAGGACATGTTGGTCCATTGTATGTCCAACTATGATATAGGAGTGCAATGTAAAACGAGTACATCCTGCAAGTTAATATTGTGAGTTAGTTGAGTGCTTTTCAAATGGGATTAAAACAAACCAGTTAATAAACCAGTTGATAATCCAGCCTAAACCGGGTTAATGAAAAATAGGCCATCCCACTGGAGTAGATGGCGCATAGTTCTACAGGGTTATTGCTCTCTGATCCCACAATGCCCCGTGGCACACAGTCCATCTGGAGCATCGGTTTAACCTTCTGAGCCCCAAAGCCCTCCAGGTGGTTTAAAAGGCGTATTTCTGTCCGTTTTTAAATCCCCACATTTACATAATTCATCAGAAAGGATTTTTGTATTATTTTCTTTGGACAACAAGAATTGTACACAAAACACAGAGGAGAGGACAAGAGAGGTTGTAAATACAGGTTTTAAAAGTGTCAATAGCATTATCGTAATATTATCATGTGAAGCCCCCATTTTTGTAGCCCAATTTTGGTATAAATCATGGGAACAATATAAAGTAAAGTATTCCTTATCAACATACAAGTATATAAAGACTCAATATTCCCTTTAATATTTGTAAAAGAAAAAGAAATTATTCTTTTACATTGTCTGACTGTCTTATACTGTCAAAGATACATGTTTTAACCACCCACAACCACTCCAGACATTATTGTGCTGGCACTTTCCATAGGTGTTCAGGGCTTACTGCAGTGAAAAACAAGGCCACAGTAAATGAAATGTGACAGGATTTAAAAAAAAAAAAAAATCCTTAAAGTGCTTGGGGTTCAGATTAAACACAACACACTGGTGAATTTAAATTACCACAGTGAAGGTAAACACCGTCCAAGGACACAGAGTATTGAAAAACAAGAGCAGGAAATGTTTCTGTAAAGCAACGAAAGTCAGTATGATCAGTCACTCACCATGTTTGCTCACACGGTCTTATAAACTTAAATAAACATTCTTATGTTTCCTCTGTCTTGAGTAAAAGGACAACATGCTTACAGTGAGCTGTTACAAAGTAGCCCAGCGTCTCATTTGTAGCTGTTGATAAATGCAGCGCCTAGGATTTATTAAAAGGGCATCTTGATTTATGGAGAAATTACACAAAGTGAGGCTTGGACTTTAACAATGAGGTGGTCGCTCTTTCCAAACCATCTTCAACAAATGACCATATTAGCTTTAATTTGTTCCACTTGGTATTGCCTATCATGTTTTTAAAAGTATATTCATAATTAGATGGACCCGACTGAAGTCTCAGTTGGAAACAAGTAATGAATGTGATCGTGACCCTAGCACAGCCCAGTTTAATAAATGAAACGGGGAAAAAAGGAGAGGAGAAAAGCAGACTTGTTACCCTTTGCTGTCTGTCTTCAGCTTTACTAATTAAGAGAAGGTACAAAAATTGTATTTCTGGCACTCTCTACACCCGAGCAAGCCAGACAGCTCTCTTCCCAACTGGGTCCCTGAGTTTGACTCCCGACCACCCCGCCATCTGCCCAAGATGGAAAATCACTCCGATGATATCGCAAGGGAGCGGCGGGCATCTCGAGTCACATCTTGAAAATCATCTTTCATAAACAGCCGCCTCTGTATGAAAGTCTATCCATCTTCTAGAGTCCTCAACCCGACACACGTTGGAGAGTATTGGCTGTTATTATGAGAATCTATCTAAATGACTGTTTTTCACCAAAAATCACAACACTATAATGACAGAGGGAAACTGTAGGTGTGCTGGAAGGTAAATCTATTCAATCTGCCAACTGTTTACTGGCAGCACAGGGTTTATCTACCATTTTTGGTGCAATATAAACAGATTTGACATCGATACAAATGTGAAGTCAGGGTACTGTTACGTGCCAGGCAGGCTGTACTTGTGTGGTTTTTTTTCCCTCCTGTGTTTCTCTCTTCTCCCTGTCTTCTGCACAGCTAATCAGCAGCTGATCGGAATCTGCCTGTGCACCTGAATCTGATGGCTGATTGGATCTCCTCACCCTCAGCTGGCCTATCAGCAGTCAGGGCCGACCATAAAGGAGGCACCCAGGAAGTCTTCTCTCTCTCTCACTCTGGGCCAGTGTTTAAGCAACTCATGATCTTTGAATTGTCTGACCTTTGTGAAAGTGTGTGTGTTGAGAGGTGGAGGAGTTAGGTGAATCTGGGGTACCCTGTACATTTCTCACCACGTAGCTAACTAATGTTCAGACACACTAGGTTAGCGGATTGTTGCCACCCCTGTATATTGTTTTGTCAAATTCTTTGTAGTTTAGTTAGTGAGGGTTTTTTTGTTTGAGTTTTGGTTTCAAAGGATAGATGTAGAGAGAGGCCTGGTTTTGTTATGCTTGTTTCTTTTGTTTGGCACAATCCTTTGACTCCTCCTCCTCCTCACCAACCGAGTGTGTCAAGTATATGTCTGTTCGATTCTGGGTTTATACAGAATAAACCTTTTGTCAACTGTTACACAGACTCCCTCATTTTTATTGGTTGTATGTTATTGTCTCCAGGTCCCCTAGACCTTAGTGGGGACGTAACAGTACACAGCAAGAAAGGTTATCTGAAGACACAGGGCCAAAGGATAATCCCGACCTTAAGCAAGCCTGTTGTGGATGTCAACATTATTATCAGAGAAACTGAAATGGCACATTTTCCTTCAGCAAGATAGCCATTTTCAGTTTAGTTTAACAATGCATGCTTGAAATTTGAATCTCAGATTGTTGGCTTACTTAATGTCACTTCCTGCCATGACAAAAGACACAACCAAAGGGCATAGAGATAAAGGCAGATCGTCATTCATAATTGTTCTTGAATTATACATTTGGATATATTTTAGTTCTTTATTTGATTTATAATAAATAATACATGCCAGTCTTACCTCTGACACTATGGCACCTTTAAATATTTTCCTCGTGTATATTTGTGTAATTTAAAAAGGTGAAAGGAGGTGTACTCTGCTAAGCCTATGCTTTAAATGTCATTTGAATGATCATTTGTTATAAATACTACAAATGCAACCCCCTACTGCATGCTTATGTCCACTGCCCTTCCTTTCCAGCTCAAAGTATTTAACATTAAACATATCTACATTTGTTGAAACACACCAGTTTAGTATTTTCTCATGCAGAGCTTTTGCAATCCAATCCAATAGCTGTTGAGATATTTCAGTTTGGACAGAAGTGGTGGACCAATGGACAAACAATGCTTTTCTGCTAGCATGTCTAAAACTGTTAACCCCAAGAGAACCCCAAAGGAGGTTCATTCAGGGTTTTTTGAATAAGGAGCAATGACAATAAAAACGAACCAAATATACATCATTTGACCATTTCAATTGGTTGTAATCTGTAACCTCAGTGCCAGATGTCTCTAATGCTCCCCACTGGTCCTTTAAGTCTCATATCAATAACACTGATGCATTGTTTGGTTTCTGAACCAAATGAGAAGAGACTCTCTCACCTCCACCAGCTTCACAATGTTGACATGGTCCAGTTTTTTGAGGATGGCGATCTCTTGGTAGACCCTCTCCAGGGGTCCTAAGATTTTGGGCTGCTCCCCTTGAGCCGCCTTGGGTCCTCTTGGGGGTGGGCGACCTGGAGACCACCACGAAAACCATACACACACACACAATAATCTGATAATGATTATCTTGACAGGAACAATCATATATAACATGATTATCTATAGTAACTCAAATTGTCTTCACTGCTACGTTAGTTAGGATTTAGGTTTTAGTCTTACAATCCCCCTGAAGGCAGCAGTCTGGTATCCCTCATAGCAAACCCCTTTTGCTAATAGGGATAATAAAGCTGTTGAAGTATTCAAAACAAGATTTTAAGTAGACATCTTATGCTCATTTTCAGGTTCATGCTTGTATTTTGGGTTTCTACTAGGAAATATTTACATGTTTTCATGTTTTGTTCTCATAGCTGTCCGAAAAGCTCTGTTTCAGTGCCTGTCTCTTTAAGACTCCCTTTGGAAAAAGCCTAGTTTTGTCTAATTAGCTTGCAAGAAAAATATGTCACCTTTAAAAAAGGTTGTTTTGAAGCCTTGTTTGAAGACACTAGTATGGGAGACGAAACAGTTGAACGAGACTGCATGTGACATTGGATGCAGCAAATCTAATTGGCTCGTAGAATCCATGTTTTCGTAACTAAGCTGGCAACAAAAAACTGTCTGGGTTGACATATTTCACAGTTTCTGGGTTGGTAGCCACTCAAGAAACCAAAATGTATATGTGTCCCCTTTTAAATAAAGTGTTACCTAGTTCAGGTCTAACACAATCTTGATGTTTCAAGAAAAAAAAAATCCTATATTTAAAAAGTTACAAACACTGCAAAAGTATTTATAGTGCAAAAAATTGTTTGTCGTTTGACACTTGTTTTCACAGGTTCAAAACCGTGTCCCCTTTAAATTATGACTTATTTTTGCAACGACATGTATATCATCGGAGATCTATAACATTTTTATTATCTCAATCTGCTTTTAAATGTCATGTATCTCTCAAGAAGAATAGAATAGGACTTACGTGGAAAACCACACTGCTTAATTAACTTCTTCTTGGAAACCAGCTTCATGGCCTAGGAAAGTAGAGAATGAGTTTTATCACAGACTGTTTACATGCCGGTAGTATAAAGAGTAAAACCTTCAATCAAGAAGTGATATCTATTCTTAAATTAAACTAAAGCAGGTTTACCAATAAACAAAATAGATGACACTTTAAGTTGGGCAATGGAAATGTAGATGGAAACGGAAAAAAAGTAAAAGGTAACACTTTGAAGGTTTGTTAGGTAAGTATTTGAAGTAAATGGATTCATTAACCGTCTTATTATGCTTTTTAAAGGACAGAGGCAACCAAATGTCTTTTATGCAAAAGAGCATGTATAAAGGAAAACGGTGTTTGTGGCAGGAAACACACTCAATGACATAATGATGTCTTATAACAAGGAATTGGTTATGCAAAAGAAGAAAACACTTTCTTTTAGAGACAATTCTCTAAAATAATACCATGTTATCAGAATGTCAGGGAGATTAAATAAGGATTTTTCTGATAACCCACTATTCAGCTAGTCTGACAGTATGTTATCTCTAACCAAAACACACTTGTTTCCAGTTTCCTAGGTGGGTAAAATAATCATTCCAAAAATATGCAAAAAATAGATATCTTAAAATATATTTTAAGATCATGTTTGGTCATCTGATTCGTCTGTAAATTGCTGTTTTAGTCTGCGTTCTTCTAATTAGTGTCTAAAGTAAGCCTATTGAGCCGTGTAGAGCGATTTGGGGCAAGCCCCAATCTAGCCCCTCTCTCGCTGTCAAAATGTATGGGTGCTGTAAAAACTACACTGCGCATGCTCAGAGTCTTTTTGTATTTAATGTGTGCGGCAAAATCACAAGTGGGGCAAAGTACTGGCAACCCCACCAAAACATCATCTCATAATTCCGAGCAGATAGGCTGTAAGTACGTGTGCCGCGAAAAGTGGCGATTAAAATCTGTAAAACGGAAAGAAAATGAATGAAGTTGACCATCTACTGCAGCTTTGGTAAGTTCATTTTATGTCATATTTAGTTGATCTTCTGTGTTTTGCCTATAGGCTATTGCGCTGCTGTATTGATTGATATTGTGACCTTGGTGATGCGTGTTAGTGTTTAATGCTGAAGCATTACAGTTGTTGTTATTGTTAAGTATTGCTTTGTGATGGTGCCCTTTACTGCATGTATTAAGGTACGCAAATGTATGCGTAAATGTATGCGCTGACAGTGTTGCTCCGTGTTCTTTATTCACGGCTTCCGACAGTATGTTATTTGACACTTCCCTCCAATAATTAGCCATATGCTTGTGTTTGTTGCAGGGAGAGTGTGTGCAATGCGCATCTCAGCAAAAGGGCTGTCGGACCAACGGGCTTTGAATCAAATGGGACATTTTCCAACTATTAGTTTAAAAATGTGGAAATGTCGGAATAATGTCATGGCACCATTTCACTGATCATTGCTTCATGGTGTAGTGGAACATTTTCTTCTACTTCACACCTCAGATTGTTCCGGCTCAGCAGTTCCTTTTAAAACTGGACGCCATGGCTATGACTGTGCAGAAAACCGTTTTGGCAGGAGAGTAGATCCTCCCCTGTATCCAGTTTCCATGGTTTTGAGTGTGTGTGGGTGCGTGTGTGTGTGTGTGTGTGTGTGTGTGTGTGTGTGTGTGTATCAACCAAAAACTATTTGTCAGGCAATATTCAAAATTATTGCAGCTATTATTATTTGCTCGTGATTTTTACGTTGCTGTACCTGGACAGCTATAATGCCATTAGAAAATGAAATTCTGCATTTTTTGGTAGGTGGTATGTGTAGAAGTTTAACACAGAAAATGTAGTTTATCAAACATGTAATTGGTAAGTATGGCAGTAATTGAGGTTTTGTGAGTCAGTTAAAGAGCTTCAGAGTATGTGCAAAGGAGGTACTGGTGAGGTGTAGGTGTTGTCGATCAAAGGCAGTCAAAAATCTTGACCGCAGGACATTTATTTTGTAAGAGGGGGGACATTAAAAGGTTTAGGTGTGATGTCAGTCACCATATAATTCCGTCAATTAGTAATTGTGCCTTCTTTGAATTCTTCAGAAGTCTAATCTGCAAAAAAACAGGTCTCTGCATGTAAACAAGACATGTGCACTGTTTGCTAAGAGATGAAAATCAAACACGTTATAGCCGAGAAATTAAGGTTAAGTGGGCTTACCCTATACTGAGTGTTGACATTGGCAAAGATTTAACATTTTTGTCACAAAACTCATTGTTTTAACGAAGGCCAATTATTCCATTACTCCTTGAAATGTATAAAACTGACCTGCTTTCAAAATAGAAAATTACCATGTTTTGTTATGTAGATGCATTTTGATGTGCTGTCGATGCTTAACCTATTGACAAATACAGTGAGATTATGTTCATGTCCATTCTGTGATTTTCCTGGTTGAACACTTGTATTGTAGTAGCAGTAATTTAATAAAACTTAAACACGGCTGTAGAAAAGTAAATAGTCATACTTGATGTATGGCAGCATTGTTTCCCAATTGTCCCTTATGTACATTTTGTCAGCAAACTGAATCTAACTGACATTGAGAACTACTTAATGGAAAGGAATGGATTTTTATAAATTCCCCAAATCTGCTACCATGCACAGCTGTTGTGTGCTCCTGCTTATGAACTTATCGCTCTACCAATTAAAATTAAGTTGAGTGGAGGCTGCATACATTTAATTTACTTTGGCCCCCTGAGGCTGATGAAGGGCCTGAATCCCAATTGGACGCCTGCCAATCAAGTAGTGATCATGGTAATTATGCAACAAATCATGCCACACTAACACTGGCAGGATTCAGAGACCTTTAATATTCTTTAACGTGTCTCTGACGATAAAACCTGGGGTTCGAGCCCACTTGAAAAAAATACCTTTGTGGTAAATCCTAACAGTGGTAATAATTGGTCCTTAAATCATTTCAAGTAAAACCTATTTTAATTCATCCTACAATTTATCAACATAAATATGTATCAGTGTTTTCCTCAGGATGTTAATGCCAAGTCTGAGAACTTGGAATACACATTAAGTGTTGTAATTTAATATTAAAAAACATAATGTAATAACAGTAATTCCTTTTGCACAAAACTCCCGTTTATACCTTTTTATTGATTTTTAAACCAATGAGAAATAGGTAAACTAATAAATAATATCCATCATATATTATATTTCCTGTCTCTGCTGTGTTTGTGATATTGGTGCATACTGTATGTGGGCTCATGCTGCAGATATGCAGGAAATATGCAATCATTTTTTTTATGAAACCCGCCCAGATTGCCAGGAAATAGAATCACCCTCCATGCAGTCATTACTCCTCTCCTGATTTCTGTCATTGTTATTTCAGATGTGTCTGTCATTTGAGCCAGAAGGCAATAACCTGCAGTCTGTCCCAGAAAGTGACATCCGCGTCAACAATCAGCAACAGTGCTTCCACACAGAGCGGAAGGAAAGACTTAACAGAAATACTGAATGTAGGCACAGGCGGAAATAATTGTTGCATTTGAACCTTTTTCAAGAATCTGTGGTTTCATTTTGGGTGATTCTGACAAAGGAAAATCACTAATCTGCTTGGCGGATTCCATTTTAAAAGGCAAAGGCTACTTTTCCGTAGTGTGGGAAGAGCTATATTTATGTAATGCAGACTAGTCATAGAGAGGAGGTCTGAGTGGATGGTGGGTGTACACAGAAAAGCACATTAGTCAGTTTTTTATCCACATTTAGCACAAAGCAAATGTCCAGAAAATCTGCAAAATAAATGTTATTGAACATTAGGGCTGCAACAAACGACTAATTTGATAATCGATTAATCTATCGATTAATGAAACGATTAATCGATTATTCGGATCGTTAAGGTTTTAACTGTACTACTACTTATATCAATACTGCTTATCGATCCGGTCCTTTCAACGATAGTATTAACGGTTCTTTTGACAAGAAATAAGGTAAACTAACTCAACAAATTGTGAACAAAACTAACATTGCTTTTTATTTTAATTAAATGCATAATATTTCACATCAAAAGAAACAACAATGTTTTAACAAATCATATTAAATAATGTGATGACAGAACTGTAAACAGAATAGCTGAAACTTTAACAAAATAACTAATTCAGTTACCTCTAATCATTAACCTATGTTTTTATAACTGAGTTAACTCTGCGTGTTGCTGCTAGCATACATAACACCTGACGTGGAAAGGTTACTCAGTTGGAAGGGGCTACAGAGCTACTAGAAAGACAGCCGAACCCGGTGCATTTCTCCGTCTGAATGTGGTGCACTTTTGCTAAATGTTTAGACAAATTGCTCGTTTTACCGCCTTTATATGATAAACTGTTATTGCAATTTTGGTAACGAGCATTGTCCACATCGAGACGGATAAAGTTTAACCACACCTCGGAGCGCGTTCTCTCCGCCATCTCCTGCGTGTGTGTGTAAACTGCCCCGCCCCCTCGCAAGCAGGCGGGGGAGAGATCGCTCGTCTGAATTCGGAAGATCGAAAATACATTATAGACGCATTTTGTAGTCATATTGCATATTAGAAACTGAGTTGGCGACACTAAGACTGCGATATAATGTTTATGTAGCAATAATACATAACATATGTTTTTAAATGTCTCCTGTACCCATACAAAAGAGCGATAACGTTGGAGCTTAACGGGGTGTAGAACACATGTGATGACGTCACCAACGAATCGACGACTGAATTAGTTGCCAACTAATTTGGTAATCGATTTTAATCGATTAAGTCGATTAGTTGTTGCACCCCTATTGAACATGTTTTCTGTCTGTTATGGGAACATATTTGGGAACATCTAGATATACAGTCTGGCGTCAAGTGCCATTACAGCCATCATTGAAAACATGTGTAGTGTTGGCCTGGGAAAGATTATGGTTCCGTTAAATGTTAATAAAGTAAACATGTTTATTGTTCTTGTAGTTCCAGTAATCCAAAATTCGGCTCACAGATAGCAAATAAGCTTGACTCGGACAAAATACGTCTCATGATAGTTTGTTTTTTACTTACACAAAAAGGTATCAAATACAAACACATATTCTCTCAGTTCAAAAAACTATGTTGCTCGGTGCTTCTTTCTCCTTCTCACACCCCAATCACCAGCAGTTGCCGTTGGCTATAACGTTTCGTAATCACGTACATCTGCGGTCGTCCATGCCGTCAATTTCACATGGCTGGTTCAAATAAATGATATGATAGCACTAACAACAAAGGATTATAATATTCAAATATACATTTTAACATATGGCTCCTACATTTCCGGCCCCTAATTGGCTATGCGGGGAGCATACCAATTACTAAAAATAAACTTAAATAGGACCATATAATATAAACATAATTAAGCAACTTTACGAATTTATATTCCTTTTTTTTTTTTTACTGGAGGTCCGTTTTTGTTTCCTTTGGGGGGGGGGGGGGGGCATCACACTGCTCCGAGAAGCAGACAGAGCTTCGTGATCGGTCTCACTAAGACACTGGTCTTGGTCTTCACGCTGACGCTGCTGGCGTCTGACATGGTCTTAAGGACTCTTCCCATCACCCACGAATTACGAGGGGCTGAGTCATCCACAATTAAGATGATGTCTCCTGGCTGGAAGTTTCTCCTTGGTGTGGTCCACTTCTGGCGCTCTTGTCGGAGAGGTAGGTATTCCCTAGTCCATCTTGACCAGAACAGGTCAGCCAGATATTGTGATTGTTTCCATCTGCGTCGTGAATACTCATCCTCCTTCCTGAACACCCCTGGGGGCACGCTTGATTTAGACTTGAGTAACAACAAGTGGTTTGGTGTGAGTGCCTCAAGGTCATTGGGGTCATCAGAAATCTTTGTGACGGGGCGATCATTGATAATGGACTCAACCTCACATAGCACGGTCTGAAGGCCCTCATCATCCATGGCTTGCTGTTTGAGCACTGAATTAAGGATTTTCCTAACAGTGTGTATTTGTCTTTCCCACACTCCTCCGTAGTGGGAAGCACCTGGGGGATTGAAGATCCACTTGACTCCTTTTTGTAACATTGCATTGTGTATTTTGGACCGATTCAGCTCTTCAATGGCTTCACGTAGCTCTCTTTCTGCTCCAAAAAAATTGGTGCCGTTATCAGATCGTATCATCGCCACCTGTCCTCTTCTGCTGATAAAGCGGCGCAGAGCATTGATGCAAGAATCGGTATCAAGGGAGTAAGCCACCTCGATATGCACTGCTCTGATTGCCAGACAAGTGAAGATCATGCCATACCGTTTCACCAAGCTGCGTCCCCGCTTAATTTCAAAGGGTCCGAAGTAGTCTACTCCGACGTTGGTAAAGGGGGGTTCATCTGGCAATGCACGATCTTTGGGCAGGTCGGCCATTTTCTGCTGTCCAGCCTTGGCATGTAGTCTCCTGCACACTGTACAATCAGTTATGATCCTTCTTACTGCTGCGTTAGCCTTTGGAATCCAGTACTTCTGCCTTAACTTTGAGAGTGTATGATTCCTTCCTCCATGTCCAACTTCTCTGTGGATGTGTTGCAAAAGGAGAGTAGCGACACGTTGGTTCTTAGAGAGGATGAGGGGGCGCTTAGCCTCCTCTGGCATAGCAGAGTTGTTTAGCCGTCCACCTACTCTAAGTACGCCGTCTTCCAGAACAGGATCCAATCTGCTGAGTGGACTACTCGTCTTGACATGTGTCTGTCCTTTCTCCAAAGCTTTGATCTCCTCCAGATATGCCTGCCTTTGGCTGAAGCGAACAAGCGCTTTTTCAGCTCCAACTCCAAATGTTCCACGGGGAGCAGATCCTTGTTTAGTGTGGCTCTGTATTTCTTCATCTGCTGATTAAGAAAGGTTTCTTGATTTGCAGGGTTGTCTTCTGACTTAATACAGGCGGCTTGGAACTCTTTCCTTTTTCCACTGAGTTGTAGCAGCAGATCTTTAATCCGGAGAAACCATCCCACTGCTCTCTTCAGCTTACACCATTTTGAATAATGATCAATGAGCTTGCTCACTGTGGCAACTCCTTCGTCTATTATTGTAAGACAGACTGCAGGTGCCTTCTTTACCTCATCGTCATCTTCCAGAACATGGCTTGACAGATCTGGTCTTTCTGGCCACTCACTTTCATTTCTCCACAGGAAATGTGTATCCAGTTCTCACTTTGGATAAAACTCTCAACTTTCAGAGCTCTTGAAGCTTGATCCGCAGGGTTCACAGAGGTGTTCACATATCTCCATTGGCTTGGTGTAGTAGCCTCACGAATGATTGAGATCCTGTTTGCGACAAAAGTTTTAAAGCGCGACGTTTCGTTCTCAATATACTTCAGTACAGTAGTACTGTCTGTCCAGAAGATAGATTGCTCCAGCTTAACCTGAAGCTCTCTTCTTAGCATCTTGTCGACCTTGACGGCGACGACTGCTGCTGTCAACTCCATTCTCGGAATAGTGGTGTGTTTCAGTGGAGCGACTCTGGACTTTCCGATCAGCAAGGAAACCTTTCTTTTGCCTTGGTTGTTTGTCTGCACGATGTAGGTAGCTGTTCCATATGCATCCATGCCGGCATCGGAAAAGTGGTGGAGCTGTGCCATCTTCATCGGTTCAACCTCTGCCTGTTTGACGCATCTCTGCACATAAAACTTTGAAAGCTGCTCAAGGTCAGCCAACCACTTCATCCATTTCTGGGCCTGCCCGCTGTCTATCTTCTATCATCCCAACCTCTCTTTTCCCTGCAAAGGTCTCTCAGAAGGAGCTTCGCTGGCAGTACCAATGGGGCCAGGAACCCGAGGGGGTCGTAAATGGAGCTAACGATGGACAGGATTCCTCGTCTTGTAGCTGGTTTGTCCTGTGATTGTACTTTGAACCTGAAGGTGTCTGATTCAGTGCACCACTGAGTACCAAGGGCTCTTTCCATAGGAAGCTGCTTATGGTTCAGGTCAAGATCTTTGACTTCCGTTGTTCTGTCTTCTTTAGGGATGGACGACAGGACGGCCCTACTGTTGCCGACCCACTTTGTCAGCCTGAAGCCTCCACTGGCGCACAGATATCTGAGGTCCCTGGCCAAAGCAACAGCATGATCTTCTGAATCCACAGACTTTAAACAGTCATCCACATAAAAAGTTTCTGAGAACCATTTCCACCACCTCGGGTGTTGTTTTGCCTCCTCCATCTTGTGCTGTTCTTCTTAGTGCATATGATGCACAGCTGGGAGACGATGTAGCCCCGAACAGGTGCACTGTCATTCGGTAGTCTTTCATCGGTTCATTCAGATCACCATCCTGCCACCATAGGAAACGCAGAAGAACAGCATCTTGGTCAGGGACTTTGACCTGGTAGAACATCGCCTCAATATCGGCCATCAAAGCAATAGGCTCTTCTCTGAACCTCAGAAGGACACCAACAAGGGAGTTTGTGAGGTCAGGTCCTTGTAGCAGCTGATCGTTAAGTGAGGTTCCTTGATATGTGGAGGTGCAGTCGAACACTACTCTTATCTTGTTTTTCTTTGGGTGGTAGAGACCGTGATGAGGTATGTACCACACACGTCCGTCTTCTCGGCTTAACTGTTCTATGGGAATTTTGACATTGTAGCCTTTTCCAATTATACCCGTCATGAAGTCCTTGTAATCTTTGTACAGGTCCGGGTTTTTTGCTGAGCTTTCTTTGGAGACTTGAGGCACGTTGCTCTGCCATGCAGCGGTTGTCTGGCATTTTAGCTGTCTCGTTTCGCAGTGGTAAGCCAATGCAGTAGTGCCCATCCCTTAACTCTGCAGATTTTACCACTGACCGCATGAACTGATGATCCTCCTGGGACATCTCTTCTTTGTCTTCACAGCTGAGTTCTGAGAAGTCTGTGTTATATTGCTTGATCAACAGTTCCTCTATGGTAGCTATGGAGATGTGGTTGGCTGTAATGTGGCTCACAACTCCATCCGCTGCCTTGCTGCCATCATCTGTCTTCTTCGGCCCATTCACTACCCATCCAAGGGCAGTCTTAACTGCATAGGGCCCGTCTCCGATGCTGTTTATCACCTATCATGGCTCCAAAGCTTTAGGGGTATTGGTTCCTATAAGCATGGTGACTTCTCCTTTTATCTTTGGGATTTTCATCTCCTTCAGATATGGCCACTTCTTTAGGTCTTCCTGCAGGGGGATGTTTCCTTTCTTGACCGGTATATCTTTACATGTAAAGACCTTAGGGAGTTCAATGTACTTCCTTTCTTCAAGTCCACACACTTCCAGGTCCGACAAGATACAACTTTGGGCTGGCTTCTCCTGACCCATAGTTCGGAGTAGGATCGTAGTTTTCTTGCCTCGAACGTTCAGCTGTGTCTTCAGTGATTCAGTGCAGAAAGTCGCCGTACTTCCTGGATCCATGAAGGCATACGTTTCCACAACCTTCTCACTTTTACTGGACTTGACTTTTACCGGTACAATAGCCAGTACACATTCTCCGGCCCCAGTGTATCCACATGTTTCCTGCGTCAGTGACACGAGACCATTTGAGATGTTCTCATCTGGCTTTCTAAATGTAGCACTGTCCTACTCAACATGCAAAATTCCTGGGTGTCTTAGGGAGCAGACTTGACAGGTCATCCTTTTATTGCAGTTTCTGCTAAGGTGTCCCTGTGTAAGACATCCAAAACAGAGGCCTTTAGCTTTCAGAAACTCAATCATGTCTTTCGGTTGTTGCTCTTTGATGATTCTGCAGGAATCGAGTGTGTGGTCTTTATGGCAGAATAAACAGGGTTTTTGAAAAGCATTGACAGGCTTTGCGGTTGAGGGGCTGTACTTTAAGTTTGAGGGCGGTGTTTTCTCTTCACTCATTGGAGCAACAGCTGTGGCAAAACTGCTTCCCCTTTGCCAGCCTGACTTCCAAGCTTTAGAGTCTGTGGCGGTGGCTTTGACTTTTCCCTCCGTAGTTGTCCTGGTATCATGCATGCTTCCAAAGAGGGGGTCGTTAGCCATTTGTGATTGTCTGTATATATAGGTCACTAGGTCTGTAAACCTTGCTCTTCGTCCCTTTTTCTCTTGAACCTCGAAAGCAGCACTCTTCCATCTTTCTTTCACTTTGTATGGGAGCTTTGAGGCGACGACTCATGTTATCTGGGTTGTTCATTTCGTCCATATACTCTATGGCCTCCATGGCATTACGGCACGTAATCAGGAAAAGGGCATAGGTATTCAGAGCTTTTCCGTCTTTAGATCTGATCTGTGGCCACTTTAGAGCTTTATCCATATAGGCGGTAGCAATTTTAAGTTCCTCACCGTAATGTTCCTGGAGTAGAGCCCTGGCTTCTTTGTAGCCTCTCTGTGGTGCCATGTGCTCACAACTGCGGACAAGCTCTTGAGGTTCCCCTCCGGTGAACTGTTCCAAGTAGTACAATTTATCGCTGCTGCTCTCTGCCTTGCTGTCGATTACATGGTTGAAGGCTCTTATAAAGGACTTGTAGGTGAGCGGGTCTCCCTTGAACACAGGCAAGTCTTGTTTAGGAAGACAAGACAGGTTATGCTGCCTTACTAGCATCTCAGTAATCTGACTTTGAAGCTGCATCACATCGTAGCTGTCCCTCTCCTCCCCTCTACGGTGACCTTCTCTGGGGCCCGGTCCGTGTGCTGCATCAGAAGCTCCATCCTGCTTGTCCATCCACATGCTTGACTCTGTTGGACGTGGTTTGACAGTTCCTTTTAGTAGGTGTGCTGAGGCAAGTTTCTCACCATATTTAGCTGGTTTTGAAGCAGTTCTGGATCCGGTGCCAGATGTTTCTGACTTGCCATGACGTTGGCTGCGTTTGAGGTAGCTGCTCATACCATCCTTATGGTCTTCATACCCTTCAAGCACCTTTAACTTTGCATCACATTCAGCTACAGCTGCCTCCAACTCTAATTGTTCTCTTTGAGCTTTGAGCTGCTGGAGCTGCTTTGCTTGCTGCTGGAGCTGCTTTGCTTGCTGCTGTATTAGAGAGGCTTCTTCTTCCTCAAGAGCCTGCTTCTTCTTTAAGGATGCTGCTCGAGCTAGCAGTACTGCCTTTTCAGCCTCCGCCCTCCTGCGAGCAGAAGAAACGGTAGAGGAAGCCACTGTATGGTTACTGGCTCTGGAGGCGCTGTCTTCAGGCCTGATATCATCTACTTCAGACGAGCAGGCTTCCTCTCCACGGTCCTCTTTTGTGCCTTCGCGTACTCCTTTAATCCATTTTTCAGTTACAGTATGCGTACAAACTGTTCAATGTTTGCTGACTTGGGATTAAACCAGTGTTGCTGGTCTTCAGACGCCTCCTCTTCAGGTAAGAGAGTTACATACGCCTTGTTAATGTCATTAAGCTCTCCATATAATTTAGCAAAGTCATTCAGAATTTCTTCTTCCACTTTATCCACATTGCTATCATTTTCTTTAAGACGTTTCAGCTCATTAACCTTCTTGGTGAGCTGGCCCACCTTTGCTCTCCTTAAATCCATTCAGCCTGTGGAGCCCCTCCTCTTTGGCCTTTTCCGTGGGCTTTGGCTCCCTCTTGTGGCTCCTTTCGGTTAGTTCTTCCATGGCTCTTTCAAATTAAACTTACTACAGTGCTTAAATTCAACTAAAGGTGTCCAACAGTAAACGCTTCGTTTTTATAGAAAATGTCTTTGTTGCACTGTCTTCCTTAAAGAACAACTTAGTTAAATGTCTTTTACAAACGAAAAGCAAAAGGTAATCAGCTGGTAGTTGGAATCAGCTGATCCATTCAGACTGCCTCTTCTGTCGGAGAGTAGCGATCTCCCATCCGTCTTCAAACATTAACATAACAACAGGCCACTTCACCGTCTTTGTTCCTCGGATGTCCCACTTAATGTGCCGATCTCCGTGTGTGGAAGAGCAGTCTTTATCTTCACCTTTCATGCGACGCCGTCACTGGAATCCCTCCTTCATAGCTCGGCTTCTCCAGAGCGAAGTCTTTTGACAAATGTAGTTCCATTAACCCAAAATTCGGCTCACAGATAGCAAATAAGCTTGACTCGGACAAAATACGTCTCAGGATAGTTTGTTTTTTACTTACACAAAAAGGTATCAAATACAAACATATTCTCTCAGTTCAAAAAACTATGTTGCTGGGTGCTTCTTTCTCCTTCTCACACCCCAATCACCAGCAGCTGCCGTTGGCTATAACGTCTCGTAATCACGTACAGCTGCGGTCGTCTATGCCGTCAATTTCACACGGCTGGTTCAAATAAATGATATGATGAGCACTAATAACAAAGGATTATAATATTCAAATATACATTTTAACATATGGCTCCTACAGTTCTTATGTGTGCCTTTTATCTATTTGTGTAATATTATATTTTATTATAATGTTAAGTTCATTGTGAAGCACTTTGGCAAACCCTCTGTTTTTAAAATGTGCTATATAAATAAAGTGGATTGGATTGGATGTTATGTACTAAACCAAGAACATGATCTTTGCCAAAAGTTGATCAGGTGCTGGGAGTTGTCTAAACATAACCGCAAGAAAGCTTGTTACATTTTCAAAAGAGCTGCATTAGTGATTGAATTGTCAATTAACAGAAAATAATGATAATAGTTGCCGTTTTCAGCTCTTTTAATGAGGTCATGTTTATCTCTCCCCCCTCCCCACACACTCAAATCCAGCACAGGACACTTTTTTTGTTACGCTGCATACATGCCAACCTTTCCAAATCCAAAAGAAGTAGATTTGCGCATGGCAAATGTGCACGCCCAAATTAGGTAATCAGAAGAAATGGAACCCCAGTAATTACATGTATAAACCATGTATTTAACATATATTGCATCATTTTATGCATTTTTCAGAAAAAGTGGTAGTTTGGTAAACAGTGACATCAACGACATGTCTGGTCTGTAAAATGCCCGAAAAGTAAAAGAATGGGAGATAAATATCCCAAAGTCTCCAGATTTTATTATATTTTTAATGTGTTTCTGGTCCTCTTTCAGTTGAGACGGTGTACTGTAGATGAAGGATGTGTCAGGATGTAGAACTCTTGTGTGAACATTGGATAAAGCCAGGTTCATATTCTTGTTTCATGTTGTTGACATATTAGAGTCAAAGGTTTGCACAGAGCGAAATATCTTTGTGTTGCGCCATAAATCAGAAAATACTGCATTAAAAAAGTCATTTCCTGCATGTTTCTACTGATGAAGTGTGATATAAATAATGTACAGGATTTCAGATTGCTGAAGTTCACTAAACAGAGACATTAACGACATGTTTGGTGTTGAAAATGTCAGAAAAAGTGAAAGAATGGGAGATAAATATCCCTAAATCTCAAAATGTTATTATATTTTGTGTGTGTTTGTGGTCCTCTTTCAGTTGAGACACTGTAGGTGAAGGATGCTTCAGGAAAAGACCAAACACTGGATGTCTTTCAGTCGCCAACATGTGTTTTCAAGACACTGATATTAACGGGGAAATCCTGCAGGACCCAAATGCCTCGTCTCTGTTCCCTCACTCATTTGGGAATGATTACCCATCGACCCCTGGGGTGCAGACGAAAGGCAGTGTTACCTCCGGTCTTCACGTTGTTTTTCTCTCAGAAACAGAGGACTGCCTGTATGATGCGATCACAGACACGTTGCAAACGGTGTCCGCCAAAAGTCGAGTCCAGTGTCTATGGAGTGTCATTTTTATTTGTTATAGTTTGGGAAGATTGAAAATCGGTAGGGAAAGCCAGCTAAGTCAGTAGGCGGTAGAAACATGTCAAAAGCGGTAGACTACCGCCCAAATCGGTAGGGTTGGCAGGTATGACGCTGCTATGGACAATCTGCAATAAATGCACATTTTATGGACAATATTGCACCAAAAATATTGATATTGAAGTTCTACAGTTGGACATTATTTAAAGCTGCATGTCATTATTCCTCCAGACGAAAAGTCTCTATAAGCTCTCACTTGTTATAATATTTCACTAATGTTACAGGGTTAATCTCTGGCCTTACATAAACCGCTGTTGTTTATCGTTCTGCAGCCCATTTACAAGCTGCCATGTTAATACTGGGTTGTGTTTAGCTCGGAGCTCTCACTGGCTCCAGTTCAAAAGTACATCTTAAACACATCCAGGGTTGGCAGCTGTAGTCCGCATGACTCAACCAAACACTTTCATTGTTACTTTACGTGACAGCTGAGATATGTTTAAACATAAAAATGCTTACAGGGTTTGCAAAGCTTTTAAGTGTATATCACCTTGATGCAAACACCTGAAATTACTATTACTGGCTCACATCCAGATTGAACCGACCTCTGAGCAGCTACCGGCAATCAAAGCAACAGCAGCACTGCTTGGAAAATAGATCATAAAGTCTTGGAAGCACTTTAAGAAGCACCACAAGTCACTTTCATTTCCAAGTTTCTTACAAGGCAACACATGCCTTGGACTAACAACTAAGCAACAAGATGGAGGGACAAACAAAATCAAAAGATCTGTTAATATCATGTGACATTGCTCAATTGTATACTCAATTCTGATTGGCCATTTTGGACATTTGGAAAGGACACCGTTGCTGAGGACGCTCTGATCAAGGCAGATTATGTGCAATCATATTGATCCACAACTTCAGCTGTGGCCAAAAAAACAGATTAGTTTTCCTCTTTCAGAAAAACACCAAAAACATGGAAATGTTTGAAGATTTGCTTTTATATTTTTTAAGAGCATGAAACTTAAGATTCAGGATGTCTACACAGCCCCCAGTAAAGACAATAGAAGTGAACAAGAACAACAAGAAGATGAGACAAATAAATTAAAGGAACTAAAAGGAACAAGGTATGAGCTCTAGAGGTGTTTAAAAACTGGTTAATTGAAAAGAAAATGTGAACAGACAAACCTCGACCAGAGCCGTTTTCATTTTAGGGGGACCTATTATGCAAAATCAAATTGTTCATGTCTTTTATATACATAAACATATGTCCCCTCTTTGTAAAGAGATTCTGAAAGTTTCAGGAAAAAAGATTGGCTCACTTTTCGTCCCGATCTATTTATATAAAAAACCTGTCTGAAAATGAGCAGATCAGATTTTGGCCACTTTATGTCATAACGATGTTTTTGCTTGTGTAACCATTAGCCAATCACCAACCAAGGTAACTCCCCACCCACCTTATCACCTGAATCTCCTCCTAAAGCACCATTGTGTTCTTTTTAACCAAATATCTCTCAGAGGGGCGTGGCTCCTTATTCTAAAAGCTACAGATGCAGAATCAGCACTTTTGAAACAGGGCTGAAACAGAGGGGATTATGGGATGCTGCAATGCATGATCTTTTTGGTATTTCGAGCAAAACACTTCAGAGACATGTTTTATATATATCTGAGACCTATAATAAAGTAATGAAAAACAGTATAAAAACCAGCCATAACAATTCAGTAGAACTGATACATTTTTCTCGGTGGAAGCAAAACGATCCTTTATCACTGAATCAATTTGTTGTGTCAAATTATTGATTTAGTCGGTGTGTAATTTGTGGGATAATATTTAATTAAAGCTGCATGCAGCATTGTCGCCGTGGCACTATTTTTCCTGCCTAATGAGGCCACACCCACATTAAATAATTACGATACTTCAGATCTCAGTGATATTCTGCTAATCAGGGTTTGAGATGCAGATTTGGGGTCAGCATGAAAATGCTTTGGTTGTCCCATTCCCCAACACAGATTAAACATATCCACTCAAATGTATGATGATTGGATAAATTGTTGATGAGTATTTCCAGGCCCCGCCTTTTGTAAAGACGTTTTGAGTCCAAACTGCAAACGTTTTAGTAATTTAGCAGTTTCTCACATAAGGTAAATAGTAAAAAATCTAAGTAGGCGAGTCAAATAGTCATTTTACCGAAAGGAGCCCCTATGGGAGGATTAACACACTACGTAAAGCTTTGCAATACAAACTGAGAGGCTTGATTCAAACTGAGAGACGAGTTGCTGCATGGAATAAAAAACAAGAACTCACATAATGTTTGTCATCATCCTCATTGTAGGCAAGTTTAACCACACCGTAGGAGCCCTGCAATGCAGTAAACACATATTAAGATGTGGGTATATTTGTTCACAGTAAAACATTACTAAACGAAAATGCAATGTTATTTTTCATGCTCCAGATTAGAAACCACATAAATCATTACTTTGAGAAGCGGCGACGGCGGCGGCAACCACACACACACACACACACACACACACACACACACACACACACACACACACACACACACACACACACACACACACACACACACACACACACACACACACACACACACACACACACACACACACACACACACACACACACACACACACACACACACACACACACACACACACACACACACACACACACACACACACACACACACACACACACACACACACACACACACACACACATTAAACAAAGTTTGCGCGTTATATAACTTTTCATGTCTTGCTTGGCCAAATTTGCCAGCTGGCTGATGGTAACTGAATGGAAGTAACTCATAGACACACAAAAATCAATTTGTTTGCTTTAGAGTGTGAAATCCTCCAAATTAAGATTTTTAAAAACGGATCAAATCAGAAGCAATTCAGTGTTCAAGGATTCACTCTGTTTAAAAATAGAGAATAGGACATCACTGATTAATTTCTAAACACAGATATGATCAAGTGTACATATAGATATCAATCTGATGTTTGTCCTTTTTTTTAAATTAAATATCAACTACATTAATATCAAACAATACTGCTGCTGTATATAGGCCATATATCTGCTGTTTGGTCATCTAAAAACACATTGTGTCTTGCCTTATTGTGTAAAAAGATTTGCTCTTTTCAGTTATCCAGTTTTTTCAATTTCCATCTCTTTTGCTGCCACAGTGAATTCCCTGCAGAGTTTATCTCCAAGCGTCACTTTTTGAAATGCAAAACCCTGAGTCGTTCTGGTGTGCTGTCAGATTTAGTAATGCCGCCGCTCAGTGTCTTCTATGGAGTTTGAAATGGTCTAGCACGCCACATGAATTCTACAGCACTCTTTGAATGTTGTGCTTTTTATTTCATCCTCCTTACGATATCAAATCTAGTGATTTTGTCACACAGTTTGTTTTTGATGGCCATGCTGGCCATGGTGAGGCTCTTGATGATAGTCGGTCTGTCCACTTTTGTCCAGATGGAAATATCTCCTTTGGATGGATTGTTGTACTCTTTCTGTACAGCTATTCATAGTCCCCTGATGATGAATCCTAATAGCTCTGGTGATCCTCTGACTACTTATTTAGCACTATAGTGAAGTTTCCTTTAGCTTCACCTTTACTTTCAGTGGTACATTTCAAAACCCCAGTGAGCATGTCAGTCTGGGTCAAATTGATCTCAATAAGAAATTGTACAGCCATTGTGACGAAGAGACAGCTGAGCCATAAGGCAAAGCACTCAATCTAACGGTCCATCTTCGTTCCTTCCCTCACCTATTGTCAGGAAGGATGGGTCCTGACCAAGAGGATGGGATTGTGAATACTAGCGGCTGTAATGGGTTTCCTCCAGAGGGTGGCTGGAATCTCCCTCAGGGATAAGGCGAGAAGTTTAGTCATCCCTGAGCCAGTTGAGGTGGTAAGGCACCTGGTAACGATGCCACCTAGCTATCTTCCTAGACAGGTGTTCCAGGCACGTTCAGCTGGGAGGAGGCAGACGGGCAGACCCAGGACCAGGTGGGGGGATTATACTGTATCTCCAGGTTGGCCTGGGAGCGCTTTGGAATCCCCCCCAGTCGTGGCATGGGAAAGGGGAAGTTTGGGGCACTGATGGAACTGCTTCCCCCACGACAAGACTCCAGGATAAGTGGTGAGCATTAAAGGGGATTTTAATAACAATTTGTTTTTCTTCTTTTAATTGTCATGTAGATAACGATCAGACTAACCTTTGTATGAACATTTCATAAATATAAATAATTGAAATCAACAGTTTCCACGTTGACAGAGTTTGATAAGAAGGATTTTTACTATAGTAATTTTCATCTCATTAGTTCCAAATAATAAAAAAAACAAGTGTAAATGAATCCGCTAGCATTACAGTTGACAGCTAACATGCTATGATTATTGTGTTTCTAACCAAATTAATTTCTAAATAAGGGCAAAGGGTCAATCTTCTCTTTTCTTAAACCACTCCTAATTCAGCAAAAAAGGAGAAAACTCACCTTTCCAATCTCACTCTTCAGCTTGTACTGGTTCAACTGGATACAGTCCTGTAAGGGGGACAGAAAAGATGGGGGACATGAGGAACTAAATCATCAACATAAACATGACAGGCACTTTGATCATCCAAAGCAAAGAGAAACAGGGCTGCTTTTGGTACGGGAACAAAGCGTCTCCGCTGTCTGTGTGTGTATACGAGCTGAGAGTCATTTATTTCAGAGATGTAGGTAACGATGCAGTCTGTAGTTTCTGTTTACTGTCTGCAAATCCATTAGAGTGCTACTGCTTAAATGGCTGATTTGCAGTTCCATAGCAACCGCTGCTACATCACAGAGTCAGCCAGGGGCATGGCGGAGAGGAGCAGACCACAGCAGGACGTGGGAAGGGGGGGGGGGGCAATTCAGAGGCATGGGGTGCACACAGACAGCAGAGTCAATGAGCAGAAAGTAAGCAGAGAACATTAGGGATGCACGATATGGATTTGCAGATAACATAACAAATAATTTTGGCCTTTAGAGTAAGAAATGCTAGGGTGAATTATTAAATATCTTATGGGCTTAACAAAATCTAACTGAACTATATGTCTCTATATGATGCATAAAAAAGCTTGTATTTCAAATTGCAAATTGAGTCATCTTCTTTTGTATCTGTGAAAACGTACATATCGACGACGACATGTTCGGCTCACCAGTCAACAAGATTTAGGGCTGTCCTTGACAAAAGATTTTCCTAGTAGATTAGTAATGGTCAATTCAAGCAATTAGTCTACTAGTCGTTGCACTTTTATGATTATTAATATTGTATGTTTTTGGCTTCACAAAATGGTTTCAGTTCCAGGGCTGAGAATGAACATTATAAGTAACATTATGGTTGATTGTGCTACATGTAATTATTTGTACATATAATTAGATATATTTCCACGCTCAAAATGATCATACCTTTTGTATTTCCTGCCCAAAAGCTCCAGAATGAAGTCTGATGAGATTTTGGCTGACACTACAAAAGTATTGAAAAATTGCTGGACTAAGATTTTTTTAGCCGGCTAACGTTTAGGAGACTATTTGGTGCGGCCATAGCCTGCTTTTTCATCTCCTTTTTTTTTAATTACTTGTTTTAAACTGGGCAATCTAGCTTGAATCTCCCTAAACATATAGATTTTAAACTCATATCAGTGGCAAAACAATGTTAAATTGGTAAGCTTTGTCCTAAAAAGAAAACATGTGGATGTAACCTCTTCGTAAACACCAACCTTTTTGATATACAACTATCATTTAATTACATATTTGTTTCCAAGTAATTGTACCTGGTAATAATTACATTTAACTAGTCTCTCCCCAATAGTCTACTGTGCTTTTAAAGTCAATTAAAACGAATTTGGTTATCTATTAATTTTTGGAATAATACATAATGATATACATTTAACATTATTGGCAAACACTTTATTCCCTGGAATATATATCATGTACTGCAGTTAAAACAAAGGGGATAAAGCTGTGGAGAAAATGTATTGAAAGCAGTTACAGTTAGTGGCCTGAGGCTTGATACAGGGAAACGTTAACAGGATCAGAGTTATAAGAACACAGATGTAATAAACACACCGATTGAAAGTACTGTATGGTGCAGGACTTCGGTTTCCACTAGGCAAGGTATTTTAGAAAATATGACATTATGTAGTGGGTTACATAAGTCTCTGGTTATGTAGCTTGTACTGAGCGTGGCTGTGCTGTGGGAGATGCAAGGATCGTGCATTTGAGGGTTATGCACTGTGGGCTATAATGGTGTGAAGTACTGTGGGCAGGGATTATGAGAAAGGGTTGGAGATGAAAAAGAGGACAGCGCTTTGGTAGGTGGAGGCTTTGTAGCTGTGGAACCTTTTCTTAAAGAATGCTTTGATTGGTTGAAAAGAGATAAAGAGAATGTAGAAAAATAGGTCGGCAAAGGATAAAGGGAAAGTCAAATGAGGAGAAGCCAAAGAAAAGAGCAGTGGGGATTGTCTGAGAGGACTTCTATTGGGTTCACATTTTGCCAGCACATGCTCAGCGTCCACTGCAGTTAATACTCTGTCTGTCAGGCCTGATGGATAAAGAGGCCATGCAGAAAGCCTTAAATACATCTGCCACACATGCACATGGATAAATGCTCCACAGGGCTCAGATAAATCTTTAGAGGGCTTTTTCGGTCACACTGTTATGTTGGACTATTGCTTGGATAACCAGCGCTGTCTTTCCTCAGTGAGAAACCTTTCCACATCCCACCCTGCATCCATTACTGAAACCTCTGATCAATATCAGTGCATAACAAATGCATCACTGCCACTGTGGTGTTCAAAAATCAATGGCCATTAATTTCCTTCTTATGATGAATGATGAGGATACCTGCCTCAGGATGTATATGTGATAAAAAAAGGAATTTGTGTTGGATAATATTTAAAACCTGTTCAGTACAGTATGTGTAAAATCCTTTCCTAAACCTTTCATTTTAAATATTTTTTTACAGAGCGGTATCCTGGCTGTAGCAAAGTGAGAGCCTTGCAGAATAAGATGGTTTATTTCCTTGGGTTGGGTTGAGGAACTAAAATAAGATTTTTCTTTAAGATGAAATACCAAATGAACAGATATTTAGTTCTGTATCAGTGTCCAGAATACATGACAATGTCAGGATAAGCACATCATTTACTCTACTAATGAACTGTGACACTAACATTAATATTTGCTTGAGGGGCTGCCAAAGTTAGTAATTTTCAATTGCATCTGCTGCTGCTAATTTATTGTACACTTAGTCAGATGTAACAGATACAATTGTAAACTTTTTGTGGCTGAACTTTTTCAAAGACATTTCGGGTAGAGACATTTTTATATTCAAGTTTAACACTTACAGTTCACACAGTTAAATGTTCCAATATTGTCACGGTCATTTCTATTCCATTCCCTTTGGATGATGTCAGGCCATTAAATAGCTTTTAAAAGTGGTTTTCAATTGCTACACATCATGAGGGTTCAGTTCACCATCATATATTAATATTGTTGAGTGGAGGATTGTCTGGTTAAACAAACAGGACTTTCACCCAGGAGACCAGAGTGGTGTCGCTTGTGTGAAACCAAAAACTCAACATTATATTCAAGGTACAGTTATTTAAAATGACGTAGCCTATGTAAGCAAAGTCACATAACACAACTAATCCATGTAACAAACTTAGGCTAGTACGTTTATTTATTTTTGAACCAATACGTGGTGTGTTTCCTAAAGCTATCCATATAGTTTTGCCACATAAACTTAAAATGACTGAAAATAACTTAAAAAATTGCGACACTTTCATTGCATCCTAATTCCTGCCTATGAGACTTCCACCCAAGAAGAGAACGAATGTCCTATGTGAAACCAAAAGTCAACGTTACGTTTTTTTTGTTGATTTAGGGATGTAACAATGCACCGTGAACCGGTTAAAAATCGGTACAGATGAGTTAAGATTAAAATCGGTTGAGCTAAAAAATGAATCGCGACGCAATTCTTTAAACGGCACAGGACGTGATCTCATTTTGATTTGATTTGATTAGCTGGAACAACAGTCTGGACATTATTGAACGCTATCTAGAACAACAACTTGTCGTGGCAGCTGCTCTCCTCAGTGCAAACGTCCAACGAAATGCCCGTGAAATCGACACACTGGATAACTCGGACATCCGTGACGCCGAGGAAGATGGGCGTAATTTCCACTGGGGACAGGGGAATTTCAAATGTATTTTTATTATTACTTTTTAAGGCAAGCCGTCATCGCCACGGAGGAGCACACATCCTCTGTGTGTGTGTGTGTGTGTGTGTGTGTGTGTGTGTGTGTGTGTGTGTGTGTGTGTGTGTGGCATGAGCGCCTTTTTTGAGAGTGAGCGAGCGAGAGAGGGAGAGAGAGAGAGCGAGCGTGCACCAGTTACGGGGATTGTTGTTGTTATTAGCATAGATATATATAAACACTAGATGGCTCAAGGGGGAGTCGCCAGCGTAGCTCACTGGCGGCCATCTTGCCACAGTCAACAACTACTGCTGCTACAGCTGTTGTAAGGTGAGTGATCTGCACAAAAATACTCTTAACTCGCTGAACTCTTGACTGATTTACAAACGGTTTGGTTTATTATAAATGTTAATAGCATGGCTATGATACAGGAGACAACAAGACATGTTGAAAAAAAACAGTTCATGATTATAATTATAAGTATGCTGTATCATAACTACATCTTTGATGTTTATAACAAACCAAACCATTTGAAAATTGGTTGAAAATTGAGCAATCTACGGTTATTTCAATAGTGCACCGTAGAAATAATGTTATGAATGAGCGAGCTGCCTGTGGCAAGATGGCCGCCATGTGGCAACGTCGGTCTCCATTGGCCAGCAGCGCGGGTGAGTCATCTAGTGTTTATATACAGGGGTGCACATAACTGGTACGCAGGTACGCATGCGCGGCAACAATCTGAAATGCGTACCGTCACTTGTGTCACAAAGCGCATTTGCGTACCGATGTATATGTGAAGCTTTTCCAGAAGGCGGTTAGATCATCGGACGACGGAGTTGGTCTCCGTGTGCACAGACAAGGCTGCTGTTAACGTCGGCCTGTACAGCAGCACTGCGCTAAAACAGCTGATCACAACGTTCACACGCTCTGTGGTCACAAAGCTCTGCACTCTACTACTACTCTACTACTACTACCCCCCCCCCCGTTGACATTCGCGATACAGGGGGCTTCATCATACTCCACTAGCACCCCCACCCGCTGATATTCGCGATACAGAGGGCTTCATGGGAACTTTGAGGGCAGCCGGAAGTTGGAGTACCAAACACTGACTCCAGGTACTCATCTGAGTACATCACTGAGAAAGTTGTGTGCACCCCTGTTTATATATATCTATGGTTATTAGCATCTGGTGCTAGCTGCGCTAACGGGTATAAAGAGCTGTTTCTATAACAAGGTGGAGGGAGAGCTCTCTCCTGTCTGACTGAGAGGCTGATAACTAGCTCAGTGAGGTAAAGGACTCCCTGAGTGTTTAGA
The DNA here is from genome assembly GCF_949606895.1 of Notothenia rossii. NCBI lineage: Eukaryota > Metazoa > Chordata > Actinopteri > Perciformes > Nototheniidae > Notothenia > Notothenia rossii. Next base: position 22,314,072 of record NC_136907.1, on the reverse strand, counting down.
TAACACTTTGACTTTAGTCTAAAGTTATCTCAGTGGGTCTCAAATAGTTTGGTCATCTATGTAAACAAATAATTCCAATGCACACCTTTATCTATTTAATATAGTTGTAAAAAACAAGGTAAGAAATAATTCCAATGTGTACTAAGTGACAGTAAATAAATAAACATAAAGTTTAAAATGGGAGTGATTAGTAAGATATCCATAAATAAAAATAAATGTGTCATTTTGATGTGAGATTTGTTTTCAAAATCCAATTATGTATATTTTTGTTATTTAAGATAAAATACAGTTGCACAGTTTCAGTTGCACTTTTGATGAGAACATGTACGTCGTTTTGTACAGTTTATATAAATACAGAAATATTTTTCAGTCATAATTTGTCCGCAGCTCATTCTGTTAAAATCGTGAATCGTATCGAATCGTCAGTTGAGTGTATCCCTATGATTTGGAATATGTAAGCAAAAGTGTGTAACTAACAGAATTACGTAACCCTTCCACTTAGCTTTGAGCCTAAACCTCAGTACTGGAAATGTAACCTTGCATGTCTTTCATAACGTTGGATGTGTGCCTTGTGGCCTAGGCCTACTATTGGGTGCAGTTTGCTTAAAAGGCATACATTTAACCCCATGATTTTGGTCGGTTTTCTCTGAATTCTCTTAATCCTAACTTGAACACACAAAACAGAAAAGTGTATGGGTTCTTAAGAAATCCTCCCACTTCCCAGGAGGAAAGAAAATTGTACACAATAATTGTATGTGTACAAAATAGAGTGAGAGACATTTAAAAATGGGATGAGAAAGTCAGTAGTGAGAACCAAAGAGAAGTTTTTCTGCCACAGAGAAAGAAAAAGAAGTGAACAGTTTTGGTGCTTTAGTTAAACCAAATCTGTAGACGCAGATTATCCTGATATGGTTTATAGCAATTGGGTTCATTACATTTCACTGTCCTTAATGAGGGTCGGAGAAATAGAATCTGACACCAATTGGGAAAACATGCATGTGCACTTTTCCAATGTGGTGACTGCTGTTATATTGAGAAACAGTGAATAAACTCAAAATGTCAGCCATCACTGATGTTTATGCATTCAAGAAGTACTTTTGACTCTCTTTTTTTCCTCTGCTGTTGTATACTGTAGATTCAGAGAGAGCAGGGAAATACAAGCAACATGAGTCCTTTTCATGGTTCAGTGCGAGAGGCTGCAACTCCATTTCCAGATCGGAAAGGACACAATGACAGGTCTGGGAGTCTGTGGCAGCAGTCTGTTCAAATCAGAGGGGTTCCACAGCCTGGCAGATGCTATGAATATTTAATGCTCACTCTGAATTGGAAGAAAGTCAGAGGTAAATGGAAATTCGGTATATCACCCACAGCCGCAGTATGCTCTTAGTTTTTAATGGGTTAGCACATAGAGATGCTTTCAGCTTGTTTCCTATGTTATGTCAATAGTTGTAGTCATCATTTTTGATACGCAATATACGGCTGTCTCCAAATGATGTTGGCCAAATGCACAGTACTTTTCCGTTTTACAGGAGGTTTCAGGAGTTATGCGGGACTATATTTCTTAGCTGGGTCCAGTGACTGCTAGAACTCTCCACTGGTTGCCAGGAAACCCCACAGACAGATATAATTGTCACACTCCTAGGTTTATGTCACGGTTTTAGTGTTGTCTGTCTGGTTATGGGTTTTGTAAGTCTGTCATTCAGTGTTTTGTCTTCCTCCTTGTGTTTTGTCTGGTCCTCCTCCCTGTCGTTAGTGTCCCTGGTGTGTCTGATTGTCTCATTGTGTTCACCTGTTGCCCTTGAGTTTCTCCTTCCCCTGCCCAGCTGTGTCTTGTCCTGTGATTACCCTTCTGTGTATTTAGTCTAGTCTTCCCCTGTGTTCCATGTCGGTTCATTGTTTCCCCTCCATGTTATTCCACGGTCTGTGTTCCTTGTGCTGCTCGTTTGTTTTTGGATACTGTCTTTTTTGCCACAGCTTTTGTTATTTAATAAAGCTCATTTTTCGTTAATACTGCTTTTGGGTCCTACCTTTTCCACGCACCCAACAATAATTTACTAAGCTATAGATGTGTTAGCTGGTGTTTTGTTTAAAATTTGGTGTGAGAAAGGCTAGGTTTTTTCACTGGCTCTCGCGCTAACTAACCTAAGCCAAGCTAAATGTCTCCTAGCTGTACATGTGAGTGGAATCAATCATTGCTATTTCTCAAATTTGTAAAACTATTTATTTCACAGTGCTAAATAACTGCTGAGTACTGAGAAACAAAAACCTTGGACAAAGACAGACCCGGTGCCGTGGGAGGGCCAGGCTCTCCCATTTTACATTCCTGCCCTCCCCCAATAAAAACTTTTTTTTATTATTTATAAAAATTAAATTAAAAAATATTTGTATTTTTTAAAATTATAAATAAACTGAACTTTAATGCTACGATGTATGTGATGTTAGAGTAATACACGAAAAACAGGTATGAAATACTATATGACAGTAAAACAAGAATACAGTTTAAAAAGGAGAGTGATTTGTAAAATATCCATAAAGAAAAAGTAAATCTGTTAACAGTTCTGTTTGATATGGGTGTTGAGAGATGTATCCATAGATCTCTTCATTTTGCTCTCAAAGTGCACAAGACTGATGCTTTTAACTTCAATATTTAAAAAAAAAATGCCCCCGGAGCCCCCTAGAGGAGGTGAAGTCCACCCCCCACTTAAAAAAAGTAGCACTTTTCCCCTGCTTACCGTGCCGTGAACTGATTATTGAGTCTTCATTGCAACAGTCGTGGGTATACTGTGTGTGTGGGGAGTCTTGCAGTAGAAAATTCCACTGTAGCACCCTGGTACACTAATGGGAAACCTTACATGTTTGAGCACCCTCTATGAAACGTCAAACTACCCCACAGCACCCCCAAAAGAAAATCTCTGGCACCGCCACATGCACATGACGGTTTTGTCCGCCCTCCCATGAAAATCATATGCCCTCCGGGTCTGGACAAAGACAGTCTAGTTTTTCCCCTGTTCTTATGCTACCTGACCTAAGCTAAGCTAAATGTTTCATAGCGCTACATGTTAGTGGTGTCAATTTCTGCAGATATTTCTCAAAATGTCAAGCAATTCCTTTTACAGTGCTATATTTAGCTGAGTAGTAAGAAACAATAACAAAATGTGGGCAAAGATAGGCTAGCTTTTTCCCTGTTCTCACTATAACTAACCTAAACTATATGTCAGCTATATGCAAGTGTTAGCCAGTGTATGCTAATATTCAACTGCAGTCCTCTGGTGAGATGTTCTGAATCCAATAAGGTTAGGTTTAACAACTGCATCAATAAGGTGTATCTATCACCTCCCTTAGACTGTAGAAAACAGGTAATAAAGCAGATAATGGTTTAAGTTGTTAAACATCTGTGAACGTGCATTATATCAGAAATGCAACAGGCATGTACATTTTCCAAACAAACCGGAACAGCCTTAATCTAAAACTACAGTGTGTAAATTACAATAGATGAAATGTTGCTGTGACCATGGTAGAATTTTATATTACTATAAAAGCAGACATGCACACAGTAAAATATGTTCCAAATTATTATCCTGGCAAGTGATTAGCTGCACCCACCTCTATCATACTCTTCTTTAATGGTTTTTCCAGCAGCAAAAGGCTGGCTAGAAAGCATTTCATGAATGTCTGATGAGTAAAAGGGGCTGTTCTCAGAGCCAACATCATAGGAAAATGTTCTCACATCTTTAAACATGTGCTCACAGTGCAGGACATGGTGTATTATATAGGCTACACATCAGTGGCAGAAGCTAATGATGACATAAATTAGTTATTAAACAAAGGCATGATTCCATGATGGGTGCCAATGGGAGACTAGTGTGCACATCTTCTCACACTTTTCTTATCATGTTGTCCACTGGCTTTCTGCTCCCCTATATTTGGTGATAATGCAGATATATTGAGAAATACAGGGAATTAAAAGGGAATCTTTGTTTTATTTAGTTTTTTTTACCATTTCTTCTTACTTAATTGGATCACTTTTATAATGCTGACTTTTGATTATCATGAAAGGAAATCACTTCCTTACCTGGGCGTCTGATATGGACACACGTTTGGACTCCACGCATGGCCTGCGAGCCACACGAGGGGAAATGTGCGTGTACCCTCCTCTTGACGACATGTAGGTGCCTCTCTCCTGCAGCGACAGCTTCCTTCCGGTCAAGTAAGGTCGCAAAGCATGGGTCCTCTTGGCCTGAGCCCCCTCCTGCTGAGCCACGCCGTTCCTGACGCCGTTGGTAGCAGAGCCATCAGAGTCTTTTGTGGTCATGGCACTCATGATGTCGGTGAGACTGCCGGTCTGTTTGTCAGAGTCGGGGTCCAGCCGCTCACGGCCAGGGTCACTGCTCGTAGCCATGGTGGGTGGGCCGGGAGGTGGGGGCAGCGCTGGAGCAGGTGGCGGGGACAGTACCGGGGAGCGCCCACCAGCATCAACGTGACCTGGGCCGGCCTCCGGTCGCAATGCTCACCCTCCCACCGGAGCTGGGGACACAGAAGGAGAGGTTGTGAGTTGATAAAGAATATTACCACATTTGAATCAAGAAAAATAACTTGAGTCATCCTTTTTTTAAATTATTGTTAAAGAAATTGACAGATCTAATATTGTTTTTTGTGCCTAAAATTACAACAATACAGCCATGCTCTGTAAGAACATACATGCTTTGAGCTAAATGCTAATGTCTATATGCGGATATCCAGCAGGTATTACATTTAATTCCTATGGTTCAAGCAAGAGGGCGAGGGGTCATTTCACTGAATTGAAGCAGTATAATTTAACTGTTCAAGCCCAATAACTTTTGCCTTAACTGACTCGTATTTCCACAATATAAGCATGTTTCTTTTCCAGAATTGTCTCGCATCTATTTTCTGCTCGTCACCCACAAAATATGTGGTAAACCTTTCATTTCAATACCAGATGTTTTGCTGGCTACATTTTGCTGAGAAAGAACCTGTGAGACTGAAGTTTAATCAACCAAAAGTCCTTCCGCCTCTGTGTGGGTGGTCTTGAGGGTCAAGTTACTTGGACATGCACTCATAAATTGAAATTAATGTCCCCGCTGATAAAACCCAACCCAAATGCTGCAAGGCTTAGTGTGCTTTATGCCTTTGCGCATGGCTCCCTCTGCTTGCTTATGAAATGCTTGTGGGTGGACTGGCACACAAAGAAATGCAAACACAAAAAAACACTGCGTGTATGTAACCAGACTTTTAAGCAGGATTTGTTTAATGTGCTTTTTCTCTTTCATCTGTAATGAAAATCTAGTCAGAGGCAGATTGCCACATAAAGGGAATATCAAAGGTCTGTCGTACATCTGGTCCAGGTTTTGTTCTGCAGATGGGAGAACACAGATATGCAAAGTGAGCCCCAGTCATTCAATACTAATGAAAGCCACTCAAATAGTATCAGTCTATGTAGCATTTGGAATGCAGCGAAGTGGCTTTTTTGAGACAGTTCTGATGTTATTAGACAAGAGGTGGTCAGTAAATGGGCCATGTTATGCTATTCCTGAAGTGTGTCAGGGTATTTAAAAATATCCCTGTGCTCTACATTGTCCAGGTGGGTCACACTCATTCAGCCATTTGCATAGCCATGGCTCAATACCAACCACAAATGTTGTAACTTGGCTCAAGGTAGGGCTGGGCATACAGTATATCAAAAACAAGTTATTAACTAGATATTATTTTGGATTTGGTGACACTGGTGAACCTGGAGAACATTATACTATTATAATGAAATAGCAGGTTTTATCTATTATTTTCCAGAAATATCCTTGAATTCCGTATTAATAAATATAAAGGCTTGTGTGTCATACAATTAAACTTGTGTGTCAGGTAGAGGCCCACTGGTTGTCCATGACTCACACACAATTCTAATTTCCACATTTACATATTCCAGATGGTTATTTAATCTATTTAAAGTGGGAGAGCAGCAGCGATGAATGCTTTGTTTGACTCCTGACTCATTTGAACAAAAACTAAAAGGGAACTGTCACATTTTGCTAATTCTTTGCCAAACTAGCTATTATCAGTCTCTTAAAACCGGTGGCTCTCAGCCTGCTGCATGTGTGAGCAATATCCTAGTGGGATGGGAGGCGGAGGAGCAGCAGTGGTCTGGTTATTAAACTCAGACCTTTATTTGTTTACTGAAGCAGGTAACCAAACATTTTCATTACAAAGGACAATCTTTTATCACATTCAATATTTTTTCCTGCATAACATTGAAATAAACCTCCTTTATATGCTATGTTTATTTATTGTCTTTATATAAAAGCTTCAAAAACATTGAGGTTGTTGCAGGTTTTCTTTAAAAAGCCTATGATCCACTCTTGTTTATTATAAATTATATATTTTGGGAACAGAGGATGAGGAGTTATCGTAATTTATTTTAATAACGTATTCAGTTTTGCCACCGTACCAACTGTTCATCTAAATTACTTTTGATTGGTGAAATAATAAAAAATTGCTTATGTCAAATGTCTTATGTGCGTGATCAAATCTAACAATAACACAGCAAGATAATTTTAGATATTCTTTAGGCAATATTTACACCATTAAGCAACTTCCTAACTCTTTTACTACAATCATGTAAATATGCGTAATGTGGGCAATTTATGTAAGATGCACAAAGAGAAAAATTGTATTTTATTGTTATTTTTATTATTAATTAGGGTTATTTCTTAACTTTTTTATTTTCTATTGAAGTTTTTGGGCAATTATTATTATTAACTCGTATTAAATGTTTGACATTCAATTGTATTCTTGTGGGACATTTTAAAGCAATTAATGTGTGTCTTCTTTATTATACATTTGTGTTAAAATTCCACTCTGTATATTTATTGTACTGGTGAAATGCGGAGCTGTACAAATGATATTGGGTGTTGCTGAAGCTTAATTCACTGAACAGGATTGTTTTACCAAGGAAGGCCAGGGGGGGTCCATGAAGGTTGCTCCAAGCTTATATTGAACTTCTCAGTATTGTGCCCTTAATGGAAAATTAATTAAGAAGATTGACGCCACAAAATATGGTGCCGCAGCAACACATATCAATATTTCAAGCTTGCAATTGTGCTACATCTTTCTTTAATTAGGTAAACCAACTGGGGGAATGGAAAATGGACTGATTAAACAAAGAAAACCTTTCAATCCCCATCTGAATATGAAGTGTTTTCAATAGCTGCCATCTTCAACTAGTAGGGATGGAAAAGCTTCAGCAGAGCCAATTACAGTAAGAGGAGAGAGTGGGCTGTAGAGGCTGAACAAATGATTCCATTTGGTTCCATTAGTAAACCACTTTCACCCTTAACCTGGCTTGTATTTGTCCCCCTCATCATGTTGTTGTGTGTAGACAGCAAACAGAGACATCCATTGCCAAAATCAAAATGAATCCTCGATTTGCTGGCAAGGAAAGCGGAGAAACCTGGAACATGAACGCACCCAAAGAAATGTGTTCATCAACTCATTGTCCATTTATATTGCTCTTGCATATTTTGATGTTTTTCTTTATGTCCTTAGGGGTATTTGAAGAAATACACAAAGCAGGCACAGCATCGAGGCAGTGCACTGTATATTAAAATTAGATAAAAGCAGCCTACAGTAGTTCAGCCAATAGAAGTGTCTGACCTTGCAGATTTGCGGTTATTTATGTTCATCTCCATAAATGCAGTATGGAGAGATGTTTAGAGCAGAGGGCATGACTGTATGTGAAAAGCATACAATTCATTGCCCTATCTTTGGTCTGGGCAGCAATGCATTTCTTTTTGACTGTTATCAAGATCATCATCCCAATTTACACTACAAGATCACAGACAATCACTGTGATTGTTCACTGATTACAACGATATGATTAGAAGACAATCAGAATTGCAATTTTTTAAAGGATCAACCTCTGACACATACGTGAGGCCAATGTTAAAAATGATTGCACTTTTTAAATGGAAATGACGGATTATATAATGAAGAATATCAATGTATTACCTCAGTAAACATTTATGGTCTCAATAGGGAGTTTACAGTCTTCTTCAATACAGCATGCAGAGGATTTTGTGAATTTTTCTTACATTCCCAATTAATTTGATGATAAGTACAGCATGCTTGTGACTGATTATGTTACACATTTGCATTGGGTAGACTTGAATTTTCTTTAAAATGCATGTGGAACAGAAAGACTACAAAGAAAATGTACGGCTGTGCATGGCTAATCTACACCTGATACACATACTGCAAAGTAATCTAATACCAGCTAATCAAAAGGAATAATATAGATGAAGTCTTTTATAGCCTTGAGCGCTCCTGCAGAGATGGTCAAACTTTAAACATTTACAGTCCTGCCTGTTCATGCTGAGGCGGTGTGCATACATTAGACGCTTTGATGGGTCTGTGTGAGCTGGGACTCTGTGGGATGCAATTTGCATCTTTGATTTCAGAGCAAGAAGGATCATAGACTTCCACACTGCAGAGGCTATAAACATCTTTATCTCCACTGTTCCCAGGATAACAAAAAGAAAATCGAAACTCATTAGAGAAGAAATGTAGTGAAGAATTGAGTGTCTAATTGAAAGGGCACTGCTTTCAAATTAACTTCCTTTGCATTATGAAATCCAGTAATCATACGGTTTAAACACATTAGCAGGGGCGACGTATCATTTAGGTTAAAAGAAGGCTAAGCCTTCCTTGAATTATTGATACCTTTATTATTATTATTATTATTATTATGCACCATATACAGTAGACTGTTGTTTACTCATGTTCCCTAAAAGGTCTCATATGCAGGCTATTGCATTATATGATTGTTTTGTGCAGCAACTACACATTGAAGACAATTTCTCAATAAAAAAATACATAATGATATGCATAATAATCAGAGCACTCATAAAAATGTAGCACTACCAGGGTGCTAAAGATGTTCTGAATTAATTAATCATTCAAGAGCAGCATACAGAGGCTCAACAAAACGTTTTAGTAGATGCACTGATGCACTTTTTGTGTTGACAATAAGTGGATTTGTATGGTTACTAATGATTGTTGTCATAAACTTTGGAATTGTATATGCATTAGTTTGTTCACTTCTAAATTTTAGAATTTACGTCATTTATTGTGCTTGCATTGTTGTTGAATGCTAAACATTTACAGCGTTTCAATCGACAGGAACATCGATCAGAGCAGTAGTGCCTCATCTGGCAGTGTTTTTACTCATCCGCCTGCCTCTCTTCCGCCGGCGTGGAAAGGAGGATTTGCACCGAGGGCATTGCGGAGTGGCCTGAACGTTCTCCGCGTCTTGTACTGCTGTAGCGGAGGCCTGCGTCCAACTGTACTGTGCCCCGGAGACGTCGCAGATCCGACAGAGCGGCTCCACGTTTTTCGGGCTTGGTCCTGATTTCCACCTGTCCTGTTTCTGCTGTAGCGGAGGCCTGCTTCCACAAGTCGTGTGTTGCTGTGCTGAAGAGGGACGCGGAGAGACCGGAGCGCCTCCACGTTCGGGCTGGAGACTGCCTTCGCCTTTCCTGTGCTGCTGCTGAGGAGGATTTGCCCAAAAAACATCACGGATGCTGTGCTGGTCTGGGAAAATGGCCCCTATCGTGATTCTGCTATGCCTGCTAACTGTTTTGGACAGTGAGAAGTTCTCTAGTCATCCTGAGAAGTCTACTGGATTCAGGTCTGTTCTGCCGCCCGCAGTGAGCATCCCCTGCAAAGGATCGGGTGTGTTACGCGAACAATTACCGGTTGCCTTGTCACAGACAATCAGTTCGGCAAAAATATGTTTGTCTTTTTTGTTTGCCTGCTATGATGGCTCTTCAGAGCTGCTTCTGAGCTCGAATCACACTTTCGCAGACTTTGCTGGTGATTTTAAAGTAGATGACAATTTATGTGTGTCGATTTAGAGGAAAAGATGCCTGGTTTCCTTGTTATTATTGCTATTAGGGATGGGAACGATTAATCGAATATTCGAAATTATTCAGGTATTCGAATAATTATTCAGGTATTCGAATATGAGTTATTAATTATATTTTTTTTGTTTGTTTTTTGGGAGGGATGCCTAAGTTGATTCCAACTGATCAAATTGAATAATTCAATGTATACGACAGTGCCATAGCTAAATGTGTTAGGTGCAGTGCTTAATTTGTAAATCATAAGGTGCCGGAACGCAAAGTACATATGACAGCTCAGGGATGACGAGACGCGTACAGGTCCCGGAACGTATACAGAAAAGGTGCTGAAAACAACATGAAAATGTCCACTTGCAACGCTGTGGGACTTACAAGCCTCAATTTCAAATAGTATCTATGGTATAAATGTTATGACGATCATTTATAATTTGTTAGGCTAGTACGCACAACATAGGCAAATGCCCACATCACCACAGGTGGGACTTCAGTATACAGCCAGCAATTAATTTCTCAACAGGTTTAACGTGTAAAAAAAATATTTATTAGGCCTATTCAAAGATTGGCACGGCGGCCTATTAATAGACAGTATGTTTGCTCACCATATTTAGTTGTTTAAAACACCCCACATCACGAGCATGTCCGGATTGTCCTCTATCTCTTTTTTTCTGCTTTTACTGCGTGTGTCTGTGTTGCAGTTCTGTGTCCTTTGGCCACCCAGGACCTCACGTACGGGACTGGATTGAATTTAGCCAGGGGGGGTCCAACAAGATTTAGGAAGAGTAAAGATGACATGGTGGATGTGAGCAAAGAGCTACGGTTGGGAGTGCAAATCAAGTTCATTTGAGGAAATCCGCGCTCACATTCAGCACTTGCAATGGGAATGCTGTTGACAGCAACAAGTAACTCCATCAGCTCATCGGGGGTGTCTTTACCATCTGAGTCTCTGTACGTTCTGTAGGCCCGTATGACTGCGCGCGGGTTGGCAATGTTGAAGCGCTGACACAGTGACTCGACCTCAGTCTCTCCATACAGCGCACCTGCGTCCTCGGGCCAGTATTGTGCATAAAGCACCTTCAACTCCTCAATGAACTTGTTATATCCAGTTTTATCTGGCATCCGGCCTCCTTGAGATAACATACGGTCCTCCAAGTTCTTGGCCACAGTTAGAAAAAACTGACCTGTCGCTGGACGTCCCACACTCTTCTACGCTCAATGCGCTCTCCTCTCCTACTGAATCTTCCTGCTGTAAGCCAGCTGATGTCGCGGTTCCGCTCGCCTCTTGCTCCGGCTGTTGTACCGGGCTAGTTGATGCTAGGGTACCCACCCGTTGCTGTTGGTGGTCCACCTGGCTGACGGTAGCTGGCTCCTGTTCCGGCTGGCGGTGAACCTGACCCGCTGCCCGGGCTTGGCTAGCTGTCGGTTAGCTAGCTGGCTAGCTGTTGCGGCGCTAACCTCCTCCTGGTTTTGACCATCAACATGACCGCTGCAGCTGCCCTCGTCGCTGCTTGTGGAGGCTTTTCTGACTCGTTTTGAAGTGTCTATTACCTCTTCCTTCTTTTTGAAGAAAGACAGTAAATGTAACTGTCTTTTTGACATGCTTGCATTGAATCACCGTTTCTTCCTCTCTGCGACGTGCTCCTCATGTGGCGAATTTCAAAAGTGAAAGACGTTTGTCCGTTGGTCCAGCTTTTCAGTGCGTCAACACAGATCTCCGACTCTTTCAAATCTTAATCTTAATAAACGACATAAAATTCTTGGGATTTTTTCTGTAAATTAATATCTGCATATTTTATTTCATTTTAACCATTTTTTATTTTTATTTTTTGTGAGAGGTACCGGATCTGCCCAAATAGGTGCCGGAACACAGGGTGGCCAAAATGAAGAGGTGCCGGATCCTGTTCCGGCAGGATCCGGCTCAAATTAACCACTGGTTAGGTGACGTCTAAAGGTGTGTTTTGCTCCGCTCACCGGTCCCTCACAGTGGGCAGAGCTGCTGATCTCTCTCTCTCTCTCGCATGGGCGCGGGAAGGGGGGTGCTGAGGGCGCTGCAGCACCCCCTAGCGGCAGGCAGGGGGTGCGGAGCTCCCCTGTCTGAATTATTATTTGACGGTTATTGCCGCTCCCGCTGTGCATAATCTGTGTAATATGTAGCCAATAAATTCCACATTGTTGGTAAAATAATATTTTGGCCTGCCCCGAATGTTTTTTCTGTAGCCCCGGACAATTCTACCTCAATAATATAATACATTAACCGTGCTTTACGTGAATCTCATCAAGACACTAGAAAGGACGGCAGGACTGTAATTTCCCGTGTTCAGTGAATGCAACAGAGGCAAGACACCAGACCAATCAGAGAGTTGCATGGAAATAAAAGTGTGCTTGTGTCATTCAAGCTCGCGGCTCTGTGTGTGTGCGGAAATAGCGCATTTACTGTGTGTGAGAGAGGGGGAGAGAGAGAGGGACCGGTGCCAGCAGCAGGGACCGTGTTGTTAGCATCTGGTTAGCTAGCTGCACTAACGGACATACGGAGCTGTTTGTTCCACAACAAGCTGGAGGAGAGCTCTCCTCTCAGACTGAGAGGCTCAGGTGAGCTAAAGGACTCTCTGAGTGTTTCGATAGTTAACTTTAGTCTAAGTTATCTGAGTGGGTCTCAAACGGTTTGGTCAAAAATTATTCAAAAGATTATTTCCGCGGCACACCTTCATATGATCATTATAGTTATAAAAAAAATAAGAGAATAAAGGAAAAACAGTTATGAAATACTATATGGCAGTAAAACAAGAATACAGTTTGAAAGGGGAGTGATTTGTAAAATATCCATAAAGAAAAAGAACATCTGCTTACAGTTGTGTTTCATCTGGGTGTTGAGAGATGTATCCATAGATCTCTTAATGTTGCTCTCAAAGTGCACCAGATTGATGCTTTTAACTTCAATATTTAAAAAAAATCTTCCCGGGGGAGCATCCCCCCGGACCCCCCTAGAGGAGGTAAGGTCCGCTCCCCACTCGTAAAAAATAGCACTTTACCCCTGCCTACAGTGCTTGAATTGGAATAAAAAAGGTGCCAGTACTCTAAATCAGCATCAAGTATTTGGCACAAAGTCATAGTATATCCTATAATGCTGGTGGGTTTGTCTCTTTACTGTATATTTTAGAAAGGCTCACTGTACTTAAACAAAATGACTCGGGGTGCATCTGAGATTAGAGGGGGTGCAGTGGTAAAGTGCTATTTTTATAAGTGGGGAGTGGACCTGACACCCTCTAGTCTAGGGGGGTCCGGGGGCATGCTCCCCCGGGATTTATTTTTTTTAAATATTGAAGTTAGATGCATCAATCTGGTGCACTTTGAGAGCAAAATGAAGAGATATATGGATACCTCTCAACATCCATATGAAACAACTGTAAACAGATTTACTTTTTCTTTATGGATATAGAAGAAAGTAAAGCTTGACTCCTACTGGCTGGTTAAATGACTCCTCGTCCCTGAGGCCACTACCAGTTTTTTGTGCCATTTTGCTGGATTTATTTGTCAATAGCGTTGCTGCACAAAGTGATAGCCCTCTAGTTTAAATCTACTACCCAAAAAGCAACATATGGAGATGGGTTACTATTTAAAACAATTTGCAAATCTATTTGGGAACAGTGGGGCCGGGCCTCAAATCCTATAGGGGGGTCCGGGGGCATGGTCCCCCGGTAAGATTTTTTTTTTAAATGTTGGACTTAAATGCATCAATCTGGTGCATTTTGAGGGGGAAATAAAGAGACTACACCCATATGAAACAAAAATGTATACATTTAAATAATCATAAAATCATAAGTACATGGCCATAACCAATATCATACAATATCCAATATGAAAAAACATTGAAACTTGTTTATTTATTTGTTTTTGGTTCATTTATACAGGACTGTCTCAGAAAATTAGAATATTGTGATAAAGTTCTTTATTTTCTGTAATGCAATTAAAAAAAACAAAAATGTCATACATTCTGGATTCATTACAAATCAACTGAAATATTGCAAGCCTTTTATTATTTTAATATTGCTGATTATGGCATACAGCTTAAGAAAACTCAAATATCCTATCTCTAAATATTAGAATATCATGAAAAAGTATACTAGTAGGGTGTTCAACGAATCACTTGAATCGTCTAATTAACTCGAAACACCTGCAAGGGTTTCCTGAGCCTTGAAAAACACTCAGCTTGGTTCAGTAAACTAAATCACAAGTATGGGGAAGACTGCTGATCTGACTGCTGTCCAGAGGACCGTCATTGACACCCTCGATCAGGAGGGTAAGACACAAAAAGAAATTTCTCAAAGAGCAAGCTGTTCACAGAGTGCAGTTTCAAAGCACATCCACAAAAAGTCTGTTGGAAGGGGGAAATGTGGCAGGAAACGCTGCACAACCAAGAGAGATGACCGCAGCCTTAACAGCATTGTGAAGAAGAGTCGCTTCCAGAATTTGGGGGAGCTTCAAAGACACTGGACTGAAGCTGGAGTCCAGGTATCAAAAGTCACTGTTCACAGACGTGTCCGGGAAATGGGCTACAATAGCCGTATTCCCATGGTCAAGCCACTTCTGAACTCAAGACAACGGAAGAGGCGTCTGACTTGGGCTAAGGAAAAGAAGCACTGGACAGTTGCACAGTGGTCCAAAGTCCTCTTTTCAGACGAAAGCAAGTTTTGTATTTCATTTGGAAGTCAAGGCGCCAGAGTCTGGAGAAAGGCTGGAGAGGAGCAAAATCCAAGTTGCTTGAAATCCAGTGTGAAGTTCCCACAGTCAGCGATGGTTTGGGGAGCCATGTCAGCTGCTGGTGTTGGTCCACTGTGTTTCATCAAGCCCAGAGTAAATGCAGCTTTGTACCAAGAGATTTTAGAGCACTACATGCTTCCGTCTGCTGAAAAGCTCTATGGAGATGAGGAATTCATTTTCCAGCATGATCTGGCACCTGCCCACAGTGCCAAAACCACCAGTAACTGGTGTACTGACCATGGCATTACTGTCCTCGATTGGCCTGCAAATTCCCCTGACCTGAACCCCATAGAGAATATGTGGGGTATTGTGAAGAAGAAGCTGAAAGACACCAGACCCAACAATGCTAATGAGCTAAAGGCCGCTATTGAAGCATCCTGGGCATCCATAACACCTCAGCAATGCCACAGGCTGATTGCCTCCATGCCACGCCGCATTGATGCAGTAATCCGTGCAAAAGGATTCCCAACCAAGTACTGAGTGCATTAATGGACATTTTCAAATGTTTGATTGTGTTTTGCTGTTATAAATCTTTTTTTTTTACTTGGTCTGAGGAACTATTCTAATTTTTTGAGATAGGATTTTTGAGTTTTCTTAAGCTGTATGCCATAATCAGCAATATTAAAATAATAAAAGGCTTGCAATATTTCAGTTGATTTGTAATGAATCCAGAATGTATGACATTTTTGTTTTTTTAAATTGCATTACAGAAAATAAAGAACTTTATCACAATATTCTAATTTTCTGAGACAGTCCTGTAGTTGTGTCTGGGCTCCTGAATCGGCCTCTCCTGTCTCCCTCCTCTTCCCCCTGCTCCTCTTTGAGGCAACAGCAAAGACTAGTTTTAGCTCTCAACAAGTTTCTTACCTTTTTTCACCTAGTTAACATTTTGTTTGTATTATTCATGCATATTTTACTAATCACTACCCCCTCAAATGGAAATATGTGTTTACATAAATAGTGACCGAACCGTTTGAGACCCACTGAGATAACTTAAACTAAGTTAACTATCTAAAGACTCAGAGAGTAATTTACCTCACCAGAGCTGTAGTTATCAGCCTCTCAGTCTGACAGCAAAGGACTCTCCCTCCACCTTGCTGTTGAAACAGCTCCTTATATCCGTTAGCGCAGCTAGCTAGCACCAGATGCTAACAACAATACACGTAACCGGTGCGCGCGCTTTCTCGCTCGCTCGCGCCACACATACACCAACACACACCCTCCCGAGCTTGAATGACACACAGAGACCAATCGAGGGCATTAGTATGATCTGTATGAAAGTGGCAATGTCGGCAGGCCACGTCATGTAGACAGCCAGTCACCCTCTGTGAGGCAGAGTCAGACCCACATTTGCGCTGCGTTGCGTTTACAATATATACGTATATTGCCGGCGGCTGAGTACCGGCATTTTACTGAGTACCGGCACCTTGCCGGTACTCAGTAAGAAGTGCCGGTACCACATGGGTAAAAATCAGAAGTGCCGGTACTGCGTACCGGTGAGTACCGGCCCAATTCCAGCACTGCCTGCCTATATACCGTGAGCTGATTATCGAGCCTTCATTGTAACAGTAGCGGGTTTACTGTGTGTCTGCGTGTGGGGAGTTTTTTTGTGCGTGCTCTATAGTGCCCTTAATAGTGTTCACTGGAGTCCAGCACCTCAGCACCCCCACTCAAAATACCTTCCCGTGCCTCTGCTCTCTCGCGTCCAGTTATACTTCACTCGCGTTTATGTCCAAATCCATCAAATCTAGCTAGTTCTAGCTAATGATATGGCTGCTGCCCCTCCATACACGCAGATCACGCAGACTCAAACCTCATCTTATGCCCAAATGCGCTCCACAGCCGTTGCGAGGTTCCGGCACTAACAGTTCATGAGCGTGCTCCCCCGCCCCTGTCAACACTCGAGACGCGACACATGAGTGGCCATCCTAAACAACAATAAGCGCTGCTTGGCAACCGTGTGTGGCGGCAAAGTACATAGACATTTTGACAGGAGAGATTACGTTTTGCCGGTATTCAACATATTTTACCAGTCAGAGTCTGGTAATTATTTACACTCTAAGAAGAGTCATACACAACAGACATGGCGTCAAAAAGGAGTAATGTGTGGAAATATTTCGACCAGTTTAGTGAGTGCGGTGTAGAGTGCAAACTATGCCAAATTAAACTTATATAGGCCTACATACTATAGATGAGTAACACCTACGTCACTTCCGGGCAAAAATTACGGCCCCGCCCACCTTTGGGGGAAAACAACACTGTCATTTGAATGGCGGTCAATACAAATTCTGAAGTTTTTGCCCATCCGATAAAAAATTTGGAAAACCGTGGATTTTTGGATCTTCAAAGAGCTCGATTACGATGGCCAGTCAGGCAAACAATTACATTCGATCATTGGTAATTGACAATCGGTCTTGATATATGGTTAAATTAAAATCAGTAGGCGAGGCTGTAATTTCTCCAGCTGTTACTCTCATGAGTGAGGCGGAACCATAGACTGTATAGGGCGGAACATAATAGTTGTATCATGCTAAAAAGCTGCTGTTTCGTTTATTGCATCTCAAACATTAAAACAAATCCAGAGTTACGTGTTTCTGTACTTCCTCTAAGAAGAAAGGACAGTAACAGAAGATCTCTGGCTTCAGGCTCGATCGCCATTCAAATGACAGCCGTTGTTTCCCCCAAAAGTGGACGGGGCCTTAAAGTGACGTAGATGTTACTCTAATCTATGAAAATCGATAGCCTACTGCTATATTTAACCATATATCGAGCCCGATCGTCTATTTCTAATGGCTTAATGCAATTGTTTGCCTGTCTGGCCATTGGAATCGGGCTCTTTGAAGAACCAAAAATCTCCGGTTTTCTTACATTTCTGATCGGATTAGCAAAAACTTCAGAATTTGTATTGACCGCCGTTCAACTGACAGCATTGTTTTCCCCCAAAAGTGGGCGGAGCCGTTATTTTTGCCCGGAAGTGACGCATTTGTTACTCTCATCTATACCTTGCTCGACCCGCAACCTCCGTTCCAGCTGAGAGGGTCTTCTCTACAGCTGGCCTGATTGTGGATCGCCTCCGTACATGAAAGCTGTAGGCCTATAGCTGTCAAACTGTGATCACCAGTTCAATAAATTTGACAAATTCGACTTGGTTTCTATACTTATTTGAACATGTATTTATTTATTTCCAAAAGTTATTGAAAAAAAATAAAATTTACCCAATTTTTTCTTTTATAGGATATGTACATTTCGGTTAACCGGTTAACCGTATTTTGGGGGGTCGAATATTCGAATATACATTTGCTTTCAAATTCCCATCCCTAATTGCTATCAGGAAATGTACAACCTAACCCTGGTCCGCCCAGCAATATTAGCCAGTTTTGGCCTCTGACATCTCCTTAAATGGTTACAATGTATATCGTACTACCTAATAAAGGTGGTGGCGTTGCCATTTATGTGAAAAATAAGTTTTGTGTAACCAAGTTGGTTTCCAAATCAATCCGCAAACAACTAGAATTTTTAGCCTTAAATATCAAAGTGGTGGTGGGCTGCTATAGAGCCCCCCTCAGCTGTCAAGGACTCGTCTTGTCTTCGTTGGCAAATCTTTTATATCAACTTGACTACAAGGAAATAGTGCTACTTGGTGATTTTAACTGGGACTGGTTAACTTCTGTGTCAGAGGATTTTAAAAACCTTTGTATCTCATTGAATGTTACTCAGATTGTAGATAGTCCTACTCGCCCTAACATTAAGTCCCCAAATAAATCCTCCTTAATTGATCTCATTTTAACTAATGTTCCCCACAAATACTCATCTGTGGGAGTATTTGCTAATGATGTGAGTAACCACTGTGTTGTAGCCACAATTAGGGACACTAAGGTCCAAAAGGGTAAACCTCGCATTGTCATAAAGAGAGCCACAAAACATTTTGTGGAGCAGGGTTTTGTTCATGATATGTTTGGCTTTGATTGGGGTAAAATCGATCTGTGTGCCGATGTTGAAACTGCATGGTCTTATTTTTATCTTGGTTTTATGGAAATTATTGATAGACATGCACCCCTGCGTACATTTAGAGTGAAGGGATGAGACAATCCTTGGTTTTCTGCTGAATTGTCTAGTCTCCTACATGAGAGAAACAAGGCCTGGGCAAAGGCTAGGAAATCAGGCTTAGAGGTAGAATGGCTTCATTTTAGGCAGCTAAGAAATAGCTTCACATCACAAATCCAAAGTGCTGAGTCTAAATATTATCTATCAGCAGTTACCACAAAAAACCTGGAGAATCCTAGAAAATGTTGGAAAGCCATAAAATCAATATCCACCGGTGAGATCCGTAATGAGCTACCTCCGTGCCTTACCAGCATCTGGCACTATATCGGACAGGGCCACTATGTTAAATTGTTTTAATGAGCATTTTGTGTCCTGTGGCTCTCTGTTTGATTCTGTTACTAACTCTGCTTCTGTGAACACCACAGTCTGTGACTCTGAAAACGTGGTTTGGAAAACCCTTTCAGTTTTTCTCCTTTTAATATTGAAGTCGTTCATGAAGCCTTAACCAAGTTAGATCCTAAGAAACCGGCTGGTCCGGACAACGTAGAACCTTTCCTTTGTTTTTAAAGATAGTCACAGATTTGATTGCAGCACCTCTTATTACTCTTTTTAACCTCTCCCTCAGCACGAACACAATTCCAAAAATATGGAAGTCAGCTTATGCCCTTCCTCTACTAAAAGGTGGGGAGGCCACTTTATTAAATAATTATAGGCCCATCTCTAAATTGTCAGTTCTGGCGAAAGCTTAGTGAGTGAGCCGGGAAAGGTGTTTTTATTTAAAAATTACATCCTATGTAAACATCAGTCAGGTTTCGGAAAGCAACATAGCACCATCACTGCCACAATGAAAGTGGTTAATGATATTGTGGGTATCTTAGACAATAAGCAGAGTTGGGCAGCTCTGTTTATTGATCTTTCCAAAGCTTTCGATACCGTCGATCATCATATCTTGAAACAGAGGCTGGCCAGTATTGGCTTATCCAGCCATGCAGTGGGGTGGTTTGTGAACTACCTCTCTGAAAGGTCCCAATGTGTTCATTTTGATGGGCTCACTTCTGAGTGGTTAACAATACAAATGGTGTTCCCCAAAGTTCTGTTTTAGGTCCATTATTATTCTCGATTTATATCAACAGTTTAGGTCAAAATGTGGATGAAGCAACTTTACATTTGTATGCGGACGATACCGTGATGCATTGTGCATCACGGTATGCACAACAGCCTCCATTAAGGAGGCTGCTGTTAAATTACAGGCTGTTTTTAATATTATTCAGACTCAGCTCTCTGAGCTTAAGCTTCTTTTAAAATGTTGATAAAACCAAGGTAATGCTATTTTGAAAAGCCAAAAAGACACCGGAGACCACTTTGGATATTGTTACTACGCAAGGAGAAGTACTCGAGGTGGTTACCTGTTATAAATACCTTGGTATCTGGCTTCATGATTGTCTCTCTTTTAAACTTCAGGTCAATAATCTACTTAGAAAGCTAAGGGTGAAGCTAGGTTTCTTTTTCAGAAACAAGTCCTGTTTCTCACTTGAGGCCAGGAAAAGGCTAGTCTCTGTGACCTTTTTACCTGTGGTGATCTGATCTATATGAATGCACCTGTTACCTGAACAAGTTAGATGCCGCCTATCACAGTGCGCTGAGATTTGTTACTAACTGTAAAGTACTTACTCATCACTGTACCCTGTATGCCAGGGCAGGTTTGCCTTCACTAACTGTACGGAGGCTCAGTCATTGGTACATGTTCATCTACAAAGCCATGCTGGGTAAACTACCAGCTTACATCTGCTCTCTGATCTCACAGAGAGTTGCAAGTAGCTATTGCCTAAGGATGTTTTTTTGTTACATGTGCCAAATGCTAGGACTGATTGGAACACTCTGTAAAAATAACTGAAACTGAGCATCTTGGTTCCCCAGCATCATTTTAAAGCACGGCTAGATGCAATGCAATATGATACCTATCAATGTCGATAAGTTGGTAAATTGTACCCCTGTAATTATGTTGGATGATGTCCTTTTTGTTTTCTGTTGTTTTTCTGTTTTCATGTGTAACCAACTTTGCAGGTCTCCCTTGAAAAAGAGATTGTTTGATCTCAATGGGATTTTACCTGGTTAAATAAAAGCTACAATATCTAACGTACAGTATATCATGGAATCATGAAGGTTAATTTTCTGCTTCTTGGCTGCGTGTGTCATTTTGTGTTGCATCGAAATTCTTTAGAACCTGCTGTTAACAGTGCAGCCCCCTGTAGCGCATGTAACTGTGCCTTATTTTTTGCAGTAATTAAGTGTACTGTTGTGTACTGTTAGTAACATAGTCAAGTTTTCCTTTGTGGCTGTTAAACAAGTATGATGGTTGGTCAAATAATAGCCAACCACTGTGGCTAGTATACATTTTAAAAGGGGGACAGTCACTACTGATATAAATGTCACAAACCTGAGCATACACAATGTTTTGTCTTACTGCATGATCACTTGGGTCAATCGCAAAAATAACACCAGATGCAGTGCTCTCCATCCAGTATTCACAGTATTGCTTGGGTGAAAATTAAGCAACAATATTAAACTCAGCTAATCCAATTATTCTAGATAGAGAGCATCTAGTTCATCTCAATTATACTGCAGTTTTACAGCCAATGGGCACCATTATCACCAGCTATAATTCCATTTTTAATTACAAGCCACAATCAGCCCAAACTAACACATAAGCCTTTTTTTAAATATTAAATAACACTTTAATTTTCATTCCTGCCACTATACCTAGACCAAAAGGTTTATCAGGTCCTTTTTCGCGTCCCCTTTCCCGGTCACATTTCATCGGGCTCAGACAAAGGCTAGGTCGTATTAACTGCAGAGGGAAATATGCAGGAGGGGAGTGGGAAGCCCATCAGGAACAGCGGGGATAGAGCAGGCCTGGGGAACAGCTTGGATTTGCATGGTTTTTGTGCACACCTGCCCACTCAAACCAACCACACACTCTACTTGTTTTCTTTTTAAAAAGGATTAAGGGACAGATTTTATCCCCACTCAAAAAGACAGACTAGAATTAACGGTTTCCCATGCTCCTCTCGTTTGGTAGCAAACTGTGATTATGCATCATCATCTTTAACTGACTGAGCGTGGTTCATATGGAGCGGGATGTTCTGTATCTCAAGGGCCTCAGGAAATAGTGAGGGAGCATTGTAATCAGATATCAACTCTGATCATGGTTAACCCCCTTTACTAAATGCTGATGAATATATTTAATGCTCAAGGTAACTTATATTCAGATGAGAATAGGGGATGCAGACAGGCATAACAGTATGTAGTCAGTGATTTATACTGCATTAAACCAGCAGTCGCAGAACAGACTACAGCCATTAGAGCATAATAGTGATCCACCTACCAATAAAAACACGTCATTCCGATCTTTAAACAATAACCATATGCATCGTTCTAAAGGGTATTCATTAATTAAAGGGGTCATATTGCTCATTTTTATGCTTTAATGTTCAAACAGGTCTACTTTTCTCATACTGTGCTGCAGCACCTCTTTTCACCCTCTGTCTGAAAGCAGGCCAGTCTGCTCTGATTGGTTAGCTGGCCAGCTCTGTTATTATTTGGTCGACCACATTTGTTGAATGATTTTGTATTTCTTTGTTGCTACAATTAGTGTATTATTATATTACATTCCAACATAGGGCTATTTAGCCATGTCAAGTCTTGGGAGCATGAATTGAAAATAAAATAAACAAGAACACAACTGGCATATTTCAAAATCAAGAAACACTGCTCCACTTTAAACTTGAAATTCCCAAAGCAAATAAAGCCCATGTCCTGGCCCAAACAAAAACTCCATGTATAATGTTTTGTTGAAACCAATTACAACTGAGAGCACAGCAAGTTCACATCTGTCAACAAAAATAGCACCTCCACAAAATCTAGCTTTAAACACACAGAAACAAAGCCCATAATTACAGTCCTCTCAAGTACAAAACACTTTCCCATGTGTTCACCTGTCACAGACTAATCCCTGGAACTCTTTAATTCAATCCACAGGATTAACAGGCCGGTCTACCAGACACAATTGCTGTATCAGTAAACCTGTAAATCCATTAGCGTATAGCCAATCAATGTGATGTGATTGAGTAAACAGGTTCCCCTGGCTAGACACCGAACACGAGCAGCAATCAATCGGACCGGACAGAAATACACTCTGGCACAATCTTAACCAAATAAAGGACCACCCTCTCTGACGTTGGCTGCCCTGAGCAATAATAAACCCAGTATTACACAGGATATAGGTGTGCGAACCGGAATGTTGGATGAGCCAATTATTTCTCCTCATCTCACACACAAACAATAAGTCCTTCCTTTGGCAGCCTTTCCTGGAATCATATAAATGTCCCCCCCCCCCCCTCACAAGAACAGACACATTTGTTGTGGGGAAAGCCATATTTCAGGAGGGGCGGCCCTTGTTGGTGGATCCACCTTCTGTCCCTTTGACACTGCTCATGCTGTACAATCGCTGGACCTGCTTCTAGTTAATCCTCTATATTTAGAAGGAGTTAGTAGCACTGGGCTGAATCAGAAAATGGCAATATGATTGAATATACAAGAGAAACATGTTGCAGAGTTCAAATTTGAACAACATTTATTTAAAAACACATGGGAAATATTAAATAACCTCAACAGGTTAAATTGCATGCCAATTAAAATATGAAAATTGTTATTTTTCATATTTCAACAAGACTACATGTCTGAATGTTACCTGCAGGCAACATTGTACCATTGTCAAACAACCTTTAGGAATAAATACGCGAAGAGTCTAGGCATATTTCACCAAACTTTATTGAGCCATTTAACACAATAAACTCACTGCTTGTGGAAGTTCATGAAGCAGTTCTTGTCAGCAGTGAAGCACAAGTACGTGACACACTTTGAACACTGCACTTTCACTATACCCTTACAACCAGGGTATTTGCACCGGCCCTTTTTCTCCAACCACACAAACCAATCAGTGTGGTCTTGACGCACAGGTGTTGATGGCACTTATGAGGAAGAACCTCTGCGCTTCTTCTCAGCCAGGTCTCTGTCAACATTATGAGATGGTTTCCCCCTCTTCTTCAAGACTTTCCTCTCGTTGCAAAGGCAACTTCAGCTTTGAATTTAAGCAGGCTGTACACTTCTTTCTTGGGGATGCCGCAGTCCTTGCAGTCCTTGCAGTCCCTGCGGTACAAGAGCCACGCATTCACTAGAGTGAAATCCATCATGTGGAACACGATCTTGTGATACCACTTCCTTGACCTGATCTTTGTTCTGTAGAGAGCAATCAGCGAGTCTAGAATAGTGGTTCCCAACCTGGGGGGTGCCAAAGATCGCAGGGGGGGGGGCGCCAAAGATCGCAGGGGGGGGGGCGCCAGGCCTCAGATGATTTGAGGCCAAATATCATATTTAGACTTTTTTCTTATATATTTTTTTTACATATAATTGTAACGCAATACATGATTGTCACTAAAAGCCTTTTCTCTACATTACAATAAAACATACAAAATAATTGACTAATTAGAATAAAAATTCAAGTTAGTAGCTATTAAAGGCATAAAAAGACAGAAATGTATAATTCTTTCTTTAATAAAAATGTTTCTTCTGCCCGTAAAATGTCCAAACCGGGCTTGTCTGGATAAGCACATTTTCATACCATAGAGAGTTACGTTTATGTACTTAACAACTGCAGATCCAGAGATACATGCCACTAACATTTCCTGAACAAATAACACACACCAGCAAGCAAAACATTTGGATAGCAGTCCAAGTCACCCAATAATCCAATATAAATACTGTCAATCAAGATACAACTTCCACTGGCGTAGCAGGCTAACCCTGTTGTCCGTTAAGATTGATTTGTCAACAACATTTTCCAGAAAACTCTAAATACATTTAAAACTGTCTCCATTATTTATGGTCTGACATTTGCCGTTTGTTTTGCTTACCAACACACAATGGCAGGGTGATCTACAGTGACACACTCCTCTCCTCGCACAGCACAAAGCCACACAGCTTTTACCTCTGTGTGTCTTTTTGCAATTATGTGTGTGTGTGTGTCCTAGCATTACTATCCTTGTGGGGACATACATCTGTTTACACAGTCACGTGTGGGGACTCGCCTCCCTTATGGGGACATAAGTGAGGTCCCCATGAGGGGAATCATTAATTTTAGGGTGAAGACTTGGTTAGGGTTAGGGGTAGGCATGTGTTGGTTATGGTTAAGGTTAGGATAAGTATCCAGGAAATGCATGTAAGTCAATGTAATGTCCCGTGAAGTGATGTATAGTATACATGGTGTGTGTGTGTGTGTGTGTGTGTGTGTGTGTGTGTGTGTGTGTGTGTGTGTGTGTGTGTGTGTGTGTGTGTGTGAGTGACCAGACTGTGAAAGATTGTGAAAGATTGTCCACGAATATTAGATGTGTATTTTGTGTGTGACAAGACATTCAATAATGAGCTTACTTATGAACGTATTTCCTCTGTTTCTTAGTTTGACCTTTGATGTTAGATACATAAAAGCTTTCTATGCCAGCTGAAGTGTGAGCTTTTTTCTGAACTGTATTTTAGAAGAATTGTCAAAGCAAAAGAGGGTGAACAGCACTTCCCCTTGGCGTATCTGTCTCTCAGAGCATTTAAAACTAAATGTTAGTTGTTCTTATCTCTTTGGAGCAGGTTCCTTAATGTGCTAGTGGTGGTTACATTTTTATTTGTAAACCAAGTAGCTCAGAAACTAAATCATACTTGAGGCTGTTTTAGTTGTTTCATGGAAAGGTCACAGGCAGAGGACGACAGAGGAATCACCAAAAAGGCTGTTGGGATGACAGATGGAGAAAATATTTGGTGACTAATGCCAAAAAAGAGGTAATAATAATAATTTTTTAGAGCATCAATGCCCCATAAAAGCAGATTTCAGCCCTACCAATATGAAGATTTTTCTCTGATGTGAAGAATTGCTACGTGAATACTTTAAAACTGTTGGTCAGACTGAACATCACAGTAAGATATCATCTTAGACTCAAAGAAACAAGAATGGAGGACATTTTATAGACTAAAAATTGCAAAGTTCCCCACTTTGGGACAGGTATAAGGAAAATGGTCAGCACCTTAATCTAAAGGAAAATAACTCAATTGAAGCCTTACATAATACAAATGAATTATTACTGCCCCCAAGAAGGTTATGTTTTTGGTTAGATTTGCTGGTTTGTCTGTTTGTCAGCAAGGTTGAAGGTAAAACACTGACCCATATTTATTTTATTAAACTTAATGTTAGGGTTCAGCATGGACCAAGGAAGAATCTATTAAAAGAGAAATGGCATTGGTGGAGGTCTACCTCAAATGTCGTAAACCCTAATGTTTGTTTGTTTTCACAGGGAAGTTCTTTTGGGATCTGAGTAGCTAGTTTAAAGGTCCCATTGCATGCTTTTCTGGTTATTACCCGTCCCCTTGTGTGTTATGAAGGTTTTTATGCATGTAAACGGTCACAAAGTCACAAACCTTCAAAAGTACAACTCTAAAGGCCCAGATACACCGGCCCGAAATCGGCAGTAAATGGGAGTCGGGCCGAACATGAGCGTGGGCACGCCCTATTCGGAGTGGTGTGCGCCGCACCGTCGGGTATTTTCTGCCGACCTGACGCCTTTTCTTGCCGATTCAACATGTTGAATCGGCGTCGGGTACACCACCGGAAGTCGGACAAAGGGATAACACTGATTGGCTGTTCAGCTAGCGAATCAGTGCATCAGAAGCGTTAACGGAAGTGAGGGAGGTAAACAAATGATTTAAAATGGAAGATGGAACACACATGGAAGGCTATTTCACCTCATCGGTTTATAGAGCTCCTGTTCGTTCATGTTTTCAATGGACGAGAGTGAAAATGGAAAGAAAAACACTATTTGTTGTTTGTTCATATCACGGAGTCTGTTCTTCTTCTCTGTCTTCCGGTTGTTCCGGTTGTTGCCTCTTTTGAATGATGAATACACACTACCGCCGCCTGCTGGTAAGGAGTTATTGCCACTCACGCATATGCAGTTCATACGTGCTCGGCTCGGATTTGCGGTGTGTTGCAGTGCGCGAAGTCGGCAAATACGCAGGAGAGTCCGGTGTATCTGGGCCTTAACAGAGAAAATACTTGTCTATGCTGCCCCAGAACGCCTCGTTGGAGATTTTTCTTTTTCCAAGTGACGTAACGACGACCCCATGGACCAATTGCGGAGCAGTTACGTTAAGTCCGTGGATTGGTCCAAATAGACACATTTCTCAGCCGATTTCTGACACATTGTGATTGCCGTATGTTTTTGCTGCACTGCTCTAGGGATGTTTGTAAGGGCTTCAAATTGTGAAATTAATCAACAAAATGTATGGTTCCCAGAAAATGAATCCTAATTACTTTGGAGATACCTTCTAGCAACACCAGCTGCATGGGCTTTATTTATGGTTATGAGTAAGATATCTCAAAAACTGTTAGATGTTAATGCTCTCCTCGGGTTGAGTTGAAATAACTTTGTTGATCCCTTTACTTTTCATCTTGGACAATTATCAGGTCAACAGTTTAACGTCCAATACTTTTTTGGCCTGTTTCAGGCTGTGAGTCGGTGTGTGAGCACACACACAAACTCCCAGCCAGGCTGCGGGTGTGTGTGTGTGTGTGTGTGTGTGTGTGTGTGTGGTCAGGCTGGTTTCGGGCTGGGTTTCGCTGTCTCGCAGACGGCCACTGGGCTCATAGGGAGGGGTGGGGGGCAGGAGCTCCAACAAGCCGTTTAGGACAGAGAGGGAATACACATAAGCCGCGTTCACACCGGAGTACTTTTCCCACTTTAGTTCCGATATAGTTCCGAAATGTCGCGTTCACACCAAAAAGAGCCGGAACTCAAATTAGTTCATGAGAACCTTTTTACCCCCTTTTCCGTCCCTGCTAGAGAGCAGGGACTCTCATTCTACTGAAGCCGTGTGAAAGCGCCTATTGAGATGCTGTATGACAAACCAATGTGATTTTGGAAAATTGCACATTATAAATATATTTTAGTATACCTCAACAATGGAATTATGATCAGTAGAATTGGCCATGACATGGGACCTTTAATGTAATCGTAAAATACTATAGGGACTAAAGTCAGCATGATGTCGGAGCATTCTCCTTTTATTACTGAACTGTTATTTGGCCCTCTCCAGGCTACCAAAGACATTAAACCTGTTAAGCCCGAGCCTATTTTTCAGGTCTCAGGCTCAGGTCTCAGGCCCAGAACAA
Organism: Notothenia rossii; assembly: GCF_949606895.1. Taxonomy (NCBI): domain Eukaryota; kingdom Metazoa; phylum Chordata; class Actinopteri; order Perciformes; family Nototheniidae; genus Notothenia; species Notothenia rossii. The sequence continues at coordinate 22,286,079 of NC_136907.1, read as the reverse complement.
ATGACCATATCTTCCCTTCTAAAAGGGTTAAATTAATAATCTTTTCTCTCAAAGCAAGGTTATATCTGTGAGTTGGATTTAGAAGTGTCAGAATCAATAGGGGTGCACCGAATGGGAAATTCTTGGCCGAAAACAGTTGGCCGAAAAACCGAATGCCGAAAGGCCGAAAATGATTAATAGAAATATATATATATATATATATAATGTATACATTTTTTACCAATGTTGTTGAGCTACCTGAATATGGAAAAAGAAATGATTATGGCAAAACTTAACTTGAATAATAATCACTATTATGGGTCCATAAAACATTTATTCAGCACTTTTGAATGCATACAGTACATTAATTCCAAGTCAAGTGCATTTTCTTTTCTCTGTAGGATAACTACAACAAAGTGCATTCAGAACAAAGCCAAGGTGCTTTAAAACTGCATAAACATCTAGGCCAGTAGGCCTACAACGAAATAGTGTAAATAAAGACTGTAACAGCCAGGCCTTCAACAACAACAAATGCACCTATAAGTTTGGTAACCTAACGTGTTGTTTGATGACGTAATCAAAACGCGGCGACAAGCACGGCGCGCGACCATGCTTGCAGCTGGCTCACAGCCAACATGTCTGCCGCTTGGAGATATTTCAAAATATCAGAGAAAGAGGCACGGATTGCGATTTGTGTTCAGCTGACATTTCTCGAGGGGGTGTAATTGCAAAGACTTTCACCACTTTGGGATTACTCCACCACTTGAAATAAAAAACACCCGGACAAATATGCGGAGTATGATCAGCGTAACCCTGTTCTCTGACATTCGGTGATATTTTTTTGAAAGCCGAAAGGGCCTTTTTAACCATTTTCGGCCGATCATTTTCGGTGGCCGAATATTCGGTGCATCCCTAAGAATCAATATAGATGTTTTTATTTTAAAGTAAATTCAGATTGAACACAGTAAAAAATATGTAATTATTGTGTCCGTCCAAACAAAAAAAAAGTACTTATAGTGAAAACCACCCTTGAATGATGGGATGGTAGATTAAAAGCTTTAGGAATCCAAACTACAACATATAATAAGTACCCTGTATCAAGATTGATGCAAAACAAGTGACATTTGACCTTTTAAGAGAGATTTAGCACAAAACAAACACTTCTGGGGTCATTTGGGTGGATTTTCCATATCTCTGGCCCCCCTTGCTCGATTTTGCTAATTGACATCTCTTTCTAACCGTCAGAGCCAATGGAATCGAGGGGAACTCCCACATACTCCTTACTTGGTAATGTGTGTGTGAGACTGACGCATAGTCAAAACCGGAAGCTGCGAGAACTGGTGGCAGCTAACTTTTACTCTCCGATTTTTACATAAAAATGGAATTATGGATTATAAATAATTATTTCAGTTCCACAGAAACATTATCAACCTATGGATTCACCGGTTCAGCCGCGTTTTAATGCCATTGAACAAGTCTTTTGATCAGATTGACAGCTACGGTGAGACGATCTCCCGTAAAAGCTCAGTAAAGTTACGTGTTGTGATCTATGTATGTGATGTCTGTGTTTGCTTCCCCTGTCGCGAGTTCGGATCACTCAGTTATGATACTGTATACCTAAATAATCTGTGGAACCTCAGCTTTAATCGGATATCTTGTATGTGCAGCTACGATAAGTAATAAGGGTATCTTTTATCTTGAGTTCTGTGACAAAGTGCGTTAGCATTTTTCACTCAGGGGTCATTTAGATGCTTCTTATGAGACTTGTGTTTTGTTTTGGTAAAAATGGTTTGTATCGTCAGTTAAGTGAGATTATTCCTGTTAATCTGGTATAACACATTAATAGGTTCTTAAATATTAAGATCCCCTGAGACACAGTGTCGAGAAAAAAGCAAATACAATCAAGCAAAGAAGCTTTGCACAGTAAAAAAATAAGCAAACACCACTCAATTTCTTCCTTTTTACAAGCTGACTTTTCTTTTAGCGACAGCAATCGTTGACTAGTGTTCGCAGCATTTTAATGAGCCCTCATCTTTCTGAGAAATACAGCAATTGTAAGCCCTCTGAGCAGTAAGCCTCTTTTTCCCTTCATCAATAATTTTAGCAGCAGCACTGAAGAGCCTCTCATTCTCTAGCATGGTGCGAGCTACAAAGAGAAATGTAGATGTAGGAGCCAGGCGAGGGAGAGGTCGGTCCATTCTCCAGAACTGGATAGATAAGAGGAACGGTTTGCTTACTAAAATAGGTTGCTTTCTCAAAAAAAAGAGCACTAGTCAGCTGGCCCAGGGTCAGATTTTGCTCTCACTCCTCCAGGATTTCATCAGAAACAAAACCAGCTCTGCAATGCCATACCATCATGCCAGCCTTTCAGCAGAAATATTATATAAAGACACTGAGAAGAGGATATCTGTCAGCAGGGTCCTGAGCGGAGCTTTAAGCACGGTTTTAGCTGGCAGAACCAACTTGAATCACAAACCTGTCTTTGGAGCCTGGAGGGCCGATTCCTCATCAAGCAACTCCTGTCACCGCTAAGCATTAGCAGACAATCTGCCAGAGCCGCCCCCACCACTACTGCACAAATAATTTATAGAAGTGGAGATGCGAAAAGCTTTTTGTAAACATATTAATAAGTGATTTGCATGTTATCTAGGCATAGGGAGTACTGGAGACGCATATTTAAAAATAAAATAAATTCCTTGCCAGCTAATTACCAGCCCTCTACAAATATCCAGTTGCGTTGATTGCCAATACCAAAGAAAATATGTGGGCATACACACACACACATTTTTTTTTTAACAAGGTCTGCATCATTTGGAAACATTATGGCAAATGATAATGTAACTGTATTGCGATTTGCAATATAGGAAATAACCATTTAGAAAAACTATACAAATGATCATTGAAAAAGATATTGAAATCATCATGGTTTGATTTTTTTTTTATTAGATCTGTAGCAAACAATGTTTTTTATTTAATATTTAAAATACCGGGATTTCTCAGGAGCATTTCAGTACTTCATTCGGATATTATTACACATTTAGCCTTTAGCAAATATGTAGCTTACAGTGATTTGCATTGGTTCATAATGCAATCCTAAAAGACTGCATCAATATATTTTAACTGTTTAATATTTAAGCAAAAATCAACATTTTTCTGCACATCATCAAGAGAGACTGAAATAATGTAAAACGGAGAAAAGAGGAGGCAGGACTTTGGCTGTCTATATTATACCCGGAGGATTCCTCTTCGACAAGAGGCCACAGAGGAACGCTCGTATCAGGGTCTGTGGAGGAGATCTGGACCGCACACAGAGAGGCCTCAGAGGACGAAACAAACTCAAGCAGCCATCAATTATTTCAGTTAAAGCATCGGCCATATGGAAATAACAGCAGGGCTCTGGATGCACAGTAGAATAACATGTTGAGCTACCAGGGCATTCAGATATTTTTTTGAGAATGTACAATATACTAGGGGCGTAAAGGTATCCGTATTCGTCCCGAACCGTCACGGTTCGGCACATGCAGTCACACGACGAATACGCCTTTTGGGAAAAAAGTCTGTCACTGACTCAGGGCAGTATCCATTGCACTATATATAATCCAGGGGGCGGTATTGCGCCTAAAAGCTGTTTGCCAGCCACCCTTAAACAACAAATGAAGAACAAGAAGAAAACACAACAAAACGAACAAAATACAAGAAGAAGAACAGTTAGTATGGCGATTTCAGATAACACACAGGAGCTAGAAGACCCACCTGCTTCTTTTAAATCAGCTGTGTGGGAACATTTTGGGTGGTGGATCGGACGAGGACGGTGTGTTGGCGTTGTTCGACAGCTACTGTAATGGTAACACACGCCAAACATGCTAAATCATATCAAAAAGCATCAGCCAGATTTACTAATCACCGGAGCCCGGCAAAAGACAACAGCAGTTCAACAGCTTATCCCCGCTGTTTTTAAGAAGCCAATAGACATGAAAGCCGAGAGACCAAAATAATTAACGGAAGCATATATATTTCACAGCCTGTCCTCCTACGAAAAACAACCAAATAGGCCGATTGTTCAGCAACTTATTACGACCCATAGTTACGTTTTAAAGTGTAGCACCTCTAGTGGACGTGTTTGAAACAACATGCTCCCGTTGATTGCAAACACTCCGAAGGGTCGTTTATTCACAAATAAGTAATAACCCTCTCTGGAAAATCATAAATTGTGGAATAGTTTGGCCATTAAAATGATTTTTGATTAGATTTCTAGCGAGAAGTGAATATTGTACTTTTAAAATCTACGTCCAGTGGATGTGTAGGATCTATAGTTTAATAGATATTATGAAGATGATTTGAGGTCTCGCCAGGAGAACGTGTACTACGTCTTCACGCACTGAAATACTGTTTTCACGGGGTGAAAACAGTAATTCCGGTCTCAAAGTTTTCATAATAAAACCGGAAGTATTCCCCTCACTGTCAAATGATTACATAGTGATATCTGCATTACTCATCAACTAAACAATATCGGTTTATCCTTGTTAATTACACAATATTGATTGGTTTAAATTGTGTACAATGCTTTTGTGTTTTTAACCTTCGATTAGAAAAACAAATAGTTTTTTTGGAGTTTAGACGCCACAGTTTCCGAAGACACTACACTACCCAGAATCCTCAGCTATCGTTTGGGACTACAGCATCCACTTTCCTTTACAAACCCCGTGATTAGTCCTCAAGCTCTGTGATTGGATGTTGGAGTGGCAGTAGTGTTGCACGGTGTACCGATACTTGAAAGGTACCGCGATACCCTGCCGTTAAAAACGTTACGATTCCTCCGTTTCATTAGTATCGGTACTTTAAGAATGACGGGGGAAAGTACTCCGGTGAGAAAGCACTGTTTTAATAAGAGCTGTGTGTGTTCAGCGCTCTCCCTCCACTCCCTGCACTGCAGCCGTGCCTGCAGTCCCTCTCCTCTCAAACACGCTCTAAGTGCCTCCCGTCTCTCGTGCACGCGCTAGCTGCCAGAGCATGTGAGAAGACAAGAAGCATGGCTGTATTGCCGCTGCGCCTCGGCTTGTTGACAAAAAAGACGCCAGAAGCGAAAAACAAAAAAGTTGTTTGAGATGATGCTTAATTTTATTTAATACGAATTCTTGACATTTATTTTATTTATTGTTCTCATTGTTTAAAAGTTTGTGTTATGGTTCTGGTGTGAAATAAAGCACAATAATTACATTTCAGACTGTTTCCCTTTTTTTAAGAAAAGTATCAAAAAATAATCGGAATCGCAATTCTTGACTTGGTATCGGTATCGAAACCAAAATGCTGGTATCGTGACAACACTAAGTGGCAGTGCGACAAGGTTACGCCAAGCGTCAAACAGCCCTTTGAAATGGAATGTAACCACGGCAGACTACCCAAAACTGGACTCGAACGGGTCCAGCCCAGCTCTCCCCCCCCAGAACTACACATGCTGGCTATTGTGTTTCACAACTTGTCCTATGGCACGTTTCTACTGGGAATTGTAGTTTTAAAAAGACGTTTTCGTATTTCCCATAGTTAGAAGTTGCCAGTATTAAACTGTGTACAGCCCTGGAGGATTTGGGGATACGAAACACATTGGTGTTATCAAATTAAAGAACTAAAGAGTTCTGATGAACCTTTGTGGGAAAAGTACTGCAGTGTAAATGCGCCTATTGGTTTCATCAATGTTTTCCTATATTTGCTCTTTTCTTAGGAAAGTGTAGTTTTCATAGATTCCAAATTATTTGTTGACTTGAATTTGACAAGTTGATATTTATAAAATTAAAAGAGAAGCCAGGTCGGTCAGAGAAAAAACTCACTGAAGCCACAGAAATGAGCACTTTATTTTCCATTCTGTCTCTTTCATTGATGGTTATTTAAAATGTGACTTCTTAGAACTGATAGTTTTGATAAAAATAAATGGCATATGTAAGCTCCCGGTGATTGTCTCATTCATACTGATGTCTCTCACACAAGGGCTAATGAGAACGGTGGAGAAGCTCTTGGATGACGTTGACTGAAAGATCTGAGAACCCCAAGAGTCCTCACTGGTCGTGCTCTGAATAATAAGGTTAATATGCAGATACGGTTGTGTGACTGGCAAAGCCCCAACTACTAAGGACACGGAACCACTCTTTACAAACAGCAGAAAACATTTGTAACTGATCCGTCTGCTTCCATGTTTTTTCTAATAGAACTGGCATTTTGTGAAAGGTTACATTCAATTCAGTGCCCATTTAGTTGGCCTTTGATATGATCTTAATATATTCTAACACAACTAAAGGGTTTACTGACAATTCGGAGATGGGAATTTTTCCAAATTGATTTCCAAACATCTGACCACCAAAAATTACAGGTATATTACACCAAATAAAAACCTTGGCTAACCGTGACAAGCTAACGTTTCTTTCGGACGTCTACACAAAACTCTCTGCATTGCAGCGTTCACTTTTTGGCCGTTTTAACATTGTTCCGTAAGAGACAACTTTCAGAGATTGTTTACCACAAGCAGGTACTTGCCAAAAGGGTTAGGGTGCATATGTATTGCTGTGAGGCTATAGAGACAACTGCTTTGTTCTTTTTTAAATATAGATTTGCCCCGAGTTTACAAGTAGAAACTGTGCTTTTTAGAGACATTCCATTGTATTTCTAGCAGTAGGTCAGAAGTGTTTCAAGTTTTGAGTTATCTGGAGTGCGGCATTAGGCACAGCAGTGCGTTGTGCTAAATGCTAACATGATCACGTCTGGAGGAAACCTGAAAAAAGCCATTTCACAAAATGTCTTCATGTTTATGTTCATTAATGAAATAAATAATGAATCTTTGCAAAGGGTCCCAGCAGACTCAGTGGATTTAGGCAGCGACTTGTCAACATGCACACAGTTCATACATGTTTTATGGTGAGAACTGCTCAGTCTTGTGATTTCTGTAAGGACATGCTGAGAGCTGTCCTGAGGTAATAATACAAAGTAACATAGATGATAAGCAGAACTGGTTTCAACCAGCTAAAACAAAGAAGCAACACATGGATCAGGCCAAGGCCAATTCGTATGTGTAGCGAGTACAAATGAAAGATAACATGGATCATACGTAACTAGTGCTGTGTACCTGGACTCACATTCAGGTTCAGGTCCGGACTCAAGTCCAGAGGTTCAGGTTCAGGTCCGGACTTATAAGTCCGGACTTGTGTCAAGTTGTGTGAGTAACTAAAGTGAACTTATTGTGAGCTAATTATCAATTGAAAATAAACTCATAATCAACTCAAATTCAAACTCGTCAGGTTTATTGTGCCCCCTTCCAACTTGTGTCTACACCATGTCTTTTCTAGAACTCTACATGTGTTACTAACTACACAACACAACTACATACATAGTGATGTACATACAAGACTCAATATGCAAGAGTACAAGTCTATGTGTTCTTGTTCAAGAACAACAGCATATTGACATTGTCTGGGTGAAGTGTTGCTCTTTCGGCAGACACTATATCACCATACATACAAAGGAGTTAGCTTAGCTACACTACCATATATGGCAACCAATATCCCACGCTGTCAGTGTCCACTATGTCTAAGCCAGCTTCCCTTGACGTCACACAGATCTCGCGAGCAGTTGCGATATTTTGCGAGACTTCGTGAGTTCAGTAATGGCCGCCATATCAGAAGCCAAAACAATGTTTTTCGTCTTTTCTCAGCGCAAATTTCTCGATCTATGGAAGGTTTTAGATGGTTTAGAACAAAAAGGAGAATATACGTAAGTACCGGTTCCCGACGTTCCGGTTTTAACCGGACTTGAACCGAAACTTTTTACAAGTCCAGTACCGGTTCGGCGTACAGGTACGCAGCACTATACGTAACTATTGATTAGACACAGTCAGCAATCTATGGTTACCAAAATCATTAACAATGACATTTCTATATTACATATTTGCATTAAAATGATTATATTTCCAATAAACACACAAACAATCTCACAATGCTGATGTTTACCAGGTATAATGGTTACCAAGTTTACCATCTTAGTTTAGTATTACGTTTTATTTATCTTTATACAGTACATATACTTTTATGGGGTGCATTCTGCGCTAGAGCTAGGAAGCAATAAAGAGCTGGCGAGAAACTCAATGGGAATTTTGTTGTTTTCTGATGTTGAGGCCAGGAAATAAAATAAATAGCTTATTCTAATTTCCTGCTGTACAGTTGGTTTTACTAAGTGCAAAGTAGCTGTTACAAGGACTCCTGAGCTGGCAAGACTGATAGGCAGAGGCAAGAGATGGTTGAGATATTTCAGTCTGGACCAAAGTGGTGGACAGTCAGATTAATGGGATTCATTTCCTTAGGGAATTATTAACAAATCCTACTGCTAACTTGCACTTATGACAGTAAGCCCTTCACCAATACACCTGCCTTTCATCACAGCCTTGGAATATTGAAAAGTGGAATGTAAAAACCGCTATCAAATGAAGACATTCCAATCATTTCTAGAGCTTAAAAAATATACTTCTATCCGTCATCTCAACGCAGGTGGAAAGCCTCACTGCTACACTGTTGTCTTTGTTCTAAAACAGAGTGATAGCATACTCATGACGATTACACAAACACCTGAACTTCCAGGGAACGAAGGCAGATTCCACAGAGGAGCTGGCAGATATATTGCTGACAGTATTAGCTTTGTAAAAGAAACACTACAGCAGGTACAGCTGCTACTCTCTCCCCACAGCTGCAGTATGAAAGTCTGTCGGAGCTCAATTGAAGAGCTCTTCCCTGTGGATCCACACGCTGAGCATCTTCCATCTCCTGTCTGGAAAGCACAGTTCAGTCACTCATACGTTTTCTTGCCTCCCTAAGAGGAACTTTTCCATAAAAGTAATTTTACCACTCTCCTGCAAATGTTTTTCTTAATTAAAGAGCAACTTCCAGGTTAAAGACACCTGTGAATAAATGTGTAGGAAAATGATGAAAACACTAGATTTTCAATATAGTCAGAAATATACACTACAGCAGGGGTCGGCAACCCCTGGCACGCGTGCCAGCATTGGCACCGTAACCAGTGGCACACTAGGAATAAGTGGAATAAGTGTGCAAAATATTAAAATTAATTTTCGGATCCTGAACGCGAGACCGCCGCCAGAGCGCGTCTCCCCGTTACCTGCAGAAGGAAGCCATGCACGCAACGCAGCCCCGCTCTCTTTATCTCCTGGTGACTTTCTGCCGTTTTCCTCCGTGGTGCAGTGCTGATCGTTTCACCACGGAGGAAAGCACTTCACTAATTGCAGTACCCATAAGGAGCTGTACAAATGCCGCAGTTTTTGCGTGGCTGTGTTTATTTAGTTGAAAGCCCAGTGGCGATCTGCTCATCTCTCATCGAAATAATATGCTACAAAGGGGCGGACTGGCCATCCCAGACCGTAGTCGAGGAGGGCAGAAGCAACAAGCTTCAGGTTCAATAACCCACTTTAGCTTAAATGACTGGAGAAAGGCGAGCTGTTCTTGGGAGGACGTTGCATTTATTTAGCTGTTCGTCTGTTTCACAAAATACATCACAAACCTCTGTTTTTCTGCTTTCCCGTTTCACTTCCAGAAACATACACACGTTCCCTCACTGTCGCTCTACCATTCACAAACACACATGCACAAGCCGCACCCCTCTCTCTCTCTCTTAAAGGGACAGCGATCTCATCTCACTCTGCATGACCCTAATATCATAACTTGTGTGTTCTGGAGAATCACAGAACGGACGATCGTCCTTATTATTATGCCGTTTAAAACAATTATTTAAATGTGTTTGTTAAATTCGGCATAATGTAAGTTGCGCTGACAGGTCCACACACTGCTTCCCCGCAGCAAGGATCCCCCCCCCCGTTGATAATTCTCGATCGTTGGCACGCTGATAATTTTTTTTTTGGAAATGGCACTTCATATCAAAAAGGTTGCCGACCCCCGCACTACAGTGACATCTGGCGTCGTTTTTGTAAGAAATTTTCACTTCCGCATAAAAAAGCCTCGGCACGTGACCTCCCGCGTGTGACGTAACACGGGGGACACAAGGGGGAGAGCGGCCGGTGTAACGTCTTAATAAACATGGATCCCAATGCTAGTTTCGACACAGAAGACACAGAAGAAGTTGAACATGAATATTCGAATGCATATGACGGACCACAACCTTTTAATTATGAGCCTGCTAGGCATCCAAGAGACCAGGAGCAGCCAAGGATTAGAAGAAATAACGGCCATCGGAGAGAAATTGAGCTGTGGTGTGAGGAGAACCACTGGAGAACTGGGCAGCTATCTTGGTGAGTGACCGGCGTTAGCTACAGAATGTTAGCTAACGTCACATCACAACATTGTAAAGTTAGCTATCATATATCAGGCTATAACTAAAGTAGCATTGATAATATAGTAACGTTACTGGCAGGACTGTTGATACTGATCCATAACAGAAACTAATGCGCAAGTATCAGCCGTATCTCGCGTTACCTAATGCAACTCCACACTACGGTGCTGCGTACCGGAGGAGAGACGCGAGATACGGCTGATACTTGACGATCTGGCGGAGAAAGGTTGTGGAGCTTCCGTTGATATGCCGTTGTAAATGGCTTGATGGAAAGCAGGTGTGTAGTCGGGGAGGGTGCACAGCTGATTGCAGCAGGTGAGTGGTGGTTGAGCCGGGAGCCAGGAGTGACAGCCACCACGCACACACAAACAACACAGACAGGGGGAAACAAACAAACACAAAGGAGACGGCTGGAGCAGTACAGCCACCACAGCGTTACCTAATGCAATTCCACACTATGTCTTACGGTGCCGTGTACCGGAGGGGAGAGAGAGAGAGCAGCGAAGGGGGGGGGGGGGGGGGGGGGGGGTAAAACTACCGAAAAATACCAGCTCCTTAAAACACAAACGCTCTACTCAACGCAACTCTACTATACCCGCGGTCAGAGAGCGGAGATGTGTCTCCTGTGTGATGTAATATGACGCGTTTCACGTATGACCTTAAAAAAAAGTCGTTTTTAAGAGCAGAGCTCAAAATTGCTCCTTTCCCTCTGAATTCCTGCCCTTATGTATCGTAAAACATATCAAATCCTGCATTCACTTTTTTTAATTGTAATTTTCAAGCAAGTTTAAGCATAAATGTAGAAAAAATAAAAACCTGCAAGATGCTCTTTAAATGACTCATTATAGGTTTTTGGATTCACAAACAAAAGGAAAGTTAAATTGACATTTCTGTTTTAAAAAGATGTAATATGTAATTTTTACACATTAAAATGCCTTAAAACAAGACAATATAGAATGTGTTGGGTTCTGAACTTACATTATCCCAAATGTTTTCTACAATTTTCAAACCCAGAGATAATTTGAATGAGACACTTTTATAAATGTCGGTCATTTATAACTATTTAAAAATCTATTTTAATTTACTGAAAAAAGCTAGATCTTTAAAAAAAAGAAGCTGAGCATGCGTTAAGGAGGAAACCCTTTTTTTAAATTACCAAACTGCTTTATTCAGTGTTTTTACCAATTTTGATCAGCGTGTCAGTTTGTTTTATATAGGAGGTGACATCTGTGGCTAATTCAGCGGCCGGTAAAAATACATAATTCAAGCTTAATAATAGGCTGGGTTTCTACTACACTCATATCTATAATGGATATACATCTAGACAACAACCCTACAAATGCCAAACCCCTCTAGGTCACTGTCACGCAATGATTTCAATTTTTATAAGTGCTCGTAAATATACAGTATCTTCACACTCACTGACAAAGCACCCAGAGGTGCAGCAGAGTGATGATAATCACTTTGGGGATACATCAAGCAATTACACATTGAACAAATATAATGGACCCTGGGTTTTTCACTTCCTGCCGATTGCATGTCGCTCTGCAGTGATTTAGTGATCACAATTAATTGGTATTACGATTGAAAAATGAAAACCTTCCAAAAGAAGCAGAAGTATAGCAGTGTTCACCAACCAGAACAGACCAGTCACAATCAATCCCTGTTTATTCTCTGGTTCTTAGTTTAGGTCCGCCCGACATATTATGGGTGAATGGTGTCCAGTCCTGTGTAAACTGTTCATGACATTTATTGAGAAATGACTTGCAATAACAATACATAAACCTACACGCACACAATGCTTGATGATTTCCTTTCCCTCCGCCTTACTAAGTGATTTCCCAGAGGGGCTGAAGGAGCTGGGAGCAGTTTGACATGTCCTCTTTTCAGTAGCTGGGTCGCAGCTCTGCATGAGTACGAAAACCCACATGAGGGAGTGTTACAGCCGTCAGCACATTCAGAAACAGAGAATAGGCAGAAGTGATACTGAGTGAGTTGCTAATTTACACCAAGCAAACCCTAGAAAAAAATGCAAGTCAAAATGACCCGAAACACTACAACAATAGAAACCTTGTTCTTTTCCACAAGAATACGCCTCCTTTCCTCAAAGGAAAATCAATACTCAAAAGAACAGCCATTGGCACAATGCTGGGAACATAATCTATTTTTTCTTTTAAAGAACTGGACAAAGCACAATTTTGCAGCAAGATTCAGAAATTGCACAGGTACAAGATGATTCTCTTAGAATTGGAAAGCATTGTATTTCACTCTCAGTCCTGCTCATACAAGCCCAACCAGTAATGGGTCACAGCTCCTTTAACCTGGCATATAATGATCAAAAAGTTGCATACAAAACATATCATGAATGCACCAGAGCAACAATTCATGCAGCCACTTCAGCAAACCTGGTGCTTAATATCAGCCTGTGAAATTCATCATACTGTACAAGTAAGCACACCAAAAGTGAAACTGTTTTTCTCTTTGTTGCGGGCAGACACTTTGCATTTGTAAGGGCTCGAGAACAAATGGTGAGACGCTACAATAATTTGTTGCATGTCATTCATGAAGCCGCTGTTTTTCAAGTTGCAGCACTGCTGGAGAGTCAACTCGTTTTGAAGTCATCCTTCAAGTAAATTCAGAGCAAACTATTCAGCCCCACGTCTCATGAATGATGGATTAAACGATTTGTGAACAGAGGAGAGTGAGCACCACTTGATGCAGACATGAAGTCATAGCTCGTTTAAAATTAGAAGCCCAGTCATTTGAAATAACTAAAACCACGTTTTCGTTGTGTTTTTTTGTTGTTGCATTCAACAGAAAATAACCAGAGTAACTGAATGATTAGTGCAGTAAAGCACAAGTTCCAAAACAATGATACTATATTGATTCTTTATTCCTCACAAAGTCCGCCAAAATGGATTTCTATTGGATTTAGGAGCCTGCAATTAATATATGACCATTAACACATAAAACAAATCAGTTCAATGTTATCTACCCACTTAAAGCAACCACAATTCGATCTGATAATTGTTTTACCGGGCTATTCCGGACATCTAAATTAAAAACTATCAATTATTTTTTATATTAAGACAATTATTCACAAGGACATTATATTAGAAAGGAGGTATGCTTGGAAAGAAATGGTAGAGATGTGATAGTTTAAAAAAAATGTGTATCTTAAAAATTATTTTTACTTTGCATCAATGAGCCATATCCATTTCAATGTACTGGTAAATCTCTTTCAATGAGGTCACATCATTTAATAAAATAGGTCTTATCAAAAGGAATGATTGTACACCTTTTACCCTTTACCCATGCTCATTAGAGCTGAAAAAAACCTATTCGTATCAATTACAAATCTAATGGTTTAACAATTTTTTCAACAAAAGGTTAGAAAATATTGACAAATGGTGATTTATTTTAAAGACGGCTTAAGGGTACTTCTTTTAAGAGGTCATGGTGTTGACTTTACTTTTCAAAAGCCAACAGAGAATCAATATAAAATCGGAAATAATAAAGAAAAAAAGAGAAAAAAATACAACTTTTCAAATTTGAGAAAGCTGGAAGCAGAAATGCTTGCAATTTTTTCGTTATAAATAACTTGATGACATATCAATCAACCGTAGTGTTTTTGTTGATTGATTCCCTGCCTGTTGTCTAATCAATTAATGGTTTCAGTACTAGTTTTCATATGAGGCACCTCAGATACACACACAGTCTGCCATTACCATTAGTGTTCTGAAACCTGTGGTTAGAGCACACATCCCTATCTGTCACTGGACTCATACCTAAAATTCAATATTGGAGACCATTTGGATCACCTTGAGAGGTCCCGAGTGGAACCCCGGACCTTACAGCAGTTAAACGCAGGTAATATCCTATAATATGTGTGGATTAGGAGTCTGAGCATTTTACGACAGGTGCATGACACAGATCAATGGCACAGTGCAGCTTCCAATTTCACGGTGCATAGTGCGAGGCTACGCGTAAAGTGATTCATATCTAGTGCAACTGCAGAGTAGTCAATATCCTTGTGTGCCCTCCGGTGAGCGATTGATTCCAAACAAAAACCACACACACAGCAAGGAAACAGGTGCATGGAAATCTATCTGCAGTGCACTAGCAGCTTCACTTCCCCTTATTTACACAGTCGGCCATGACTACAAAAATGAGCATTTCAGATGAGATGATGGTAAAAGTTGCACTCACCCAAACGAGAGGTCGGGCGTGTGTGAGCGCGTTCCAGTGAAAGGGATCCGGAGACAAGGGTGTCCCGCCTGTTTGATCCTCTCCACTCACAGCCGATTATACACACACACCCGCAGAGAGGCTTCCATGCTGCTTTCTGTGCAAACGAGAAGCAGGATCAGCTGCTGACCCGAGATGTGTCCCATGTGTCACACCCTCTCTTCCGGAAAGCACGGACACACAGACCCGCCTGTGTTGTCTACAGTGAAGTCGGAGTGAAGACAACCAGCGGCGGCATGCACACACTTACATACACTCCGCCCGCAGCTGGCTATTATTGCACCACCACCGTTGAAATGTGCACACAGCAGAAGGAGGCAGCTCACACACACTTCTTTGAGGCGCGTCGGATAAACCCAACTTTTATTATTCCACCACAAACGAATCCACGGGTCCTAAGATCCGCCCTGTTCCCGCCATGGAGGTTCCCGCAGCATGACCACAGCCGTGCATCCACAACACTATTTTACACTACCATATTTCTTTATTGATTAAAAACAGCATGATGCATAGGGAATTGGATTACCCGTTTTGTTATCAAAGGTGCCTACTATGGGTTGTTTTCATTGCCCATCCACTGGAGATTATAATGAACAAAAAGTGGATGTATGCAGCAGAAGTGCAGCTAGCGCCTCTGCTGGCCATTTTTTCACATTTCCGATTGAGAAAATGTTGAATGAACGCCTGACTAATTAGTGGAGATAAGCAGAGTGGTCATTGGGACTGCAGATGGTAACATCATAATTACTGAGTCCAATGCAGCCTATACACAGAACATGTTGCAGGCACTAAAAACGCCAACTGTGGCCATCACTATGTGACAATACCAGTTACATCCTTCATCTCCTTTATTTATTTATTTTTTTAAATCTTAAATATTGTGACATGTGATTAAAACACCCACACTTTTACCCAAGAAAGCTTAGTCGATGGCCTGTCAGTACAGCAGTACTAACCCATGCTGACAATCCTAACAGGCCTGCTTCAACGTGATTCACTCTCTCTGAGTGAAATCATTTTCATAATCCCACAGAAACCATTATCCTCCTCAAATCTCCCAACCACCATCCCCCTTCCGAATAGTGTTAATTGAGTGGATGTAACAGGGGAAATGTATAGTATTTTCTTGTAGCAGCACCATTTTAAATAACCTATGGAACCCATCCGCCCATCATGTATCTCTTACAGGATTATGTATTACTATGTGAATATCTACAGTAAACACATCCAAGAGAAAATATTATTTTACTGTTTATTTGGATGTTGTGGAGCCAATTTGATTTTTTCAATTATTACATTACATATCTTGCATTTATTTTCAATCTAAAAACATGTGTTGCAAAACAAAATGCAATATTATAGCTTTTATATTGATAGAGGAAGTAATTTTTAGTAAGTGTGTTTCATTTGTAAAACAAAAAACGTTCATCACAATTACCCAAAACTCTCAATGACACTGTTTAAAATAGTGTCATTTTTGTTTTTCATCCTAATATCCTAATATTTAAAAAAAAAACAAATAAGCACAAATGAAAAAAATATTACAAATAATTACAATTCGAATATTTGAGAAGGAACAATTGTTATATCTAAAAATGATGTAAAAAATTTAATTATGATTTTCTTATTGGTTAATTGACTAAGCGTCTCACCTCCAACTTCTGGTGGGTAGTTGAATCTAGATAAAAGCATAATTCTGTGCAGTTAAAAAAAGTACAATAATTCCTTCTGAAATGCTTTTAACCTCCAGTCACTGTACACACTGCACCGTTTATTGGAATTAAAAATGGACCAAACATGTAGTGGTGGGGAAGTGGGTCCTCTCCCTCTCCTATGGGGAAGTTCATTTAGTTTATTGGCAACAGCTTTAGCCTCACAGCACAGCACTGGCTCACACCCTGGGATAAGGGGCAGCATGTCCTCCCTCACAGTCCAATCACCCTCCAAATTTAAAGTATTTTCCAGCCAATTCTGTCTCTTTACAGATGTGTGTCCCCACCGAGCCCGCTGCACAGCGTGCTGCCTCTGCTTGTTCTCAGATGAGTCATCTTGAAACTCAGCCGATACACAGCCTTGTATGTGCATAGCAAATGTGGCTGCATCGTGATGTCTGTAGAGCATGACCAGATCATCATCAAAGCTCTGACGCTTGTGTTTGACCTTTATGCTGGTTTGAGAGAGACACCTTTAGATCATAAGAGACTTAAAACAAAACTACAAAGAGACATAAAACGGATACAAAGGGGGGAAACCACTGCAAGGAGACAAATAAGGCCCACAAAGAGACACAAAACAACTGCAAAGAGACAAAACCACAACAGAGAGACACATACAGAGTGCCAAGAGACACAAAACCACAAAAAAATGCACAACAACCACAACAAATAAATAAAAAGAGCTACAAATCTATAAAGTCTGTGTGTCATGCTTCTCAAGGAGATCTGGTGCCCTTTTACATATATATATATATATACAGGACTGTCTCAGAAAATTAGAATATTGTGATAAAGTTTCTTTATTTTCTGTAATGCAATTAAAAAAACAAAAATGTCATACATTCTGGATTCATTACAAATCAACTGAAATATTGCAAGCCTTTTATTATTTTAATATTGCTGATTATGGCATACAGCTTAAGAAAACTCAAAAATCCTATCTCAAAGAATTAGAATAGTTCCTCAGACCAAGTAAAAAAAAAAGATTTATAACAGCAAAACACAATCAAACATTTGAAAATGTCCATTAATGCACTCAGTACTTGGTTGGGAATCCTTTTGCACGGATTACTGCATCAATGCGGCGTGGCATGGAGGCAATCAGCCTGTGGCATTGCTGAGGTGTTATGGATGCCCAGGATGCTTCAATAGCGGCCTTTAGCTCATTAGCATTGTTGGGTCTGGTGTCTTTCAGCTTCTTCTTCACAATACCCCACATATTCTCTATGGGGTTCAGGTCAGGGGAATTTGCAGGCCAATCGAGGACAGTAATGCCATGGTCAGTACACCAGTTACTGGTGGTTTTGGCACTGTGGGCAGGTGCCAGATCATGCTGGAAAATGAATTCCTCATCTCCATAGAGCTTTTCAGCAGACGGAAGCATGTAGTGCTCTAAAATCTCTTGGTACACAGCTGCATTTACTCTGGGCTTGATGAAACACAGTGGACCAACACCAGCAGCTGACATGGCTCCCCAAACCATCGCTGACTGTGGGAACTTCACACTGGATTTCAAGTAACTTGGATTTTGCTCCTCTCCAGCCTTTCTCCAGACTCTGGCGCCTTGACTTCCAAATGAAATACAAAACTTGCTTTCGTCTGAAAAGAGGACTTTGGACCACTGTGCAACTGTCCAGTGCTTCTTTTCCTTAGCCCAAGTCAGACGCCTCTTCCGTTGTCTTGAGTTCAGAAGTGGCTTGACCATGGGAATACGGCTATTGTAGCCCATTTCCCGGACACGTCTGTGAACAGTGACTTTTGATACCTGGACTCCAGCTTCAGTCCACTGTCTTTGAAGCTCCCCCAAATTCTGGAAGCGACTCTTCTTCACAATGCTGTTAAGGCTGCGGTCATCTCTCTTGGTTGTGCAGCGTTTCCTGCCACATTTCCCCCTTCCAACAGACTTTTTGTGGATGTGCTTTGAAACTGCACTCTGTGAACAGCTTGCTCTTTGAGAAATTTCTTTTTGTGTCTTACCCTCCTGATGGAGGGTGTCAATGACGGTCCTCTGGACAGCAGTCAGATCAGCAGTCTTCCCCATACTTGTGATTTAGTTTACTGAACCAAGCTGAGTGTTTTTCAAGGCTCAGGAAACCCTTGCAGGTGTTTCGAGTTAATTAGACGATTCAAGTGATTCGTTGAACACCCTACTAGTATACTTTTTCATGATATTCTAATATTTAGAGATAGGATATTTGAGTTTTCTTAAGCTGTATGCCATAATCAGCAATATTAAAATAATAAAAGGCTTGCAATATTTGTTGATTTGTAATGAATCCAGAATGTATGACATTTTTGTTTTTTTAATTGCATTACAGAAAATAAAGAACTTTATCACAATATTCTAATTTTCTGAGACAGTCCTGTATATATATATATATATATATATATATATATATATATATATATACACATATATATATATATACATATATATATATATATATATATACAGTATATATACAGTATATATATGGCCAAGGGAGCAGTGTCGTATTCAACCTTGGATTCTACAATAAAGGGTTCGTTTTTTTCATTTTGTATTTCAGAAAGGTCAACAATTAAAAATCAGTAAAAGCAGACTATTGCAGAAGAAAACTAAGAAATATGTGTGGATCTCCTGGGGCTTGATATTTCACCTCCACAAATTCCAAGGCTGAAAGGCTTTTTTTCAAACAAGACTCATTGATTCATTTCAGTCTTTCATCACCCTCGTCCTGATATGATTGGCTCAGAGAAAGCTTTGTGCCCCTTCTTTTACAGGAAAGAATAGAAAACAAGACCAGATTCCACTCCAAACCTTTGTCTCCTTGCGCAACCTTTTCAGTTCTCTTCTCATCTTTGTGTTATCTCAGCCGCTGTGTGTGTGTGTGTGTGTGTGTGTGTCTTTCTTTCTTTCACTGGGACAGATCCCCTACTGTATTTCCCCATCATGTATTCCTCTGAGGCTCAGGGTGGAAATAAGGGGCTAGTGAGATCCTGCTTCCATTTCCCTTGCAGCCTCTTGGGATCCCACCTTAACTCCAGGAACTCCCCCTGGAGAGGGTGCGTGTCATCTTCACGTGTGAGATCTGATGGAGCATGACAAAGTACTTCTGGCTGTGTGGTAATTGGTAGTGAGACAGGCAGGTGTAGGTGCAAGTGAGTGTGTTTCTGCAGAGTCTTTCAAAATCTGAAGGCTGGTGATGGTTCTGTTTCATGTTTCATTCTGTTTAAGTGTGACTCATCAGCCTGGGTTCACATGGTATGCTTATGGCATGACGCTACAGGCTAAACATTGTTTTTCATGCATTTTTCATGCTAATGGGAAGCAATCATCCAAAATACACAGTTTGTGATACATTTGATTAATGTATACTTAATTCCCACAAAGTTTACTTAAGATAGTAATTAATTAACACAATTAAACAGTTTAATTCATACATATATTACAGATTATATTCTAAAGGGAAATGGATTTTGAGATTATTTTATTTATAGTATAGAGCGATATAAAAGGCCAAAAAAACTGTTAAATCCATTGACTCTAAAAATGACACCATAATACAACACGAGTTTTGAAACTGGTTTCATCCAGATCTCATTGTTTAAATAAATGCAAATTGGCATATTGATTTAGATAATGCATTATAAATACATTTAAAGATAGCATTTCAGAATATGCGTAGTACACAACTATTTATTGGAAGTTCCATGATGATATATTTTAGTTAAATTGTTTTACCATCCTTACCTGTGGTGCCTCCCCTTCAGACAAAAACAGCAGTGACTTGTTTGGTTGGGCTTCACTAAACTAACAAACTACGTCCTTTTTTTCCCTTGGAATGATGGGTACCAATAAAACATCCTGCCATGACTCACCGCTTTATATTTACAGGCTAGGTGGTGTAACACCGCCCCCTGCTGGTTCAACACGCTCAGTGCTCGAATGACATGATACTACAGTGTTTGCATTGGGCTCAACATCAAAAGAATCACACTGTGCAATGTCTTGAATAAAAAATATGTGGCTTTAATAAACAAGTATGTTCCTGAAGCTATTTTAAATGTGTATGTTAAACCTCTGGAACTTGATAATAGTTTGTTTCTTTTAAATATAGCTATATTTTCGTTATTTATTGTATTATGCATGAGTTTCTAATGTCTGACTACTTTGGATTTGCAAACCTAAAGTTATGGGGTTTTACATTCATGTTGCTCTGTGTATTTTAACGTGTTCTTTTATGATGGTCTGATGTAGAAAGAAAGGCTTGATAAAGAGCAGTAAACAGACTGAAAGGGACTGTGGGATTTAGTGGCATCTAGCGTTTCAGTTGCAGATGGCAACCAAATTATTAGGACAGCATACAGATACTTTGTCTAACTTTTTCTTTAACTTCAGCTTGTTTCCTGATCTAACACCTTTTAAAATCACTTGGATTGTGCTAAATATTTGAATTGATAGTTGTAAAAAAAAAAAAACATATCTGGAGCATGTATCCCAAAACTAGTCCTTTTGTTTCCAGCATTGCTTTAAAATGAAGGAGAAACAAAAAACCTACATTTTGATACTCAGAAACCTCTAAATGTATTTCACATTGAAAAACCCAATGGTCAATACATTAAACCACTGTCAACATTTATCTGGGATAGCTTTTGTTTGAAAGCCTGAGTGAAACAGATCTTATATCATTATTTTTTGCCATGATAATCTTTCTAGGTAAAGTGTACCATGTTCTAAATTGGACTAAAAATAATGTTTATTTTCTCAAGGGTAAGATTCTAAACTTGGTTATCCTGGCAAACCCTTTTTTTGTGATAAGCAGTAAGATCAGTCTTGGAAATTGGATCACAACATTTTCTCTTCTCATTTGATTCTCAGGCCCTCAGTTCTTTGTTATAACACATTTCATACCCCCAGTACATACAAAAAGAAACAAACTCGGAATAAATAACAAGATAAATTATCTTTATTTTCACGTCTTTGTCATTTATAAAATTATGTTTCCAAAATGAATATTAACAAGGCAATACAGAAAATCCTTTTAATAACTCAAGAGGTGGAACTGGGGCTCTAGAGACTGTTAACATTTCTATGCAGACAGAAAAGGGAACGGTCGCTCAGATGGTATCAACATGATCACTACTTCACTGATAGTAAAGGGCATTATTCTTTTACAGATGGACTTTGAGTACCGTGCTAGGAGGTGCCGGGGTCTCTAGAGCCTGCATCCACACCAAGCCCTTCAATGTACAGTCATTAAACTTCATAACCCAGGATTCATCACTGCTTATCGCTCAGCGTAAACCAGACACAGGTCATTCACAAACCCTTGAACATTCTCACACCGGATAACCCCCACTGAATGATCAGCGTCATCGTCATTATTAGCGAAAAGCATGATTCTTCTCTTATCTTAAACATAACGTCATATTCTTCTCCCTACAGTAAAATACACAAAACCCCAGCAACCGTAAAAACCAAAATGGGAAGAATGAAGAAAAAAAGCTCTAATCTACAAAACCAAAACAAACAAAGGAGATCCTTAGATACCATGTGCTCAAAGATAAATTCTAAATGGATTCTCGCAATTCTGTGCGTTGTTGTGAGTTGGTTTCACTGACGCAAGTTATCAAAAAATTAAATATTATATACTGTATAGGTTATTATTACAGTAACAATGTTCCATGCGATCATTTTTCTCATCTTCTGTACAGAGTTGAGGGTTCAGTAGTAAATAACAAGGATACAGACCTATAGCGCCTGGTGGCCAGAGTGCCAGAATGTTACAGAGCTGTGGAGAGCTGGGACAGGGGGTCTACAGAGTGGCCCAATATCATGGTGGTGAAACAAAAGCGGCTGTTTTACAAAAATCTGAATCAAAATAAAGCTATTATTTACTGGAAAATTTGGAAGGAACAGTCCACGCTTAAAGTGTATCTCATTGTGCTCGATGTTCAAAGCCTTTTTTGTCTGATAATGTGTTTATTTTCTCTATGTGCTTAATCAATTTCCACCTAAAAGGATATTTGGGATTTTTGGATGTGGATCAGTGTATTTCCTACAGTAGATAGCGGAAAATTTGCCAGTTTGTTGGAAGAGACAGGAGAAGTGGCACCAACGCTAAGCAATGTACTGCAGCAGACAAAGGAAGACGCAAAACATGTCTTAGCAACCTAAAATATCAGTCAAAATGTAAGTTGTATTATTTTCATCACTTTAACTTGCCGTGAGACAGCCCTTTCCTAGGGGGACTATTATTATAAGCCATTAGCTCTCTTTAAAGCCATCAGACTCCATTGACAAAAACAGTAATTTTACCGCACAGAACATGGACATTTCTGGCCTACTGCTGCATAAATCTTTAGTTTGTTTGTGTTATCGTGCATCTTTGGTGTTTTAAAGGGTTGATTAAGATTATTCAAAGTCGCACAATAACACAAAACAAACTGACGATCAAGGCAGCGATAGACCCGCAACTCCCGTGCTCAGCAAGGTCGAATTATTGTTTTTTTCAATGGGCTTTGTAGAGAGCATAAATAACGCCTTTAGTTACCCGTCGGAAAGCTATGTGTGGCGGAAAGGTAAAGCAGTGAAGATACTCTAAAAATAACGTTCACTTAAACAGATAGATTTTTTAGATATCTAACATACATTTTGCTGCTGCCACCTTCAACATCAGTACATTACTTTGCCAAGGACTTTTCGCCAAATCTGGGGCATCTCCACCGCCATTTTCAGGAGGTCATACTCTGAATTTGAATATGTTTCTCAATCAACCTCAACAATGAATTTCCAAGAATGACCCCAGAGAGCATGTGGAATTGGAAATTGGACTCGATGAAGACATACTATCTTGGTTTGGCTTGTTATCCCCTGGAGTAGGAAAAACATCACCAGGCAACAAAATAGATGAATAGAACTACATACAGTCCTGTTAGCAATAGTCGCTCATTTTGAAAGTGTTTAAGGATGGATTTTCCTTTGGATTCTAAACCAAGCTTCATGTCAAATTGTGGAAAATCAGGTCTGGAAACAAGAAATGAAATAAAACATGTTCCTTGACAAACGCTATATTCATATGTAGCTTTATTAAATTAAATCATTTTTGATGCAGCCGTTTTTTTTTTAAGTGCATACTCTCCTCTATAGAAGCAAAAGAGACCACAACCACCACTGACCCAGTCCGCAGAGCACCATGGCCCAACACATAAACCCATAATTAAGACTTAAAGACACAATCCAAACCCACGGGTTCATTCAGTCAAATACATTACTATTTAGTCATTATAAAACAATACCAAAGTGAGTTGCTAAAGCACTGAGAGAGCAGGAGGAGCTGAGGGAGCAGCACACAAAGCACACAAAAAAGGGCATCCTATTAAACATGCCGCAGATCAGGAGGACATTCAGAGTCTCTGAGACCCCGAGTATCCCTGTCAGGGCAATACGAGTGCCAGTGGTGACGGTGGGTGCTAATTAAAGGCTAGCAGAAACACATTAATTTAGACCACAAAGTGGAGGTGCAGTGGGCTGTATAAGGCATGGATGATACATGTGCTTAATGATTCATAACCAAGTGACACAATCAAGCAGTTTACTTGCCATTCCTTAACTTAATCTAACTACATCATCTGTGCGCAAGAAGCCTATCAAATCAGACAAATTAAGTCAAGTAAGGCTATATAAGCACACACACTTTAGCGCTGGTGCAGGTTTAGATACAACTGAACACATTAAAAGGGTAGATGAACAACAGGATGCTCTAAGACCATCATTATGTACAACATGTCATGAAGTTCATCGTCCTTTTCGGATCTGCCTTTAATTTAGACATTTGACAGCTAAAACTCAGCACAGCAGATGGACATTAGATTGAAGCGTAACAGGACCAGCTACTCTACCGTTTGGTTGATATTTGACATTTTGGTAACGCTTACTATGACACCCATGTCTTTTACGCATTATAAACACACTTATAGGAGTTATAATCTGCTAATAGCACTGTTTAATTAGACTTAAACACTCATAAAGCTTTATAACAATAACACATTCAAAAAGTATATATTTGTATTATTTTTAGGTTGAGGGTTCATAACACTTCATAATTGCAAGTCAGTCGCTGATATTTGTTTGCAAGGATCATCATTTAATACATGATAGACATGGGCTTGCAAAATAATTCAGTTAATCAGAAATATTACGATACTTTAGTCATGAAATACTTTGTGTTATAAAGGATTGTAGAAATGTATGTCTATGATCGCTTATGACAATAATTATACAGTGCTATTAGCTAATAATTAGTCATTTAGAATGCATTATAAACACAGGCGTGCCACAGACATTTTAATTTATTTATTTGTATTTTATACACGTTTACCAAGTCTGTGAGCTGACCTCAGCTCCTCGATTTAAGAGGCAAAGGAAGCGGCCAAGCGGCATAAAGCTATTCACACCTTTAGGTGGAGCGAAATCTCCCCACCCCAACTCAAAGAGGCCGATGAGGTCATAACCCCGAGCCCACAGGTGCCTCCTCCACAGAGAGCGAGAAAGAGAGACAGAGAGTACATCTGCATAAAAGCACGATCAGTAAGACTTCGGACAAAGAGCGATGGTGGAGCAGCGCTGTGACAAACTGGCCAGAGATACGATGTTGTTGTGCTGATAAGGCCGCGCCCCTGGAACTCTCGGCCAGTAGTGTGTGTGTGTGTGGCGGTACCTCCAGATAATTGTTTAGTGGACACACACTGGAACAATGGTCGTCTCGTATCCCGCCGTTTTCACCTCCTACGTTCTTGTTTATTCTCGTGACGTCTCTTCTCCATGATGGCAGGCCTCTCAGTCTCTCTTTCCGTCTCTCTGCTATTTTCAAATATCCCTCCCCCTCCCACCTAATATTATTATCCGTTCCCCTGTCCTCCCTCTCCTTCCCTCCCAAAGTCCAGTTACTGCACCACTGTATGTATAGTCAAGAAAACAATGAGCAGACATCTTTAAAAAGCAGAGCCGACTAGTTAGGAATATGTTTTTCTTTTCTGAAGACACACACACACACACACACACACACACACACACACACACACACACACACACACACACACACACACACACACACACACACACACACACACACACACACACACACACACACACACACACACACACACACACACACACACACACACACACACACACACACACACACACACACACACACACACACACACACACACACACACACACACACACACACACACACACACACACACACACACACACACACACACACACACACACACACACACACACACACACAGCTCATTTCTAGTGGTGTTTGTTGGACATGCAGGATTGAGGGAACGAGGACAGGGGAGAGAAAAGGTTTCTAGCTTTCTATCTCGTAAAGGGAGAGGGGAGGCGTGTGTTTAAGTGTGTGAGTGTGTCGAGGGAGATGACTTAGTCCCGCTTCCATCTCCTCCGGTATTTCTTTTCCTCATCACCTGCCGGGAAAAAAAAAAGATAAAACATTTAGAGTTCATTATAACTAGTGCGATCTGTCCATAGCTTTTTTCACAGGAGGGAAGAAAGCATGAAGAGGCTGAGTACCTTTTCAAAGAAGGTGAGACAAAAAGAGTTTAGGCTGAAGTAGAAATGCAGGAGAGAAAAAGAGAGCAGAGGAGAGTCAGTAGAATCCGATCTTCAACATTCATTGATTTAAGAAACTTCACCTCTACATTGTTCACACCACGTTTGTATGGGTGGACGTATTGGGACCAACAGGCTCAACAAACCTTCTAGATAGTTCCTGGCGACATATTTCAGTGCCTCATCCAGGAGGATGACAGGGATGGAAATCTTCAGGACCACGATCCACTGTGACCAGTGCAGAGGGGTCACCTGGAAGATCAACTGGAGGACAGAGGGATTAGAAAGTCAGAGAGTCTTAACAGTAAAATAGATGCTGAGCACAACCGACACTGTAATGAAGACTTTTCTGCTGCAAAACAACAAGTTTCCTGGGGAGACTTAAATGCGAAGAACATGCCCTGCCTTGGGAACGTATGCCGTTTTGCATGACTTGCAGTTTTACTGTATACAGCAGCGTTTGTTTTTTCTGTATTAGGTTGCATTTTTACGGAGCCCCCACCCCCTCCACCTTGGGTCATGACTTGAATACAGGTGGACAAAAATAAGAATTGCACAAATCATCTTTCTTTTATTTCCTCAGTAAAAACGTTTTATTGTGGGTGAATTGGTTTGTGTTGTTGTCAGGATATTATGGTTTTGATGCATTCATATCTTTCTTCCAGTTTTAATTTCTTGATGCACTCTAAACACAAGGTACATTTACTGTGGGTTAGAAAGTTATTAACATTACCGTCATGTCTTTCTTTTGGAAAGAAATCATATTTTAATTGTTGCTAATTTGGCATTTCTAGTCCTATTTGTAACAAGAAGGTTAGCCTCTTGTGGCCAAAAAAATCTGTTTTACAACAACAAACACTTTATAAAGGTTACTTAGAAAATGTAACCTCTTAAACTTGTATTTTTTGTGGCAAACATTTTCTTTCCTACTGTAGATCTAAATAGTCTGTATTTAGTTATGTCTTCTGTACTTTATATGTGTTTCTCAAGTTGCAGGGCGGTAACATTTTCAAGGCCACTGTAATTTTCTCTCAATGTATATTTTGCCATTCAAACACAACACTATCATGGAAAATCTGCCTTTTTAAAAATGTCATCATTAAACACCCCACAGGTCCAACTCACTGACAGTCATGTGGTTGAATTCTTACCGGCAGAGGCTCGACATAGAGGATTAGGAAGTGGAGGGAGAGGGAGAGGACGATGGCTCCCAGCAGCCAGAAATTGACCCAGGGAGGCATCCTGATCAGGGACTGGTTCTCAGACAAACTGGCGGAGATAAATGTAAATAGATTAGACAATTGATCAGATCCTGACATTGATGCTATTCTATGATGTTAAAAGTTGATACAAGTCTTTAACCAGATTAGAATTAAAGTAACAAGCAATCATTAAGGTCTCAGAATGGGCAATAGTATCCATGTAAACATGTTTTCCCTCTGTCTGTTTTACTAAATGTCATATTTTGGGATAACATTTTCAGTGTCATGCAGTCCTTAATTTCAACCTTCCCTTTCTCAGATTATTTCCTGAATAAGACATTACTATGTATTTCTATAAGGAGTTACTGACAGACTTGCTCCATGAGCAATCCTGGCAAAAAAGCTTAATTTCCCCCTTCATACCACTGTGCCTTTTATTTTCTGCCTCCCCCAAAAAGCATTATTCCATTTTTTAAAGATGTGTGACTAAGCTGAATTCCATTACTACAATCACTAAATGCAGATTTGTTAAGGAGTTTTATAAAAGTCCTTACATTTGAAGTCATGAGAATAGAACCGAAGCAATGAAATACTGCAGCTGCAAAATGTATTTTAGCTATGTTAAACTATTTTAACCTTGACTTTCCGAAAGCGAAGCAACTAACTGTGCTATCTACAAAAGTACCAGACACAATTTAGAAAACAAGTTATTTATCATCAGTTAGTTTGTTTATTAGTTAGTTTGTTTGTTTATGTGTTTTTATGACTTTGGTGTTTCAAAGGGTTATTTAAGATTCCCCAAAGTCACACAATAACATGAACAAATGAACTGTAGCAGCAATAGAAAGGGAACTTCAGGTTTTTTTGCAAGGTAAATGTTGTGTTTCTGTCAAAGGTGTTTGGTGGCCTTGAAAAGAACAGATGGAAAAATAGCAGGCTTTTTTAAGGTAGCAAAATACATTTTACTGCTGCCTGTGCCTCTAAAAAATATATATTTATTTAAATACCCTGCTAGTATTCTTATCTCTTTTACCAAACTGAGGGGTGTGCCAACTCTCATCTAATGTAAGTAAGATACCAAGCACTTCATTCAAACACATTTCCAAAAGTGCTAACTATTCATTCAGCAGTGAAATAAGTAGATTTTTGTGATGGATGCGTTTTTCATGCTAAGAAAGTTGGTTAATTCTGTCAGCTGGACGACAACAGTGAGTCTTCTTTTTAACTCAAATCTGACAGCGTTGACATTTAAGGAGTGTTTACCCTCCACATCATAACGAAAGATGACCAACCTGTTGAGTGAGTTGAACATCTCGATGGTGACCAGCACAGATAGGGCCATGGTTGTGGGGTAGCGGGATTCAAACACATCACAATCGATTCCCTTGAACATGGGGTTATCCTCAGTGCACTGCATGAAGTGTCTCTGTAGAGAGAGAGACAGAGGAGTGAGTGTGTCTGTGTGCACGTGTGTGTATGTCCGCAGCAGGAACCCCGCGACCTGGTTTGATGGAGCTGAGATCTGATGGGTTAACAGCTGCAGAACCTTGGCCTTGTTCCCACTCTGCGTGTACCAAACCACATGGGTCTTACTTCCATTTCTATTTTGGTTAACACTGGGAGCAGGCCCAATCATTACCGTCTCCAACAGTGGGTGTTATGTAAATTAAGTTTGAAGGGCTGTATGTCATAATAGATACAAATCTATATTCTGAGGACTGGACCACGCCGGTGCTAATACATTTAGACAGTGTGTTTTGCTACTCACCAGCTGATAGAAGGACACTTGTGGGCCGCCCTCATCATACAGGTACCACCATGTGGCAGCGCCTACTGTTCCAAGACCCACATATCCTACAGGTCACAGTCAGAAACAAAATTACATGTAAATCTAAAATTACTAGATAGATGTAGTTATTCCCAGGAAGAAAATGGGTTTTTATGGGTTGTGTGCTTTTAACCTTGGCTGTCTGTTAACTACAAGAGCTAACTTTGTGTAGTTGCAGTTAGCATTATTATGCTAGCTGCTGCTTTTACGGAGTCCATGTGTCATTGTAGAAGGTTGACAGATGTCCATCGACGCTAAGGCTGTGCTAAATAGAATTCTTGTGGAAATGCAAGGGTGTGCCGCACACAAAATGTACCTCTGACAAGAAGTTACGTTTAGTAGGTCTGTCTGTCTGTGAGTGGGATTCCACGAAAAACAACTAGCCTGAGTTGTATTTAAAAAGGATGGAGGTGTGAAGCATGGTCCAAGGTGAACACATTCCATTATCAGTCTCATGAACACTGCTATAGCATTTGTGTGGCATTTGTGTTGTGTGGGGAATCTTCAGAAATCCTTTCTCCAGATTGTAAAATTCCCAAACTCAGAAACAGATATTAACATTTTATGTTATACCTTCTGATCAATGAAATACAACACATGTTCTAAGTATCATCTGTGTTGTTTCATTGCTTAACTTGAAGCTAATCACACACCGAAATCTTAATCCCAACACAGGAAATGGGAACACCTGTTGATCATGTAAATGCAGTATTGGCATTTGCAGAGGTCTATGCTCGCCAGTTGCAATTCTAGTTTTAGTCTTTCATACATACATTTTATGTCAATTCATTATCTATAGTGAGAAAATGCATAATCACACATCAAATCACAGCAGAGCTAAACATACCTCCAATGGCCAAATATCTGAAGAAGAGCCAGCCAGAGATGAGGGGCTCCTTAGGGTTGCGGGGGGGTTTGTCCATGATGTCCAGGTCTGGGGGGTTGAAGCCCAGGGCGGTGGCTGGCAGGCCGTCGGTCACCAGGTTCACCCAGAGCAGCTGCACTGGGATCAGAGCCTCAGGGAGCCCCAGGATGGCTGTCAGGAAGATGCTGGAGAGAGAGTGAGGAGAATCCAACATCAGCTGATGACGTCAGACTCAACGTGAAGGTAATATCTCAGCGTGTTCCTCTTCCTCACCAGACCACTTCCCCCACATTGGAGGAGATGAGGTATCTGATGAACTGCTTCATGTTGTTGTAGATGGCTCTGCCCTCCTCTACGGCAGCCACGATGGTGGAGAAGTTATCATCAGAGAGCACCATCTCA
Source organism: Notothenia rossii (assembly GCF_949606895.1). NCBI lineage: Eukaryota > Metazoa > Chordata > Actinopteri > Perciformes > Nototheniidae > Notothenia > Notothenia rossii. Next base: position 22,255,877 of record NC_136907.1, on the reverse strand, counting down.
GACGCTGACTTCGCCACCGCTGTGCCGGAGCCCATGGCGATGCCGATCTCGGCTTTCTTCAGGGCGGGGGCGTCGTTCACACCATCTCCTGTCTGGGACCACAAAAGATCAATCCTCAGAAAACCTGACTTGTATTCGATTCCTGATTCTATCAATAATCCCAAAAACATTTGCAGAAAATACCAATTATTTAAAAATGAATTACTTCCTCTCAGACGGCAACTTTATTTGGAAATGGAATCAGATATTCCGGAGATGGAAGGGAGAGCAGGAAAAAATGCCATTATATAAGACTGATTCACCAATGCAAAAGTGAAATGGTGTAAAAAGAAAACCTCAATATTACAAAATAACAAGATTTGTGACTTTAGACTCAGAGAATTTCAAATGTTTATCTAAGAAATTCTCGAAAAGGCACAACTTTAATCTCAGAAGTTCTACTTTTTCAACCCAAAATGGCCCAAAAATGCAACTGCTTAGAAAGTAGTCTTGTATAACAAATGGACCTAATCTGGAGAAAACCTTTGAATACATTTCTTTTAAAGGGTCTTTTTTGAGGGAACATATATATTTTTTACTATTCTAACCTCAACTTGTTTTTCATTCCCACATTTTCAGGGGCGATAACACTTTTAACAGAGACTAACGGCGATGAAAGCTAATGACTATGTTGTCACACAACGTCTCATTATCGTGTCAGATCCAGACAAGATTAATCAAGAGCTGAGCAAGTGAGATATATTAATGTGTCACGACAGGGCCTAAAGCTGCTTTAGACCGCTGTGAATGGTAGAGTTAGTCTGACAGGCAAATGGTGATATTGCTGTCTCCCTCCCTCCCTCCCATCTTCCCCTCCGATCACCCCTCTTCTGAGACATGTGTCAGATAGGATGCAGCGAAGCGGGCTGGAGATGACAGCTTCTGATAGCAGTGTTTGAGAGAGCAGCCTCAGAGAGACCTGAAACATGTAACGCCTCACTGGCCTCTTCTCATGCATTCTCCACAAGTCGTTCAGACAACGCAACAACCAGAGGAAGGTGGGAAATGCTTTGTTTTTCTGCCTTGCAACAGGCGTAAAGTACGGAGCCCTGAGAGACTAGATGGAGAAAAAAATACCCGGTGATACATTTTCTAAGTCTGTTCTTAATATTTTCCTCTGTGATGACGACTTAAGAACAGGAAAGAAAAAAAAGTTTGTTCTTGATAGTCATGTTCCCTTGTTTTGGTTCTTAATTTTGGCCACAAGAGGCTGTAGTGTGCAACTGCCCCATGCTCCAAATAGGACTAATAGCATTTATATTTTCTTATTACACTCTAGAAATACAGTGTGTTGCATTACTATCATGTCTTTTACTTGGCTAAAACTGTATTTCAATCATATCAATATGTGTACCCATTATTACAGTATCCAAAAAAATCTGAAAAATGATCTTGGCAAAATGTCTTTTCTCCTCCTTTTTCACTGATGAAACGATGAACAATTATCTTGTTAAAATTGTTCCTCCCTCATTAACGCAGACAGGAGCTTAAAAAAATGGAATCAGACTTATTTTTTCTTTCTGATCTCTTAGTTCCGCCATTAATAATAAACTTATGAAATGTATAATGATTTCATTAGCAGGAAGTAAAGAAATTGTATAGTTTAAGGGGTGGTTGTTGGGTAAAAAGTATAGATGCACACTATAAATTTACAAAGGCATCCCCCCCTTCCCTCACCATGGCAGTAATCTCATTGAATGACTGCAGGAATCCCACAATCTTAGACTTGTGAGATGGCTCCACGCGGGCGAAGCATCGCCCCCGTTTGACGGCTTCTCTCTGTTCCTCCAGCGTGAGGTCATCGAACTCGCGCCCCGTGTAGGCCATTCCGGTCACGTCGTCATCCTCGCCGAAGATGCCAACTCGTCTGCAGATAGCCACAGCTGTGCCCTTGTTGTCTCCCGTGATCATAATAACGCGGATGCCTGCCTCGTTGCACAGTTTCACTGAACCGATCACCTCCTTCCTGGGCGGGTCCAGCATGCCCACACAGCCAACAAATGTGAGGCCCAACTGAATAGAAAAAAAAAAGAAAAGAGAGGAGGATTAGGTGGAAGAGGACTTTATCAGAAAACCGAATCTCACCTCGCATCCTCAGAAATGGAATTCACATTATTTGTATTTGTTGTATTGCTGCTGAAAACATCAAACTGATTAGTTTCAATGCAACAAAAAACAGTCTCAGAGAATAAGAACCAAGAGTAGAAGGGTTATTCTTTCAGTGGAAAGAAGATTCTATCACTGCTGTCAAACGAAAAACAGACGGCAGCAAAGAGGACAATATCTGTGAATAGGGTAAACTAAAACATCTCACCATGATACTTCCATGGCTGATCAATTATATTTAGACATTTATATTATGCATGACAATGTTTCTGAAATGTTTATTATTACATTCCATTTTCTAAATGTTTTTAAAGAATAAAAAGTTATGTTTAATATGCTATGGATAATAGATTAACAAACCCCTCTGTATAGACATTTAAAATATATATATTAATTAAACAGGGAAGTTTGGTGAATGTAAGTTGGAATTTTTAGTATGACTATACAGTAGGAAAAGACACAACAGGCAAATGGTGTAAAACACTAAAAGATATGAAAAAACCTCCACAGTTCATTACTAAGTACAATACTTTTTTTAATAACCGGTGTTCTAAAAGGTATTGTTGAAACATGCAGATGAGGCCTTATCAAAAGCTCACTTTGGTGAATTTAGGACAAATCTACAAATGCATAGTGTAGTTAAATCAACACCTAAATGTGTATTTTGGATGTTTTGATTTCACAAGTCTTAAGGAAGAAGCAACTCTCAACTCTGAAACTGACCAGTGCATGTTTTTGCCTGTGGTGTGTCACCAAATGAGCCTATTTGACCAACTTGGATTCCTAAGATAAGCATCAGATGTCACCACGCTCCTCCACTATACCTCATAACCTGCAAACTTGTTTGAATTCTCCAGGTCCATGTCCTCTTTGCGTAGCGGGACGTCACGAGTGGCCAGGGCCAGGCAGCGCAGTGTGTCCCTGCCCGTCCCCCAGTCCCTGATCTTAGACAGCAGCTGGTCCCTCAAGGCGTCGGTCAGCGGGACTTTCCCTGTCCCCACCCTCAGGTACTGACAGCGCTCTATCACACTCTCTGGAGCCCCCTGAGGGGAGGAGAGAGAACAACATCAAGCCCTGAAAGCAACACATACAAATGATAAAAGTCTCTCTGTTTATTGGTTATATTATTTGTTCATACCTTGATGAACATCTTGCTCTGGGACCCTGGCTTGACGGGGGTGCAGTAGACGGACATGGACTTGCGGTCACGAGAGAACTCCAGAGTGAACTCTTTCTTCATTAACTGCTTGATTACCTGAGGGATGAAGAATAGGGAGATGTTACAGAAGAAAAGAAGAAGAAAGAGCCAGGGCAGGAGCTAAGCAGCTGAATCTGTGGGCAGCTGTCAGGCCAGTGAGCAGGCTGCTGACAGCTGATGGATGACTCTTCAGACTAAGCACTCAACCACCTTGTCTGGATGTCTGCCTGCCGCCTCAGATGTCTATGTACAACAGCATGATGATAATGTAGACCTGGTTGAGGATGGTTAGGAATAACTACTGGAGGTTTATGTACGATTAGAGCTAAAATGCTAAATGGAAGAAATACCAAAATACAGGGTTGATACATATTTTTCAAAGTCAAATTCTAGCTTTTCCAGCACCTTACATTGTGGTTAATTACATGTATATGCAGTTCATACATCAGTGGCAACTTCATTGGTATCTATACAATCCAATACAACTGTTCTGCTTTAAAGCTTACTTTCCTGATTCCACAAATTCCTAGTTGTTTTTTTTAAATGTCATGGAAGTGTTCATTAAATCAATTGTTAAGCATTGAGGTCATAGTTGGTACTGTAGTGGTGCTGCACTGGACTGCATTATCATATGGCGCTCCCACTATTCTTCCTTCCTCATTTATAAATATAGAGGGAAAAAAACTAGCACGATAAATATAATTTAGTCCAGTTCAACAACACTGCAATCATTTTATTTGTGACAATATCAACAAATAGGAGCTATTTGGCAGAAATTGATTCTTTATCAAAGTATTGCAATTGCAATTCCAAGCGCTTTCGTCAAAATCTACTCTTCAAACCTTGTAAACACCACACTAAAACTCAAGTGTTTTCAAGGCTTTCTAGCAACCAACAAGCCTTGAACATACAGTAGGTTCACTTGAGGATCACATGCCTATAAACATCCCCCTTCCCTGCACATTATCTGCATTTAATGTCCTGTTTTTGTTTCTACCAGTAGGTGTCCCTCTTGTTCAGAGTCTGAGCTGATCCCATTAACCCTGAGGAGCTGAAAGGTGTCCGATTGAGATGTACAAACACTGTCAGGGGACTTCTGACGGATGTCCTGAAATGTGACAAACCTTTCCTCTTCATCAAACAGGGAGACCATCTGGATTCTGAAATTACTTTCAACCATCTATTCTAGCTGTGTACGTGCAGCAGAGATTTAGAAGGTCATCTCCTCTGAATTTCATGTGCTAAAAGATGCATGTCATTGTTAGACCTATATATTAAATCATACTTCTGCTTCTCTGCCCTTCTGACTTGTATGGTTTGTCACTGACAAGCTTTGTTCCTCCTGAAAGTGACTACAACTGGATTCAACAACCTTAATGTAGGAGTGAAAATACTTGAAACCAGAGGTGACCTTCACACATTTGTTGACAGATCCCTCAGTGACGCATGGGTCTCTCAGACACCAAAACATGCTCTCTTGCACAAGTCAGACTCACCTCTTACGTCTGTGTCTCTTTAGCAGGGCTCATGCACTTTATTTGTGAGAAGCTGCAGCCAGTAAGCAGCAGGGAGGCATGCTGTCACTACAGCTTGTTGTAAATTACATTTTAAATATTTAACTCATAACCAAACACACACAGGTTCACACCCTGAAGTCAAACATATGTCCATCAACAACCATGTGCTTTGTTAAATAGCCCTGGAGTTAGGCTGCAAACTCAAAACCTGTTGACTCATTTCAAGTCACTCGGCATAAAAAAAAAATACTAAAATGTAAAATAATCTACCACAAATATGAATAACCAGGGGCATACTAGGTCATTATGTCATCCCGCGTCAAGGCAGCATACTGTATGTTAAATTAAGGAGCAATTGATTGGAGAATAGAAGTATGGCACAGATTAGCCTTACACTGATATAAAAAAATGGGCAAAATCACAATGGATGATTCTAAATTGCTGCTGTACAGACAGAGAATCTTTTTTTTTAATATTTATTTAAAAAACCTGGCACTTACATTACCCACAATGCAACTTAAACACAGTGGAAGGGGGAAATATTTGGTTGTGTCATGCTAGTAGCGGCTAATATGGCCTTAAACGAAAAGGGCTTTGCCAAAATAATTTAGCAAGTTTTTTTGAATTCCATCTGTGAAAATCAGGGGGAAATTATGTGTTTGTTGTGAAGTACGCCTTTACCACATGTTCTAACTAGGACTGTCACATAATACAGCTGAACAAAAAAGGAACTTAGAAATATGATCAGGACAATCTATTTGTCACCTGTCAATTCAAGCCACAAACATAAGGGGAAAAAAACTATTAGACTCAGAACATATATAACCAGAATTATTTTTATTTTTTCTTCTCACTCGTCTCTCAGGACTTCTGTATCTGACTGATTTTGTACAGCCTTAAAATACTTTTTCTCATGCAGCAGTAATCCCCAAAACCTAAATACAGACTGTGATGGTGTAAGTCGGTGGATAGTCCTTTTTGACACAGACAAACACATGTAGCTCACCAAGTTGCAGATACCGGCACGTTCCACCTTGCTGACTCCGGACAGGTCAGTCTTGAAGACGTTCATCTTCTCCACCAGGGTGATGAGAGCCGTCTCTGTGGCCTCACCCACCTTCTCATACACCCCTTTGGCCTGTGGGAGAAAAACATACCAACTGTTTTATAGAAGCCAAGTTATACAGTAAGCATTTAGGATTGATAGGTTGTTTACTTCTGCCTCCACACATGTTAAGTCCTACATGCAAAGTGTTTTAAAATGTAGGTGAGATGAACCAGGATCAATCATCGTTTGTTTCTGAGATGCGGCAATAAACCACTCATGTTTAAACAAGTTTTGATCTCCCACTAACTTACTTTATTCAAAATAGTACAACATTGGTGACAAAATTACCCCTACAGAACAGAAACAACGAGTGTGGGGGAATGCATGGAAGTTGAGAAGAGCCTTATCACTCCTCAGCATAATTACCATGATACCATGGTGATGACTAGGAGGTGAAAAAAGCACTTCAAAAGCAGAGAGAAAAAATATCTAAAAATAAAAGAGAAACAGCTCTGCAGACTATCTACATGCACAAAAACCTATATAAAACGACAACAGAAAGGGAAAAACCCCTAACCATAACAAATGACATTTTTGACGTTTTCTTTTTAATCATTGGGCTGGTTAATGCTTATTTGATTAATTTCTTTAAAATCCAACCTTACCTCCTATAATAAGTACATAATAAAGCGAATCGCCAAAATACAATCAATTACACCCTTAAAGTTCCCATGTCATGGCCATTTCTACTGATCATAATTCCATTGTTGAGGTATACTAAAATAGATTTATATTGTGCAATTTTCCAAACTCACGTATTCACTCTTTTTCCAAAGGGATGCACAATGGCTTAAAAATGTGATACAATTATCCATGTGTGTGTTTTATGTCAATTACCTCATTGTAGTCCAGTGAAGAGTCATTGCACATTGAGCACACGGTGGCCAACTCCAAAAGTCCATCAAAGTCTCCGCACTGGACGGGCTTGTCTCCTTTCAGTCTGGGAGGGAGGAACACACACACACACACACGTCACTCACAACAGCAAAACACAGGGGAGAAACACTTCACACTTCGCTACACATCAGACACAACACCCTAATCAATATTTATGAAAGTTGCCTTCTTGGTTGTACAGTAGTAAACTGTGTGTGTGTGTGTGTGTGTGTGTGTGTGTGTGTGTGTGTGTGTGTGTGTGTGTGTGTGTGTGTGTGTGTGTGTGTGTGTGTGTGTGTGTGTGTGTGTGTGTGTGTGTGGACAAGCAGTGCTGATTGCATGACGACCATGGATATCTTCCCAGTAAAGACTGCAACTGTTGCTAGCGAGGCTCCCACACAGTAACCCACACTGTGCTGTTATGAAATTGACAGGTTCATGCAGAGTCACAATGCTGTACTCGAGCAAACGGCAAAATAAACAACCTGCATATACAATGACCTGTGGAACCCTTCTCCTACATAATAACCAGCTACCTACCTGTAACACTCCACTGCTTCTATTATTTCAAAAGTATTATTATCATATGTATTCTGATATAACACATAATTGAAAATCTGACACTCTCTAAAACATTTAAAGTGACTGTCATTGTTCCCTTTGGTTATATGAAACTATAATAACATCTAGGATCACTCACTGTGTCCCTGGTCACTGCTGAAATTGCCATAGCAACAAATAAAGCACAGCTAAACACATTTTTTGGTAATCATTAGCACTGATGTTACAAATCTTACTCCACAGATCACATTTCAGTTTGTCAAAATATGTATCTTGTTTTGAAAAAGCATCAGGCTTTCATAAAAAGGATGATGGGAGATGACCTTCTGAGTTTAGTAGTGTAAATTGGCTTTGGTAACATTTGAAAAGTAAACATATTTTTCACATAATGAGGTTGACATGAAGTAATACTTGTTGAAGCTGTGACACTCACATTTGTCCCTCAGGGGCATATGTAGATCCAGTTATATTGAACTCATGGAGGCTGCAGCTTGTATCTTCCACCTTGTCTGCAACGAACATCTGGAGAGGAGAAACAAAAGGCGTTATAGTTAGATGATTATACAAAGCTTCAGAGCAGGTAGTGAAATAGTCAAAGTCCTGGTATGGTAAAGGACTCAATAACTATTTACTATAAAAGGAAACTTTTCCCTTGTTGTATAAACTTCACCTCAAATTGAGAGCAAGTGAGACGATATGACTTTTGCTTTGGACACAAGGGATAACTTTGTTTATATAAGTAAATGGTTAAATAAAAGTGTAACAGCAACTGAAGTAAGATTAACTGAGTAATGTCAGTTACTGCAGCATCATCTATCCAAGGGGTGTCAAACTCAATTTCATCGCGTGCTACATTCGCATAAAGGGTTTATGGGCAACCTGCTTCTGTAAAGTAGCGTGTAACCGTATAATAAACGTATTATATTCTTTGCAAGCTCTTGCTGGGCCACATAAAATGAAGTTGCGGGCCGGATTTGGCCCCCGGGCCTTGAGTTTGAGACCCCTGATCTATCCTGATGTTTAGCAATATTGGCTAACGTTAGCCAACATAAGCCAATCAGGAGCAGTAAGGCTATAGCAGAATAAGACAAATAATAACTAGCATTGAATTTAAGAACAAAGATGCATTTATTTTTTATGACCTTAACCTTTCATTTGCAGAACAAATAGTAGGGTGTTTATTCAAACGCTGAAAACACCAAAACTACAGTCAAATGACAAAAAGAAAAATTCCAGATTAGTAGGAAAAGGGGGGGTTGTCAGTATAGAAGTTGTAAACATTTGAAATGTTTTAAATAAATGATCAACAAAACATAAGTGTTGATTATGGCATTATAACTTCTCAAAACTGCATAAACATTCCTCATCTCTCATCAGGTGCAGGACTCATACATTTCAAATATTTCAATGAAAAGATGACCAAAGTAAATAAAATATAACAAGAGCCAAAAACGCCCTTGAACTGCTTTGGGTTCAGAGAGTTAAAAGTTAAGGGGTTGAACTGAAGATCAATGTTAAACATCAAGTGAGTGATTTCATGATGTTATTCTAGTGGGCAGCTCTGAAGTGTGGGCATGTCCTTGAGTTGCCCACACAGGTAATATAACACCTTTGTTGTCAGAGTATGCCAACGTGGAATGGTAGGGGTGATGTAAGAACATCTCGGGCTGCCAAGAGTGGTTTACTGCCTCTGCTGTACCATCACACAGCCCGTGGTGTCAGAACACTTCAAATACACAGCTTAGGCTGCATCCTGTGTAAATACTGGAGAGCAGGACGCTGCTCACAGAAGACTAATTATTATTGCTTAACCTATCAAAATATGCTTACAACTCAACTGATGTCCCTTTATCCTAGATCTAAGACAGTTATATTTGTATTGCATCATAGATATCACTCACTTCCCTTTTTTGGAAAGAAGAATCCTAAATAAGGTAATAACACATTCCCTTAAAGGAGACCTATCATGCTATATTTAAATGATATAGTGTATGACCATACATAAGGTATATTTATACATTTTATTTTTCAAAATACCAAACAGATCATTTTTTAGCCATGCCTCGTTTCGCTCATTTTCGCTCTATTCCAAGCCTGTCTTTGAAAATTCTGAGCAGCAGCTGACCACGCCCCCCTGCTGTTGAGAAAAATGCACATGTATCCCGATAATGGAAATTCCACAAGGTGAACTTTTGTGGGTGTTTTAATTACGATCTGTAAGAACATGCCATGTTGTCCCATCCCTAATTATGAAAAACTGTCAGAAGGTGCTCTGCGGGCTGGAGAGAGAGTCACCGGGGAGGTTGAGTTCAAAATGCGGCCAAAGAAATCTGGTGTAAGCAGACTCAAGACATCCCCCAGCAGTCTCTGCCCTATTTTCACCAATTCTTTAGCGTTTCTAAACATGCAGGAAACGAGTTCACAAACTTCATCAATCATTCACACTACCGTACACGCTCCGGTAAACTGCAGTAAAACAAAGCATGAGTCCCAGAGCTCCTGCTTCTCAAAGGTTTCGCTATCTTTTTCCTAAAATACCCCCAAGAAGGGCGATACACTTCTTATGCTAATATATGTTTAAAAAAAACAAGTATCGAATGTATGTAGGCCCTTTCTGCATCCAAACAGTTGAATGATGTACATAAAACTACTCAAAGGTTAAATGACTTCTCTTGACCTCCATTATTTAGTTTTTTTAATAACTCTACACTGAAGTAATATAAAGAGTACACGCACTGATTGAAAACATCCTTACGACCTCGCTTGACTCCGTTTGAGATTCCATTAAATCTGACCGATAAAAGAATTAATGAAGTAGCTATTTTGTTAAACTTGGTCCTCTACTCCTAGTGAGAGTGTGTGTGTGTGTGTGTGTGTGTGTGTGTGTGTGTGTGTGTGTGTGTGTGTGTGTGTGTGTGTGTGTGTGTGTGTGTGTGTGTGTGTGTGTGTGTGTGGAATACAAAATCTGAAGCTAGCTGTCTTCCCTCTGGCACATGAACCTGAAAGCCATGTTTTCGGCTTCTAACAGAGTAATTATTCCTGAACTCAGTTATAAATAACTGTCATACTGAAATCATGATTTTAGCCTCAGGGAGATTATAGATTTAGTTGGAACACGGACGTTTGCATTAGAAATGTCTCAATCAACAATCAATCAACAATGAAACTGAGTATTAATGTTTATCTCATTTGGATCAGCCTCTCTGCTTTCTGTTCACTCTACTAATCGAGTGCTGAGCTATATTTAGTTAGAAACTGGAACTGATAAGGGCCAGTAATCTTGGGACCCTGTGTCAGCCAAGTTTGAATAGATCTACTATTTTAGTTGAGATTATGCTTTTGGTTTATGTTCTTAAAGGGGCCCCATTACGCTTTCCTGTGTAAAGTGTTATGGTTTGTGTGCATGTAAATGGTCTGCTAATGCTAAAATCCCCTAAACCTGGCCCACTTATGCCTCACTTCGGGTATTCCTGTTTTTATTGTTTGTTGATTTTGGCTTTGTTAATGCATATTGCACACATTTTGGAGGTAGTTTAAAGTTGTTATTTTCTTTTTATGTTTAACCTCAGCTCTAAGTCTAGCAAAAATACAGACACAAGATGTCCCCATTTAAACCACAAATGTGGATACCACGGCCATTACAGCATACAACCATGCATTCTATTATATCAGGCTTTCAATGTGGAGTACAAAATAATAGATTGTACTATTTGCTGGCAGATTGACCCACCTCCCATGTTTGTCATGGGCATTGCTATTTTCCTGATAAAAAAAAAAGTGGTTTTCTCTAAATAAAAACAATGGCTATACGTTCTTATACAAGAATTTAAATGATTAGGAAAGTGGAAAATAATTATAATATTTAGTATTTTATAGGAGTGTTTGTCCTATTGAGAGCAGCTGTTTTCAAGTAAGGCACAAGGGTAACAACTTTGGCAACATAGCAATCTAAAAAGAGAACCACAGCCCATTTTTACGCTCCTTGTCAACTGCTGAAGCTTAATATTATGAGCAGTGACTGAAAATGTAATGTTTTGGTCATCAAGGTTTGTGCTGACTACAATCGTTCATCAAAAATACGTTTACAGCACAAACGTAGTGATTCTTTGACAGTGGATCACTGTTAAATATCGCAGAGTGTAGTTAAACAGTCAGGAGCAGCCGCAACGAGCAGTTAGGCGAAGATCTGCAGACCTCCAACTTCTCAGCGAGGTTACCAGATTTACTGTGACCCGAGGAAAACTACACACACCCATAGCAAAATGGAAAAAGTCCAATTATTGCCTACTGTAACTTCTATCGTAAAACAGTGTGTTTGTTTGGCTGCACTGTAAACACCAGCTGTTCCTCAGATGCATTTGTGAAGAATTAAGTTTAACTGTACAAAAAATATATCCTTAAACAACCTTTAGATTTACCAATAAAATACAGGCCCGATTAGCACAGATCTAGCCCATTATTACATTTAATTGTATACACTGTCATTTTAAGAGACTTTTAAATAGCTTCCCCCTTCTGCTGAATTCTTACATTTCACAAAGGTCATCAGGCTGGGATCTATACAAGATCAACAAAGACTCTCACTACAGCACACACAAAGCTGGATAAAATAAAGTTGTTCTTTCATCTGTGGTCACTTTTTTTCTCACTATCTGATCCGTTGTGGTCTCCAAGGAAACTAGGCACAAGTTTGTATTCTTCTACTCACTTCCTCTGAGCCTGTGTGGGGTCGAACACTGAGTAACTTGTTTATACGTGTGCTGTCTCTTCATGTGTGTGAAGGAAAAAGGGAAGTCAGGATACAGAGGGGGAATCCCTGGAACCCTGCGGATATGGGGATACCCACGAGGCAGGGGAGACACGTGATGGTGCCATAAGGGCCCCTGGCTGGGGACCAGTCTGAGAATGAGCACAGATGGATAAGCCTGGGTAAATATTCATGTGGGCATTGAAAATCGTGACGCACAAAAACCATAAAACACAGCCAACACGATGCGGGGCAACCACTAATATTGCTATCTCCAGGAAACACCATGGCCAAAAAAAAAAAAAAACGGAAGTTTGATTTGTCTTTGTGTGAGTGTGAATGTGCCGTCTTATCTCGCACCAGAGAGCGGAGAGCAGCAGGCGAGGGAGTGCAGGTGGAAGCAGAAGGTCAATATTTACCAGCGTCAGCCTGCCTCGCTCTCTTTCTGTTCAGGAGGGTTTAGGGGGGCTGCGGTGAGATCACTGCTGCGTGTCCCTCCTGCCAGAGGGAACTCCCTGCCGCTACGCATTAATCACACCGTTATTCAACGTCATCTCGAGGAGTGAGAGACGCGAGGGGAGGGAGGGCTCCATTTTGAAAATGGCAAAAAATAAAATGGAAGATCAACTAGAAGTCAAGATATTGATTTATTTGCTTTTCTCTCCTGACCGGAGTAAATCTTGTCAGAACATAACTAATGCACTCTATGCAGTCTGCAGGGAAATCAACTACTGTTATAACTACAGTCACTAAATATGGCCTAGTGTAGAACATAGCATGAACTATTATCCAGGCATTGTCACATTGGACACTGTGAAAGTCAAGTCTCAGCCAATCACAATAAGCCTCTAGGAATACCTAAGCAGGTTTTCATTGAAGTACATTTACTCCAGTACTATACTCAAGTGCATTTTAAATTCACTTCCCTTGAATATTTATCGTTTCTGCAATTTTTTTACCTTACATCTCAGAGGTAAATATTGTACTTTTAACTCTAGCACAAATATTCAAGCCCCTTACATTGCAGCCACACAAGGACGATAACGGAAACAAACTGAAATCGCTATCAAAAAAGTCTTCCGTCCACACGCAATAGGCACCAGAAACGTGTCAGTCCACACGAGACAGTTCGAACCGATGGAGACGCTGTAGTACATATGCCGGCCTGTAAGTGGCGCAGCGAAGAAGACTTCTCGCGCATGCATGGTTGCCCTTCTGTTTATTCTCTGCGCTGGATTTAGCAGCAGAGGTGGGCCTTCGCTGGTCAACATGTCCGTTAAAGTTGAAATCTTCCGGACAAAATTCGAAAAGTGCCGGTCAAAGGTCTTCTTTGTTATTTATTGAGCTTTAAAACAAATGAATAACGACTCTATATAATAATATAATAATAATACACAGAGGACGGAGCCTCTCTTTTCCTCCCCCTCTCCTGACAGCCCGTCAGTATCCGTGGTCTCATGCAGCTGGCTGATCCAGTAATGAGTGACCCAACACTAAAAATAAACATATTTATAACTAGTTTAGGTAGTTTGAGAGGTCATTAAAATAGCTAAGGGTGATGATCTAACTTTAAGTGTGTGTTTTGTTCCTCTCATCGCTCCATCACAGCGGGCGGAGCTGCAGGTTATCATGCAGAGCTGCGTGTCTCTCTCCTGTCCGATTAGACTTCACTCGCGGGTACGTACATATCGATCAAATCTAACTGGAAGCTCCTGCTGGTTACGCTGTCCTGCGAGCAGTGCTTGAATTGGAATAAAAAAGGTGCCAGTACTCTAAATCAGCAACAAGTATTTGGCACAAAGTCATAGTATATCCTATAATGCTGGTAGGTTTGTCTCTTTACTGTATATTTTAGAAAGGCTCACTGTACTTAAACAAAATGACTCAGGGTGCATCTGAGATTAGAGGGGGTGCAGTGGTAAAGTGCTATTTTTATAAGTGGGGAGTGGACCTGACACCCTCTAGTCTAGGGGGGTCCGGGAGCATGCTCCCCCGGGAACATTTTTTTTAAAATATTGAAGTTAGATGCATCAATCTGGTGCACTTTGAGAGCAAAATGAAGAGATATATGGATACCTCTCAACATCCATAATGAAACAACTGTAAACAGATTTACTTTTTCTTTATGGATATAAAAGAAAGTAAAGCTTGACTCCTACTGGCTGGTTAAATGACTCCTCGTCCCTGAGGCCACTACCAGTTTTTTGTGCCATTTTGCTGGATTTATTTGTCAATAGCGTTGCTGCACAAAGTGATAGCCCTCTAGTTTAAATCTACTACCCAAAAAGAAACATATGGAGATGGGTTACTATTTAAAAAAAATTGCAAATCTATTTGGGAACAGTGGGGCCGGGCCTCAAATCCTATAGGGGGGTCCGGGGGCATGCTCTCCCGGTAAGATTTATTTTTAAATGTTGGACTTAAATGCATCAATCTGGTGCATTTTGAGGGGGAAATAAAGAGACTACACCCATATGAAACAAAAATGTATACATTTAAATAATCATAAAATCATAAGTACATGGCCATAAGCAATAACATACAATATCCAATATGAAAAAACATTGAAACTTGTTTATTTATTTGTTTTTGGTTCATTTATAGTTGTGAGTGTGTCTGGTCTCCTGAATCGGCCTCTCCTGTCTCCCTCCTCTCCCCCTGCTCCTCTTCGAGGCAACAGCAAAGACTAGTTTTAGCTCTCAACAAGTTTATCTTACCTTTTTTCACCTAGTTAACATTTTGTTTGTATTATTCATGCATATTTTACTAATCACTACCCCCTCAAATGGAAATATGTGTTTACATAAATGGTGACCGAACCGTTTGAGACCCACTGAGATAACTTAAACTAAGTTAACTATCTAAAGACTCAGAGAGTAATTTACCTCACCAGAGCTGTAGTTTTCAGCCTCTCAGTCTGACAGCAAAGGACTCTCCCTCCACCTTGTTGTTGAAACAGCTCCCTATATCCGTTAGCGCAGCTAGCTAGCACCAAATGCTAACAACAATACACGTAACCGTGTATGTCGGCAGGCCACGTCATGTAGACAGCCAGTCACCCTCTGTGAGGCAGAGTCAGACCCTCATTTGCGCTGCGTTGCGTTTACAATATATACGTATATTGCCGGCGGCTGAGTACCGGCATTTTACTGAGTACCGGCACCTTGCCGGTACTCAGTAAGAAGTGCCGGTACCACATGGGTAAAAATCAGAAGTGCCGGTACTGCGTACCGGTGAGTACCGGCCCAATTCAAGCACTGCCTGCGAGATACCGGTACCTGGCTCCAAACACTGGGGCTATTGCGTCATCGTTAGCAGGAAATGATCGTTATAGGGCGTAGACACGCCGTTTGGCCCCCCAGAGCGTTTCGTTTGCCTTGGGACCAGTTATCGTTATCTGCGTTTCCCTGTCGGCCTCGTGTGGCCGAACTGTCTATCTGATAGAGAACTGTAGCGGATACGACCGTTATCGTCCTCGTGTGGCTGCAGCTTTAGTTGCATCACTGATATAAATAATGTTATCAACACAAAAAAGATGATCTATCAATATAGATGAAGAAAAGATGAAACTTTGGTCCTGAGGAATAAGGGTCTGACATTGAACAGGTGTTACTGCTTTACGTCTCAGGTTTGTCATATGCATAATACCTTAGTGATGACCTTTTTTGACCTTTCTGTGTTATGATCACTATTATGCTTAGGAATGATAATTGTTTTCTGCACATATACTGTATTCCCAGACATAAAATAACTAAGGGAATTCTTTCACTGTGACAGCTGGCTTCAGAATGTTTTTTATAATGGTGAGGGATGTAAAAAAAGAATATTACTTTCAATTATTTCTTAATTATTCGTCTTTGAATCAAATAAATTACTTTTGAACATTTCTAGGACTTCACATTATTTCCTAGGACATTATTATATTCCTTTAGACAGCAGCTGTTCGTCAAATGTATGGCACATAAAGCTGTGGCTGTTCCGATAAACAGCATTTTGGATCGAAGCGCAATGATTATCAGGTCCCAAATGTCCAGATTCTAATAGTAATAATTCCCCTTTTGGTCATCTAGTATCAATCACATTTCATTTATACAGCCCAATATCACAATTTAAACTCATTACATGACACCCTTTTTAGTAAGCTCAAAATTGTTTAAATTGGGGCTGATATTGCAATTGCGAGATAATGTGTGATATTGGAGGGAATGATAGTTTTCAAAAACATGATCTAGGTGTGATTTCTTTAAGAGAATCTTTACCAAACAACATTTATTTTCTCTGTAGAATACCGTTTGTAGGCTGTGACTTCCCTGCAGCACCACAATACTTAGCTAACGTAAGAAGTGCAATGGAGGATTTAAGGTAGAGAGGTGTGTGTGTGTGTTTAGACCTAGAGCCCTGAACAGGAGCCAAGACAAACAGCAGTGCTGGCATTTACTCTGTGCTCGGAGCAAAGATGGCTTGCAAACACACAGATGCACATACTAAAAGACAAAGAAAAGGGTGAGGCTATGTGCTGCAGAAGTACTCATGAATACTTTTGGATAAGATCTTTCCATGCTTGTCTCATGTAATTATATGTACACTATGTATACAGTACACTGAAACCTACCTACAGTTCAGGATATGGATGGCTATAATGTATTCAGTCAGCCCATGTGACATGTTGGAAAACCTTCAGTGTGTGTGTGTGTGTGTGTGTGTGTGTGTGTGTGTGTGTGTGTGTGTGTGTGTGTGTGTGTGTGTGTGTGGTGTGTGGTGTGTGGGTGTGTGGGTGTGTGGGTGTGTGGGTGTGTGGGTGTGTGGGTGTGTAGGTGTGTAGGTGTGTAGGTGTTAGACTGTAATGCTGCTGGGTCATGCCAGACTGTACTAGTTCACCAGCAGTTATCTCAAAGCTGCCACACAGAGGTAAACATTACAACAGCACAAGGATTTTCCATCCATGAGAAAAAAAAGGAAAAACACACACGGGAAAAAAAGAGAAATCTCAAAGACGAAAAAGAAAAATCAATAATAAACAGCAAACCCTTGTTGAATTAACCTCTAACACTTTTTCAACAAAGAATTCACAGGAACATTTTTGTAAATGTCATTCAAACGGCAGGAAGTGAAAATAAAATACTTAGAATTGAGTTTCTGCTACAATTCAGCCGTTAAGGAACACTTCACCCAGGAAATGGCCATTTGCATATCAAATACTCAGGGGCCGAATTTAACTGTAGCAGAACTAAATATCTGTTAATAAACTCTCACACAACTTATGCACATAATACAAGTCTCATGAATTAGGTTATATTCTCAATACTTCCGAAACACTAGCACACTTTTAGCCTTGTTGTTAAAACCTTACTATTTAATCTCTAAAATCTGATTGCTGAATGACAAAGTCAACAATCTGTTTACCAACCATGTCGTGTTGGCTTGACAGACGGGGGCTAAATTACACTTTATATTAAGCTAACTGGCATGGCCTATACACAGAATTTCCTTGACCCTACTACCTCAAAATATTGGAGTGATGAATAGCCATGAGTCTCCCCTTTACAGACATGCCAACTTTATGATAATGCTTTCTGCCTGCAGTGTACATGCTTTTTTTCTGCCCATTTTAAAAAGGGTGTATTTGAATATTTCTGAATGCTGGGGTCCTTTTACAGACTTGGAATAGCAAAAATGTGGATATGACTACAAATCAGAGACTCTGAGCTGAACATTATTAATGTGTGCTGATTTTAGTCAGTTATTTCATTGTAGTGAAACCATTTTCTGAAACTTAAATTCACTGTTACACAATTTGCTCTTCTGGTAAAAGTCCCTAAAAAGCTTTTGATACCGAATCACACAATTACATTTTCCTATGATATTCCTAAAGCTTCTGGTTTCTTTTTGTGGTCATTTGGACGGATTCTTAAAATATTTGAATGAAAATGTGTGTTCTAGGTGTAGTACACGACTTATTGTCTCTGTCTTTGTTCACCATGGAAGCTCTCTAACAGGTTTCTTCAAGAATGTTAAGTAACACAGGGTCAGTTATTGATATACAAAATATATTTATATAAAAAGTAGAACTATTCCTTTAACTGTATAATCAGCAGTCAAATCTAAGCCTTGCCACTCACTTTGCAGACAGACATCTGGTTGGTGGTGAGGGTCCCCGTCTTGTCAGAGCAGATAACAGAGGTACAGCCCAGGGTCTCTACTGACGGCAGGCTGCGGACGATGGCGTTCTTCTTGGCCATGCGACGCGTTCCGAGGGCCAGGCAGGTGGTGATGACAGCAGGCAGGCCCTCGGGGATGGCGGCCACAGCCAGGGCCACGGCAATCTTGAAATAATAGATGGCCCCTCTGACCCAAGAGCCCCCGTGGACGGGGTCCCCGAAGTGGCCGATGTTGATGACCCACACAGCCACACAGATCAGGGAGATGACCTTTGAGAGCTGCTGCCCGAACTCGTCCAGCTTCTGCTGCAGAGGCGTCTTCTCATGCTCCGTAGCTGCCATCTGGTTACGGATCTTACCGATTTCTGTGGAAACGCCGGTGGCGATGACCACGCCTATAGCGCGGCCTGCAGCTATGTTTGTGCCCTGCAGGAATAAAATATCATAAGGTGCAAAAAAGTGAGGCAGAAAGATGCAGTCTATATAAAAACATATTTATGTAAAAATACACTTCAGTTGTCTCGCACCTTCAAGAAATGTTTTTAAGCCGTCCTCAGACATTTATCCATATTTCACAAGACACATATTTTTCATTACAGTCGGACTTAACTTAGTCAATGTTAATTAAAATGCAAAGGAACTACTCTTTGGGAAACCTACTTTCATCATTACAATCAACATCTACATTCTGGTTATTAAAAAAACATTTAAAAAAGGACTTTCGTTTGCAAAAATGTATTAATTTTTTTTTGATACATTTGTAATGCACCTCCACATACAGTATGTCAATTGTACAATTCTGTAAATGTGGATTTACTGTTAAGGATTTTTTTAAATCTATTTTATGGTTTCTTATTTCTTCTTCATAATGTTCTTACATTTGTGAATAAAATAATTTCAAGTTATTACTCAGAACATAGGAGAAGAGAGTTTCAATTAAAATATTAATAATTTAAAATTGATATTTAGTTGCCTTTAGATCACCAGAGAAGTCAAATAAGAATTACAGTCACTAGATTCAATAAGATACACATGACTCAGTGAGCTGCAGGCAGGTGCTTACAGAAAACAGCATGTTCTTTTTGTCCTGGTTGACGGCTCTGGGGTCAGGAACAGGGTCAGTGTGTTTGATGATGGACACAGACTCCCCTGAAAGAAACAGGGTATGAGATAATTGTACCGGGTTAGATATATGTGCAACAGGTGACTATTAGACCAACAATGGGACGTTCAGAGGGAAATTGAACACAGTTACACTTACAGCCTAAAGGGGTAGCAAGTAATATCACAAAGAAAATCACAGACACTGAAATTACACAATGTTAACCTTCAGTCGTCCAAGTCCATGCAATAAAGGTGTAAGGGAGTATACGTCTGAATTATGTGAAAGCCTTGTTTGGAGTCTGATGAAGGTTAGGAAATACCTGTGAGGATGGACTGGTCCACTCGCAGGGTGGTGGACTTTATAGAGGTCACTCTGATGTCAGCAGGCACCTTGTCACCAACTAGAAATAAACATAAACAGGGTAGGATTACCAAAAAGGATTTTATCCACAATAATTATATTTCATTATTGTATCCTATTAGATCAGGGGTGGGGAACCTTTTTCCTCTCAAGGGCTAGGGCTGCTCGATTATGGCAAAAATCATAATCTCGATTATTTGGGTCAATAATTGATATCACGATTATTAAAAACAATTATCCATTTACTTTGAAAACATCCATTAATTGAACAAATACATTTGAATAGTATGTTTTTAACAGTTGATTACCCTGAACTTTAAGTATAATTCAACTGAAAAACCAATAAAAAAATAAATAATAATAATCGTTTTATTTCGATTGTGTTGTTTTCATAATCGTTGCAAGCCAAAATTGTAATTGCGATTAACATACGATTAATTGAGCAGCCCTATCAAGGGCCATTTCAATTTTCACAACATCCTCTGAGGGCCGTACAAATGTTTGAACTCAACCTCTGATTAAAAATACTAAAATCACAGCGGATTGATTTCGCCTTTCTTTCATGCTGTGCAAAGAAAAAGCAACTTCTTAATCCAGATATTTTACCATGACTCGCGCATAGACACACAAGATGTGTGTACATTTATTTAGTATCCTATCCATGTGAACATGATTTAAGTGGGGTGGGGGGTCCTCACCTCCAAATATTTTTTTTGTGTGGCACATTGTGTCGGCTATTTTGTCACCTAGAACCACTGGTGTCTTTAACTCTGTCAAACAACTCTCCACAGAGGCAGGGGCAAGCACATCTGTTATTATGGACGCTGCTTTTGTACGACCACATGACATTTTCTTTACTATCTCAGAGTCTTGAAAAATGGTCGGCGAGCTTGTTACCACAGTCATTTGACCGCTATGATTGGGAGTGTTGCACTGTATGGTAAACACTGGTTATTTCTGCTACTGTTACCTTGTCTGAGTGGCCATCATTTTTTGTTTTGAGTAGGAATATCTCCATAGAGTGTGATGTCTCTTTTTGAGCGATACGTTTCTTTTGAGAATCGCATTCTCTGTGTCTTTTGACATCGTATTCACCGCCATGTGAAATAGAAAAATTACTCTTGCAAAGTCTTTGTTGTAAGTGCATCTTCTTTTCTTCTTAGCTGTAGTTTCAGTTTCCTCCATTTTCCATAACCTGCTGCGTCGCCTGCGTTATTGACTGACTTTCGTTGTTGTTGTTTGGCGGGGCCGCGGGGGAGTGTGTGTGTGAGTGACTCTCATTGGTTAACACTTGACCAGCACCCGCCGTGTGTTACAGTTTGATTGACAGCAAACACACCGCCGTGATGATAGCCTTCCCTGCTTTCTCAACAGCCATTGGATAAAGCTGATTTTAGAAAAGCGTTTTAGCCAATCAAAATTAAATATGCGGGAAATCGTCTCAATTTGCGGGACGCACCAAAAGTCGTGAAAATGCTGTGCAGTCCCGCGCAAAGCGGGACATCTGGTCACCCTAGCTATGCTAAAGAATATAAGATGTTTTTTCTACAACCAGTGAGGTAAAGGCACATCTTTATATGATCATTATAGTTATAAAAAAATAAGAGAATAAAGTAAACCGGTATAAAATACTATATGACAGTAAAACAAAGTGGTTATTAATAAACAAGAATACAGTTTAAAAGGGGAGTGATTTGTAAAATATCCATAAAGAAAAAGAATATCTGCTTACAGTTATGTTTCATATGGATGTTGATGTATCCATAGATCTCTTAATGTTGCTCTAAGTGCACCATTGATGCTTTTAACTTCAACATTTGAAGTCCCCCCGGACCCCCCTAGATGAGGTTAGGACCCCCCCCCCCCCACACTTAAATCATGTTCACATGGATAGCAAAAACTAAATACATTTGCACACATCTTGTGTCCATATCTTTCTGTTTTGGTGGTCATGGCACAACCGTGCACGTGCA
Organism: Notothenia rossii; assembly: GCF_949606895.1. Taxonomy (NCBI): domain Eukaryota; kingdom Metazoa; phylum Chordata; class Actinopteri; order Perciformes; family Nototheniidae; genus Notothenia; species Notothenia rossii. Next base: position 22,234,129 of record NC_136907.1, on the reverse strand, counting down.
TACATACGCGAGTCATGGCAAGATATCTGGGTTAAGAGGTTGCTTTTTCTTTGCACAGCATGAAAGAAAGGCGAAATTAATGGGCTGTGATTTTAGTATTTTTAAGCAGAGCTCAATAATGTGTACGGCCCTTGGAGGATGTTGAAAAAATTGAAATGGCCCTTGAGAGGAAAAAGGTTCCCCACCCTTACTGCTTGGTCCCTGACAACATCTTAAAAGAAAAGTGCATTTAAGTTCAACAAGAATATTGGCCTTTCCAGACACAATGCAGTCTGAGTTTTGTGCTTTTTTTCATTCAAATGTAATGAAAGACTTTTGTACACACACAGTTTGATAATGTCCAGTGCCCTCATCTTAACCTCAGGAAGAAACATTATTCAAAGTGAATAGGCAAAAATAAAAGGAATCTAAATAAAACCTATTTGGAAAAGTGAAAACTATAGCAACTGCATATAAAGTAAGCAGAGCATTGATGTTGTCAAAGCAGGGAGGAAGTGAGAAAAGGGAAGAGAAAGAGTAAAGACAAAGCAACAGGTTAGTTTGTTTGTCATTAGGTGCTTTCACACCGGAGTATTTTTACCTGTACTTTTCCCGTTTAGTTCCGATAGTGCCTGGAATTTTGCGTTCACACCAAAAAGAGAACCCCCATTTTTAGTGCCTGCTAGAAAGGTGGTACTATCCTGGGGAGAAAAAAGTACCAATTTCTGATTGGCTGGGCGAATTACAAACTATGGTCCGTAAAACTCAGAAAAGTTTCTTGAAGCCGCCATTGTATTTGCTGGCTTTAGCATTATTAGCATTAGCCCTGCGCACCAACGGAGAGAGACTAACTTATGGCAACACAAAAAAAAACATGGGAGCGGTGGAGATGAGGAGGTGTCGGTGTTCTGGCGATTTACTCTGAAGGCTTCAGTAGAAGCTGCTGAGAGTCCCAGCAGTTTCTACTGAAGCCAGTCCCCAACTCCGGGGACTTCGGGTGGCAGTATACGACGTGAAGTTGTTTGCGGCCTGGCAGTAAACCCAAAGCAGAAGAAGAAGTGATGTCCGCGGCTTCATTTGCGTAATCTTCCCTCAGGGAACTTATTCCGGTGTGAACGCGATCTGTACTTAGTTCCATGGGGGCACTAAGTGCTGGACACTAAGTGGGGCAAAGTACTTGGTGTGAAAGCGGCTAATAAGTTGGTCTATATGTACACAGAGCTTTGATGTATTCGGAATAACCTGCTGCATCTAATTAAATCAAGGTCATTATAGGACCTAGGTGTGAAGAACTGTTTGGGAAAACTGCCTTTAATGCGACATGTATGGACTTACTATATATTTAGAGAAATTTGCCAATGAAAGCAATCCAGTTGGACTTTTAAGGGGCCCTGTTTTCAGGTGTCATATTCTGTGTCTCTAAGGTCCTTACACACCAAGCCGATTTTCGGCGTCGATAGATCTCGGGCCGTCGATGAGCGTCGTGTCGCCCTACTCAGATTGGTGTGTCTTGGTGTGTACTGCACCGTTGTCTCTTTTCGGCCATGCCAACACCTTCCGCCGCCAATTTGACATGTTGAAATGCCGTCGGCCAAAGAAATCACTGATTGTCTGTTCAGCTTAGCGAATCAGTGCATGAGAAGCAAAACGGAAGTCAGGGACCCAAACAAACTATTGAGAAGGCAAATCTGAGATTTCATTTAACTCCAGCTCTCGACACAGGTTCGGGAAAGCCCCATGAGCTTCTCGCTGTAGAGTAAAAATGGAATGGAAATGGAACCCACACGCTATTTGTTGTTTGTTTATATCACGCAGTCTGTTCTTCTTCTCTCGGTGTATCACGCAGTCTGTCTTCCGGTTGTTGCCTCTTTTGAATGACGAATACACACTACCGCCGCCTGCTGGTAAGGAGAGTTATTGCCACTCACGAATGCGAAGTTCGTACGTGCAGCTTGGCCGTTGGCTGAAGTCTTTGCGGTGTGTTCCAGTGCGAAACATGGCCACGGGACGTGTTCTTTGGTGTCCTTTGGTGCCCGTCTGGTGTGTAAGGACCTTAATGTGACATGTTTCCATGCTTTAAATTTACCAGAGTCCAGTCTGCTCTGATTGGTTAGCCGGCCGGCTCGGTTGTGATCTTTGGGATTTTAGCCTTTGCTGACCATTGAGATGCACACAAATCTATATAACACACTACAGGAAAGGTAAACCCCAAAAAGCTAAATAGGACCCCTTTCAAAAGCAGTGTATATGTTTTGGTAGGGGTATTTTTTTAGATTCTGGTATTGGGGTTTTAAAAAAAGAAAAAGTGTTTAATTGTTGAGAAATGTATAAATTGAAAAGTTAGGGGCCCATACATTAGTTGGGTACCAATGAACAATCATAATCCAGTATGTAAGATTTCAACCAAGATGTCATTAGTATCCTCTGCAGACCTTGAATACCTTTAAATAATGTCAACCTTATTGCTGCACTAGAAGAAAGGTCAGGCGATCACCAAAGTAATAAGACTATCCTCTGTGGACCATCATGTCCGTACATAATTTCACCTTAATCCATCCAAAAGGTGCAAATCTAATCAAGTTTTATTTATATAGCACATTTTTAAAACAATTGTTGGTCGAGCCAAAGTGCTGTACATACAATAAAAACACTTTACAACAAATACAACAGCACACATTTAAAAAATAAATAAAAATAAAAATCACACACAGGGGAAATGTCAGGAGTCGTGCTCTGCTCAGACTAGAAGGCCAGAGAGAAGAAGTGAGTTTTAAGTGTCGATTTAAAAAACCCTGGTGTCTGGGCCAACCTCACATGGAGGGGCAGAGTGTTCCAGAGCCTAGGGCCAGCTGCTGCGAATGCTCGGTGCCCTCTGGTTTTGAGCCTGGTCTTGGGCACTACCAGCAGCAGCTGGTCAGCAGACCTTAAAGCTCTGGCTGGGGTGTAGCGATGGAGGACTTCGGCTATATAGGCAGGAGCCAGCCTATTTAGTGCTTTAAAAACAAATGAAAAGGATTTTAAAATCAATTCTGAACCAAATTGGAAGCCAGTGTAGTGAGGCCAGAATTGGGGTGATGTGGTCAGGCTTTTTACGGCCAGTGAGAAGACGTGCAGCTGCGTTCTGCACTAGCTGCAGGCGTCTAATTGACGCTTGGTCCATACCCACATTGCAGTAATCCAGTCTCGAGTTAACAAAGGCGTCAATGACTCTTTCTAGGTCTTTGAAAGATAAATACGACTTGGTCTTGGCCAATAGTCGTATTTAAAAAAAAGCAGGTCTTGACTACGGTGCTGACCTGCTTATCAAATGTAAAAGCGCTATTGAAGGTCACTCCAAGGTTCATGACGGAGGGGAGGATGTTTTTATTGAGGGAGCCCAGAATTTCAACCGGGGAGGCTGGAGGTTGGGGTCCAAAAAAGATGACCTCGGTCTTGCTCTTGTTGAGGTTGAGGAAATGTTGGCTCAGCCAGGATTTGATCTCTGTTAAGCAGTCCATCAACTGCTGTAGTGAGTTAACATTTGCATGTGCAGAGGTATTTGAGTCTGGTCCTTAGTGGTGGAAGAACCAACATTATCATCCATAGAGCCTTAGAGTTAACATTGCAAAAGTGACCAGAATACCATTCTAAAAAGAGCCAAAAGCAGTCAAAGAAAATGGGGGATTGAGGAAGACAACATGTACTTCTTTCAAGTTTGATCTCTAAAGGATTATTTTGCATTGAAACCCTCAGGTGAGTGTGCTTTGTAAGTGTAACTGCAGGTGAGTTACACCCAATTGAATGTCTGTGTTCAAACAATAAATCCTTGAGCAAAGAAACATTGGCCGATTCAGGCTAAGCTCAAGTTGCAGGTAAACAACGTTTCCATTCATTTGAAGTCATGTTACTGTTTTAAAAATGATTGATTATTTTCCCACCTCATGGTTCTCTGCTCACTCTCTCTGATCCTCTGATACACCTTGCATTTGTTAAACATGGACTACAGATGCATTAAATCTACAGGATGCATTTTCATTTTCTCCACTACAGTCTGCTTAATAAGCCTGCATATTAAACTCGTATTTCAGAGCCAGACCATTACAAGTATCTAATGCCCCAAAACCAAATTGTTATTGCTTTCCTTTAGTCAGAGCTGATGGTGAACATTTAATGGGAATATATTCATAGTTCGAGGACAGAGCTTGCTAGTAAAAAAAATATTTTGATTTACCGGTTGACAATGAACTCATAGAAATGTTATATTCCTAACTTGTGTGTTTCCATCGTGATAGACAAGGAAAAAGACCTTATCCTTTTTGTGAAATAAGCGTTTGATTAATACAAAGTGTTCAGCCATCAGGACTTCTCAGGTGTTTATCATGCGTAGCTTTTCAGCATGAACTGTACTGGTGACAGTGACAAATGTATATGCTGCTCTCAGTACTTCCAGTAAACTTAGCTATATCTTTGTTTCAATCTTCATCTTTGGTACTGGAGCATGTATGACACATGACAGCGATACACTCACCATCATTAGATGGAAGTGTTTGTATAGAATAAAGTGCAGTGGACCTTGAGATGATCAAAGGGAGGAGAGCCTAGATGGAAGCCAAGATAACAGGAACCTTTTCCACTTGGTTTCCAGGCTTTTCCACTACCCAACCTGCGTCTGGCTGATTTCCGGTCGCAGGAAATGAAGATGGATGAAGAAGGCTAACCCAGCACCATCAGAGACTCATGTGCCAACAGAGATCTGGCAGACCATAGGAGCACAGGGGTTGGAGGACTACACCGACAGTAGCATCAATGATGCATATCATGTAGCTCAAACATGATAGTGAAAGTAATATTTGTTATGTTAAATCCCTTATTGTTTTTGATGCTGTTCAAAATCCTCCTGAAAAATGCACTACAAGAATGCACGACTGTTTTTGTTCTGTTTTTTCATGTTTTTTTTCTTGTGCTGCATGAATAGACTTCACTACAGATGCCTTTGTTGTGCAATCCCCGAGTTGCAGAAGGACAATAGGTGATTCTTGAATAAGTTCAACATCTTATTGAATTTCTGTTTTTCCTCTCACATGTTCTCCTTCTGTACAGTGAGAAACGTTAAAAGTGATTTCAGGCTGATACACACGACTTTTGCTCAATGTTCCAAGACTACAAGCTGAATTGTTCGGTCTTCACCTTGACGGGACAGAGATTGTGAGAAAGGCAGAGGCCGCAGTGTGTGGACTTGAATAGCCTGTACAGTACTTCCAATTCTGCATAATGTTCTCTACAGTTCTCCGTCTGACACCTATAGGCTGTGAGAGAACAAGAGTGGGAGAGGTGGAGGGGGAGCGAAGTGTGTGTTGTGTTGTGTGGGAGATGGCTGGGGGCTACAGGTTCACTGTAGGAGGACTGGCCGAGGGCAGAAGAGAGAGGCTTTTCAAAACGCCTACCCAGAGTCTCCTGCTCCCCGATACACTTTCTGCCACGGCCTCCCACAGACAGTCTCCATCTGCTAGAAGAGAAATGTATCCTAAAACAGCCACTGTGAGTTTACATAAATATCATAAGGTTCAGAAATGAGTAAGATTCGTAATGCTTTCAAGTATCAAAAAAGAAAAAAAAAACATCTAAAGTACAGATGAATAGACGTTAAACCAAATGAGGTCAGCTGGTTAGGCCAGCTGGCGTTTTCCTTCCATTTGGTAAAACTGGACTGGAATCTCTCACATAATATACTGGCAGAGGGATCTTCATCCACATCCAAGCTAACCATCATGACTTGTAGGCTTTCCATTTCTTTAGGTCCTGTGTAAACCCTCGAGGAGTTCCCGACAACCTGACCACTGCAGTCACTCCATTAAAAAAAGCCAAGGGAAATTCCGGTGGAGGCGCAAATCAAAACTGTGTCCAAACCATGGCTGGCATCATAGCAATATACTAAGAAGAAGGCTGGCTATTAGCAGAAATTAGAGTAAATATATTTATGTTTGTGTTACAGGGCCCTATTATTATAATTGTTAAGGTTCATACTTGTATTTTGTGCCTGTACTGTCTGTGACATGTTTACTTTAATGTTCAAAAAGGTCTTTATTTTTCTCATACTGCCTGTTCTGCAGCACCTCTTTTCACCCTCTGTTTGAAACCAGAGCCCAGTCTGCTCTGATTGGTTAACTGGCTGGCTGGTTGGTTTCTGTTTGTGTGGTCAACCCCTTAGAGATATCCCACCCCATCATGTGCAATATGTTGGAGCGCTATCCAATAGAAGTTCAATTATTACATAGTGATTTCACCATGTTTGTAGTTAAGGACTACAATTAACCCACTACAGGAAAGGGAAAAGCCAAAAAAGCATAATGAGGCCCTTTAGTTTCATCCGCTTGCATCCAGTACTCTAAAGTTACCACAGGCTAATCTGAAGTACATAGAAGAAGACGAAAACAGTGGAGTAAAGGGAAAATATTCATTTGTTTTCCCTTTCACCATCACCCTACAGTTATAGTCAGAGGGGGTGTGCACAAATATCTGACACACATTTTCTGAGTGAGAAGAGTGGGTTCCTGCCTTTACTGTTTACCCCTGTTTAAAACTGCTTAGCAACAAGATTATGTCAGAAAGAATGAACGAAGCGCTTAATATACGACTGTGTGCGTTATACAGAAATGCAGCAGTGTGCAAAACACCATCTTCATACCTCTCCTTAAAGTAAACGCTGACAGTAAATGCACTCTGTACTTAAAACAAGCTTGAATAGCTTCTACTATTGCCTCAGTCTGACAGTTTCACACTTATGTGTCTAGCCATCTCTCTGGCTGCTAAAAGAAACACAATCACCTTCTAAACCATGTAAGGACAATAATGACATGCATTTAGAAAGAGAGTTTACTATGCCAACAACAGAGACATATCCAACTGTTAGAAAATGACCTTTTCTGCATCATAATTAATCATTTATTTAATTTGTATTAAACCAGTTTAAAGTTGCTTTAATGTTTATTTATTAACAGACAAAAAGCCATCCATGCAATCTATTATATATAAATTGTCCTTGGATAGTTGTTACATATGACAAAAACCCTAATAATTTCTGTGTCTCCTTAGAATAAAAATACTGAAAATTAAAAAGTAGTCAATGTTGTTGCATGCCCCCTATTTCCCCACAGCGGGAAAACCAATATGGATCCACTAGCAGCTGCTGACAGACAGTCAGAACATAAAATCCCTTATTCAAACAGCAGATGGTTCATTTTAAGTCTGAACTGTCCTCCACGCTGTCATCACAGGTGTCGTTAAAAACGGTGAACTTCACCGTCGCCGAGATGAGTCGCCCCATGGAGCGTTGTCATAGTGACACTGTTGGTGTTGACGGGGACGGCGGTAGTGGTGGAAGGTGGGTGTTGAGCAGTCAGTTTGGGGCTTGCTACCTGTGTGGGCTTGTCTGTGTTTGGCAGTGTGCGCACGCATGTGTGAAGGAGGACACCGGCTGTAACAAGCCCAGATTCCAAGGAAGTCCTACCCGTCACATAAACGCACGTACACACACGAGGTGGATTTCGCCACTTTCCCACGCAATTAATGTAGCCTAGACTCTCTGTAAACAGTGTTTCTACATATTGTCAAGGTAAAATAAAAGAATTCCAAGGAGGTGCTACCGGCACATTAACGCACATACTCACAAGGTGTAATTCACTACTTTCCGATGCAAGTAATCAAAGTAGACGCGCTGTAAACAGGGTTCCAAAACGTTTTTATGGACAAAATGTATTTTAAAAAAAATGCAAAGCCTTTTCCTGGGCTAGAATACCGTATGCCATAGCATTAAGTGGCTTTATACTGTCGAGTTGGAGTTCAAATCCATGAGGCTTCAATATAATCTCTTCATTATTGTACCCCCCTAAGTGACATTCGTGTGACATTTTTATAACTGGCATACTGTATGATTCTTGAGTTATGGCCAAAAAATTGTTTAAAAGATCACAGTGCCACTGCCCTATGAGCAGCAAGTTCTAGAAGAAGAACAAGAAACTCCCTTAAGGGTTCTTTAAGAAATTACGTTCATGAGAATAACACGGATATGATACTCACGTAAAACCTGAAGTAATAAAGCATCCGGCAACCCGAATCTGTAGACTTCATAATATTTCATACCTCTAACAACCGATATTTAACATGCACTCTATGGCATTATCCAAAAATATCGAATTCAATCATACCTAATTCACCTTGCTAGCATAAATATAGAGAAACGCAATGCGAGGAGACAATAAGAAACTAGGAACTACTGTAAGAGCATTTTGTCACTTCTTAATGCCTTTTAGAACGATTTTCCGTTAGCAGCTACAGAAAATAGATTTGACGTTATGTAACGTTACCACAGGTTTACGACACATAAGTTAACTATAAGGATAGATTTAGTTAAATACGACAAAACATTTTTTGTAAAACTTTAGTTTTTTTTTCCACCTGTGCAAATAGCAGGGAAACCTTCAGTGAAATCGGATAGTACCCGGGCTTTACTGTAACCAATGCAGCATGTATAATCGCTCCCTGCCTCTACGTGCTTTGATTATGAATGAACGCTGTGCTCTCTCACACACGCATCCTGAGCTCTCCCTCCTTCCCCAAACAGCCGTCTGAGACGAATCACCGGCCATGCGAGGCCGAGGATTTCGCTCTCATATCGACGGTGAAGTGATCTCCTCGATGCTGCATGTGTGCGCTCACTCATCAACTCTGGCACACACACAGATGTTCTGGAACCGAAGTGACAACAACACTATTTTTAGACGAGGCTGCCCACACATGGGCGAGTTTACAGCGGGGGGACTGTGTGTATGTGCATGTAATGATGGGGGAGTGTGAGCGAGGAGCTGACAAACATACAGCAGCGTCCAGCTGGTAAGACTGAGAGCATGGAAAGCAAAAAAGGGAAAAGGAGGGGAAGCTGCGGAAAATTAAACCGGGACTTAAATATAAGGGGTGACACACACACACACACACACACACACACACACACACACACACACACACACACACACACACACACACACACACACACACACACACACACACACACACACACACACACACACACACACACACACACACACACACACACACACACACACACACACACACACACACACACACACACACACACACACACACACACACACACACACACACACACACACACACACACACACACACACACACACACACACACACACACACACACACACACACACACACACACACACAAGAAATCTACTCTGAGATATTCCAATAGTGTTTCCAGACTCATGAATGGGTGGCAAAGGCTGTGTGTTTGTGGCAGCAGTGTTATACAGTACAGGCAGCGAGGTGGCAGCAGTGTTGGAGGTAGACAAAGCGTAAATTAGTCTCAGTGTGACAGTTAGAGTTCCACTGGGTGCAGCGGCTGCTCACCTGCCACCTCCACGATGTCGCCCGGGACGATGTCTCTGGATTTGATCCTCTGGACAGCCTTACGGTTCATACGGTACACCTTACCCATCTCTGGCTCGTACTCCTTCAGAGCCTCGATGGCATTCTCTGCATTGCGCTCCTGTAACAAAGACATGTGGCAAAAAGGAAGTCATTTAAAAAAGAAAATAGGTAGTATGAGGTTTTGAATATATTTAGTTTAAGCTTTCATGTTATAGTATGGAAAAGCATGCAGGCAAAGACCCCAAAATAAAAATAAATTAAATATCAAAGTATTAGAGTAGAAAGAAAAGTTGAACAATAACATGTTGTTTTGAAGGTGGGGAGGTCAGTACAGTCTCTGATTTGTTGTGTGAGTGAGTTCCAGAGGGTGGGGGTAACGATGGAGAATGCTCTGTCATAGGTCCGGTGCTTGATTTGTGTGGGGATAGACAAGAGGTGGCTTCTGATGAGTGAAGGCTGCGGGAGGGGGTGTGGTGGTGGAGCAGGTCAGTGAGGTAGCTGAAGGCTGTGTCGACGGATGATTTTGTCAAGGGGGTGAATGTAGAGGATGAAAAGGAGGGGACCAAGCACTGAACCCTGGGGGAAGCCTCGGGACAGAGAGGCAGTGGATGAAGTGCAGTTATTGATATGGATGAACTGGTGTCTGTTGGTGAGGTAGGATTTCAGCCAGGAAAGTGAAGTGTCAGTGATGTTGAGTGATGATTCCAGGCTATCAACTCATTTTCATTTATTTACAACATCCTTCAATTTGGAGTTGATTAAGTTACCATCTATGAACCAACTTCTTGTCATTTGTTTAATTACTCCTACTTTTATTACTAGGAACAATCCTTTGATTGATGTTGTCTGGTATTTTCTCCAAGAAATGGGATTAGTCGGTTATTATTTAGAGAAATATAATATTTGATAGTTCTCTAATAGAAGTTTTACATGACCACAATATATGACTGTGGTTTACCATCTGTTCACAGCATTCTCTCCAGCACCTTGAAGTACAATTTTCTTTCTTTGAATTTGGAGAGTCTTAAAATGAATTATAATCCTCCACAAATATTGTTTTGAAATAGTTTGAGTTAGTAGTTTCATGGTTGTTTTTGGACATTTGCTCCCATATTGGAAACACTTTGAAGAGTTATCCACTGTGTCCTAACGGCAGCCTAAAACTGAGTGTCAGACTTCTTTCCAGAAGTGCTGATGGATGCTCCGGATCTATTTTTGGAGCTTGCATAAAAAATTCCATCTGCCTCTTTAACACAAATGAACCGCGGGGGCACTTTGCATGAGCTCCCTGGTTTGTCTACGTTTTGACTTGACGCACGGACTTGCAAACTCAGGTGTGTACAGCCTCAGCCCTTTGCAAAGTGCCATTTGAGGTACAGATGTTAGAACATGTTTGGACATGGCACACTAATACAAATATACCAACGGTGCATTGGGCAACAGCTGGTGGACAAGATAACATTATGTTTCTTTACTGACTTCATTGGCATGCTAGCCTTCGTTACCATGTGGAAACAGCCTTAGTAGTGTGAATGTGTGTATACAGCGACACAACATGGAGACAATATCTCACCTGCCAGACCCCGATAATAGCGTTGGCGATGAGGATGAGAAGAATTACAACAGGCTCAACAAAGGCGGTGGTTGATTCCTCTCCCTCCTCAAACAGAGCCAACACCTAGATGAACATACAGTAAACAGAACATTAGCAAACATTTTATACTGCAACTCAAGTCACATGCTGACTCCAGGATATACATTTTCAAACATGGATTGCTCTGAAATACAATTAGGAGAAAACATGCTGCAAGAAAATGTGGAGATAGAACCAAGCTAAAATACTATTTAGACATAGAAGCTTTGTACCAGTGTGTGTCTCATTTAGTTCCCTCCTGATGCACCACCACAGCCCTATCCGATTAACTCATGAACACCTTTGTTGGCATCACCCATTGTGTTCAAAAAGTTCTTATTACCTCCAACAAGGAAGTTGTGTTTTTGCTTTGTTTGTCCATTTATTGGCAGGATTACTGAAACATTCCTGGCACAAAATTAGTTAAACTTTGAAAGGGTGTAGCATGAGCTATGAAGAATCCATTAGATTTTGAAGCGATCCAAAACACAGGGCAGATACACTTAGAATGTTTGTTGTTAACCGGATGGGGCTAGCCGTCTATTTCCTATGAGTTTGTTGCTAAGAGCAACTCTTTTCAGTTACAAGTTAGGTTTAGGTGTTAATGTAAAAATATGGACTCTAGCTGCTTCAAAGTCCTGCCTTAGAGGTGGGTCAAGTCAAACTATCATGAATAAAAAAATACTTCAATAAAAATGTGGATTAATGTTAATGGAATGGCCCCAATAACTCCACAGATTTGGTGAAAATACTATGCTACAGCCAGACATAGCAGCAGTAAATAGGAATGAATTCTGAAAATGTGTCGGAGATAGCAGTTTCTTTATGTTGTTCTAACAAGCAACAAAGTACATCTTTAGGAGAGATCATTACATAAAAAGCTGCCCACTGCAACACCAAAATGACTTTACAGCGCTACTTTGTCGATGAACCTAAACACACCGCACAGCGAGAGCAGCACGGAGACAGAAAGGAGAGATAATTAGTGTGAATACTGTTTACAGCATTCGCACTATAGTTCTTCGAATCTTTAATCTTCTTCTTCTTCTTCTTATTATTATTATTAGTAGTATTAGTGTGAATGCCGTTTACAGCATTCCACTATAGTTCTTCAAATCTTTAATCTACTTCTTCTTATTAGTGTGACTGCTGTTTACATTTGACCGAAAGCAGCTACCATTTTTAAACTATAGTTAGAAAAGTAAGAGGTTTATTTCTCATTCAGAACAATGGAAAGGCTCTCCCTTCACAGCACAACTCCATGGAAACCTTTTATCTCTGGGCTCACGTACACAGATTTTTGATAACGTCGTCACCGTGGTAACCTTTGATCTCTGGGCTTACCTTACACACAGGTGTTTGTAAACATTCATTCACTACTACTTACATTTAATACGCAACTCCTTCAGCCTACTTTCAGCTACAGAAACCATTCAACTAATAAATTATTCAGCTATTTCAGGACATTGAGGCTATACATGTTGCTTATACCCTTTTTTAAACCTTTTCTTTTAAATATTAAGCTTCTTCACTATTTTTATTTTGTTTAATATTTCACTTTCAAGTTCTCAACAAAGTCATTTTAATGCATTTGAGCTGTAACAATTCTGATTCAAATCATTTCACTTTTCTGCATTTCTCCGCTAAGTTCAGCAACACACATACTTGGTTTTTGTAGCTAAAAGCAGCTACAGAGACCATTCAACTAATAACATATTCAGCCTTTTCAGCTAAATTCAGCAACAAATGTACTCAGTTTACAGCATTCGCACACATTTTCAGCAGGAAATGCATTTTCTAGTGGGAGTCTACTTTTCCATGATCTGATGGGGTTTATCAAATGATAAAAGAGTATCCCCCCCCACCCCACCCCAATGGTGTATTGAGCAGCGGAGTGCATGTTGAGGCAGACCAGAGCCCGGTCGATAGCTCATCATTCCCCATCATTGGGGACGGTAAATCTCCTCTCTGACTGAGTGAAGATTGGAGGGCAGTCTTCTCAGAAAGGACGGTTTAAAAGACCCATTCAAAACACATTAAGAAGGGTTTGAATACATTACTGCTACTTTCAAGCTGAATAGCAGGTTAAATTACAAGATGAGTAGGCTTTCTTTCGGGTTATAGAACTCATTAAGGGAATCTGGTGGAAACTTAACTTCTTGCTTTTGGCAATCTGATACTAACTTTAGCTCAGATTTAACGTTGGGTATTGAAATCAAAGCTTGATTGCCAAAATAAATCTCTACTTACAGCTTTAAACATTCACACCCCGCATGCATAACTGAACGCTGACACACATGGCGACAGATGGCCCATTATATGTGAGTGTTTGGCTGCTCAAAATGGAAAATCTAAATTAATTCCTATCAAGTTGGTCAGGAAAAAAACACCTAAAAGGTCACCTATTGAAAAATGTAGTATAAACAAAGAGGGCCTGACATCCAATTCTATTGTCCCTTGATTTTTCCTATAGTCTCATGAACATTAACTCCACAGAGTGACGTGGCAAACCAAATAAAGATCAGCCTACTTTCTTTCTTCAGCTCAAAGGGAGGAAGTGCAGCGATATGTCAGACGGCTGCTGCGGCTTTCTGTGTGGCTCTGCCCTATTAAAACTTAACCAGATAGACCAGCTTCAGCAATATTAGCAAACATCACTTTTGAAAGGACAACAATGAAATCGTTATATAAACTGAGGTACTGCTAAAGAAATACCTCATTAAATATTGTCATAATATAGTATGTTACACCAAGGTGGTATTGCTTTATATTAAAGTCTTTCATTGAGGGCTATTAACACCATGTGTTAAATACTATTAACTTAACATTAGCATCATCAACAATTTACCTTTTAGATTAAAATACATTTATCAGCAATTGTCGGAAGCTTGTTAACACTTGATGGACTGCTTTGGAACGTTAATAAAAGCCTAATTTTCTAATTTCCTTAGTTTCTTATAAATGTTGATAATAGCATTACAAACTAATGTATTAAGTTTAGCTAATGTACCTCTATCAATTTGAAACCTTAAATAAGCTGTTTTTGTTTCTCATTTAAGATGAATACATACTTTTTATGCATTGCTTTTTATCAGTTCACTATGCTTTTTGCAGGTAGCTATTCTAAAGAGAGAACAATCCCATTATTAAAAGGTTAATGAAACCTCTTCTATGTAGCAACAAAGGTCAATACATGTTTCCACAAAGAGAGCATTTTATGCTGTGTGTTTGCTAAAACGTGGTTATTTAAACGTAATTCTTAACTCCGATCTTACCATTTCTAACAATAGATGTATTTGAGAAGGGGCAATTGTGAGAAGCATAGCTGAACGTGGCGAAAAAACCTAACCAACTTTCTTATTACCAAGTCACTATTGCTCATTACAGATGTAAGTATAAAAAGTTACAGAGCAGCCTCACCTGACCTGTTTTGTCTGATAATAAGCTTTAATCATGTGTCATGCAAAGAAGGAAGGAGAGTCTAATCTACTCAATTTGAATATATTCAAAATAACCAAATGATTCCCCGGCTAAGGTATGTCTTTCATTCCAGTTCACTCTGCTTTAGCCACTACCCGATTAACCTGGAGACAGTAGATTGAAAACAGAAAGGTTAAAAAGTTACTATAGAAATATCAGAAGATAACTACTGGAAAAGTGTTGGATCAAGCTTCTAGCTTTTAATATATTTGTGACCTTGAGTCAAATCAGGTCATAAGGAACATCATTTTAGATCCTGAGCCGAAACCACTCCAGGCAACAACAACAATGTAAAGCGTTAGGGTCGGTGCAGCAGTGGAACAGGGGCTGTGTTCCACCATAAACACCATTTTAAAGCATGATTTACATGGGGAAAAGTGGGCCCACACTCCAGAGTCCTGCAGTTACGGCCTAACACAACAGCACTTAGAGAAGATATATTGTGTCATGTTCATTTTTAGAGCAACTTTCCTACTTTCAGATATAGCAACAGCAATTCCATCCTCAGACTCTGGGGACGTACTGGAAAAAAAAAGAAGTTATTATGCATTCAGGATTCCCTCACTCCACCCGTCCCCGACCTTCACCACCCTCCGACTGAAACCAGGGTCACAGTTTGAGGCGCTGCAGCAGAGGGAGCTTTGACTGATCGTTTTTTCCCAGTTCAGCAGAAGTGCTCTGTCCGTTTCCCCTCACTGAAACAATATCTACACTGGGTGGAAAGGAAAAGCCTGAAATACACAGGTTTCCACATTTCCACATGAAAATAGACCACTACTGGTAATTTATCTCAAGATCACCCAAAAAAACTGGCCGTCATTTTGAAAGATTAGAACATAGAATGAGGCAATGTAGCCATTTAATGTCCAGTTATTTTTAGGAAGTCTTGCTCATTCAAGGTTAGCCTTTGATTAAAGGCTAAAAAGGTGGTAAATAACATTCTTATAATGAAGATTTATTTGTTTTCCTGCCACAAAAAGGTATATATACAGCAACATTTTTTACTAAAAAAACATCGGCATTGGCCAAATTGTTACTCTAAGCATCGGTATCAAATGCAATCCAAGATGAATATGGAGTTATAATACTTTGGGTGTTACTTACGAAGGACACGCAGGCGGCGAGCAGCAGGATCCGCACCATGAGGTCTTCAAACTGCTCCGCCATCAGATCCCACAGGGACTTTCCTGAAATATGCACAAGCCTTTATGTTTAACTTTTTGGTGCAAAAGCAAAATAGAAGTGACATCCAAGAAAGCACAAATAACTAATGTGTCATAAAGAATGCGATTCATTGCAAATAAAAACCACTAACAAATAAAAAAAAGGGTAAAATTAGATCAAAACAAATCTAACATCCTGCAATCACTGCGACTTTAATTATTGCACAACAATAGATCTAGGTGTTAATTGGAAGGGAGAACAAATACCAAACAATATATTCATTTTTTATCAGTTTAGGTTAGTGTAATGCACAGCAACCACCACGCCCTATTTAAAGTTTGAGTCTTCAACTCTCAAAGTGTATCCTTATTCTTAAGGGTGGGGCGGATCTGTGAGATGTATTGACATTGGTTTGCTTTGTACTGAACAGCAAAGCAAGACAAATGAGTGTTTACAGAGGAGTAGTGGAGTGTGTCCTTTGGTGAAAGCTGCAGTAGTGTACACTCCCAAAGTTCAGTCCTCTGTCGACAGAGCAGAAAAGATCCCGGCTCAAGACGGCTAATCAGCTCGTAAAGGGAGGAGGATCGCAGCGCACTGGAAAAATCAATATTTACCTTCTTCAGCGGGGAGCTCTGTGGATGTCACACCAGGCCGGTTGTAAAAGGATCCAATTGGCAGGGCAGGAGAGAGTGATGGGGTGGAGTTGGGGGGGGGGGGGATAGGGGGGTGGAGGAGAGAGACAAGAGCAGTTAATACATTTGATGAACTCCGTCAGACTGTGATATGCATGCAAGCTTACAAATTTCCCTGCAGGATCGTTCTGCTGGGTGATGATGAGAAGGCAGAACGGCAATACTGTGGGATTAATACCCGCTATTGTATTATTAATCAGTTGAATAACTAGCAATCAAAGCCGAGGATATGCTATTCTGAACTCAAGATGTTTTATATTCCACCTTCAGTAGCTTTAGTGTAGCTTCAGGCCTCGCGCTGTATAATGAAACCCAGAACAATGGGAGAGCACTGTGATAAGAATCAGCTTCATAAAGCACCTCAAGGAAAATGTATGATTTGTAATAATTGGCTATATAAATACAATTTATTTAATTACATGAGACATTACCAAGGCCTTTTGTATCAGTATGACTGCTCATCTCATGATCTGGTAAAGGTTATCTGAAATCCTGCCTCTTTAAATGCTTTTATCTTTGTAAAAAAAAGTGCGTGCATATTTCTTTGCAATACAAAATAAATGTTTCTATGCATTTAATTATTGACTAATCTAACCATTATTTCTCAATTAATTGTTTGGTGAAAATGCCCTTTATGTACATGTAAATGCAATGTTGGCATAATCATTATTGCTCGGTCAAAAACACACTAACAGTTGTTTAATGTTATCGAAGATACTATGAAACTGAAAATATGAACAGTTAATGGAGTGGAAGCGATGCAGTTTTGGTAATTACTTGATAATAAAGAAATGACTGAAAACATTTTCATTTCCAAATTATTTCAGCTCCAAAACCTTGCAGGGTTCTATAAATATATTTTAATATGGTAGATTTGGTCTGTTCCAACAATTATTATTTTCTTTTAGGCAAATATTTTTGTAATTATTATAGAATATTAGCGAAATGGCAAACATTGTTATACTCAGTTTTTGAAGCAATGTATCAAGCAAACAAACATAGCATGAGTGATCATTTGTTCAGCGTTAATGTTATTTATTTCGTTTTGGATGGCTCGAAACACACAATTCCAAATAGTAGCTTCAGGGTCTGAGAACTTGTGACTAGTATTTTTCTTTTCTTGTTTTATTCTCAAACAGTGCCTCAATTCATCAAAAAAGTAATTGAAAGGGTTAAACATTGGACATAATCAATAGTTGGAGCCCTATCTGAAATGAATTTTAGAATTAGGCTAACTTTGCTCCGATTGTCCAGGCAACACTTTTCCTTTATCAAAGCTGCGGTGATCTCATTGGCATTCACACTGCAGCTTCACTCTCTCAACAGTTTTTTCGCAGTCTCAGTGCTTTCGTCATCAGCATGTTCATCAGTGTGTGGGTAAGCTCCCACAAAAACAAACCCGTGAATCAAAACACATTGCTCTTTTCTTTCACATCATCTTGTCATTTTTCATCTGTCATTTGTAAAGAAAAAGCTGGTGTTTTTCTGGCATTTTGAGGCAAACTGAAGATTTCTTCTGATTTGATTACCAGAACTGACACCCACCACACAGATGAGTCACTGGTGTGAGTAGAAAACACATCAGTCATGTTCTAAAAACATTCCAATTGACAAGTACTGTTGATCAGTGCCACCACGATGAGACGCAGGCGTGCTGAGTCACTGGAAGATTCTCACCCAGTCCAAGCTACGGACGAATGGCTCCAATGTAACAAATAACATCCATCACAACTAAGAAATGTGATATATGATAATAAAATCCATAATTTCCAGCTGGATTTAGTGCATTTGCCCTCAAAGCCTTCATTTTATCATCTTCTCTTTCGGTAAAGGTGAATCTCTTGTTTAAATTGTGGAAACCTCATGTTTCTCCGCATGTTTTGACCAGACGGTGCTACACGAGTAAAACACGTGACCCTGTGCACAGCCTCCTTCCAAGAACAAAAACTCTGCAGCTACATATTAAACGTGCCACTGGCAGGAAGAGAAACAATTTTACATTATGACTTCTGTAATCGTTCCATGACTTCCAAAGTGCTTTCCCTGTAGTCAAAAACAATCCAACCCAAGGAGATGTTAGTTTTTTGAGAATACAGGTGAAATCATTTGCCTAATTTGGCTTGTAATGAAACCAGAGGGAGCTAAATGGATTGTACAAACAAGCTATTAAAGAACTGAGAAGTTCTTGGATAGGCATTAACGCCAAGAATATGATAACGCCTCCAGTCGGACCAAAACATGATCTGCTGAATATTATTCTTCTATTAGGTAACAACCTACTTGGGAGCTTGCATAATAATAGCTGATGAGTCATTGTAAATTGCTTTTCAAACTCGCTGTCTGGAGGGTTTTCAGAGTTCAGGTTGGACACGGTTGAACTCACGGGGGACTTTTGGCCAGCAGCGGCGAGGTGGAGTAGTGGGTTCTGCTGTTTTCCATGCTCCAGTAGTCTGACATGAGCCTGTTTCCCCATTACTGTGCCTCCCTGGTTGTATAATGTTTTTAATAGCAGACAGGCTGGCTGCGAGTTGAGTGCTGGAGACAAGAATTGACAGAGTGAGAGGACAAGACAGACAAAAGGGGAAAGAGAGAAGAGAGGGGAAGGGAAGAGAGACAGGGCTGGAAGTGTTGGATGGGGTTCCCCGACTTCCCTCTGCCAAGGATTCCCTCTCAGTCATCTGGCCCGTGTCAACCCAAAGGCTTGCCCAGGCACATTCCTGAACACTGACTTCACCTCTCTCCCTCGCTCCGTGTCCCCACAGCACCTCCCTCTCGGCCCAGACAATGAATAAAAGAGCTTGTTTACTCGCAGCAGAAAGCGAGCAGCGCAGAGCAGAGGGGAGACACTTCCTGGAGATAGTTGCCAACAACAGCAGAGAGCTGTGTCCAGAGGCAGGAACAGAAGCAGGAAACATGGCCTGTCTTTCTCTCTGCAATGGCAATGGACGTGCTGATAGGAGCTCTCAGCGCCAGCTCTTCTTCAGAATCCATTACTGAATTACAGCCCGGATTATCGAGACCCCCAGTCAACATCACATCTGAGTGTGGCTAGGCAGTATTAACAAGCCAGGCCCACTTGCGCAAAATACAAACATGATAAAGTTTTCAGCAGTTACCATGGCGACTTGGCTCATGAAGGCTCCTCGAAAAACAAGCGTTTTCACGAGGTAATGTGCCAGTGTCTGTCAAGAATACCAAGAATAACTGTTATGCAAACTTGATGTACAACCCCCAAACATACACACACTAAGTCTGATTATGTAAACACACTAGTAGCCACTGCAGGCTGCTAATACAGTTAGGATGAGTTGTTGAGGCTAACCTTCAATTAAACTTAGCCAGCCGGTTAAAGATAGGGTTGGTCATTTTCATAAAAAAACATTTTAGTTATATTTGTTGCAATTGTGTTTTTATCCCAACAATTATTTATAAATCAAAAAAGACTTAGCAACTGTCAGAGCTGTTGCTGCCAGTAACTCTCATTGGAGAATAGCAGGCAACACTGGGTTAGTATTATTATTTGTTGTTGACACTCTTTGACGGGATCATTTTCACTGAATACCGATTTCAGACACAGTTGGCACTGCAACACATTTAGACCTGATCTGTTTTCGGACTACATACTCTATAAACGTGGCACAAATTGGAATAAAAAAATAAATATAATCTAAATCCATGGGCTGAAATTGCCTGCAGCCTGAACATATCCCATGGCCCCCCCTCCAGGATCCCGTTCTATCCACTGACTATGAGAATGTAAAACAGGCCTATAAATACCATGATGGTAACTCCTAATAAGATAGTCCACTATAGCTTCCTATATCAGGTTATAAGGTTGAATGCATTACCCATATTAAATGTGAATTATAAATGTTCTCCTCTCTAACCTTATTATCAATTATACACAGAAGGCATCGCAGGTCACTGCAGAAGAGAAGTCTGTCTGCAGTCTGACAGAGTCAATGTTTCGTCCATTACATAAATGTCAATGGAGGGCTTCCCTCCTCTGAGGAAGTCATACACAACGTGTTAAGTGGGTGAGTGTCAGCAGCAGCTATCTTTGGGAGCCTCGCTGACCTCAGAGCAGCCACCCTGAGGATCAGAGCGGGGCAGAGGAGGAAGTGGAACAAAGTCACTAATCACTTCTCTGCAGCATAATGACATGCAGCTTCTCTCAAGTCATTATAGGCCCAGAAACTTCACACTGGATTAAAGCTGCTGCACTCACACACAAAAAGACAAGATTACTATGTTGGCGATTGTGTTTGCTCTGGTGAAGACTATCGTATAATTGTTATACATATGTTTTTACTCACTTTTTAATACACGTACCACTTTACTGTTGCCATTGTAATTGGGTTAATTTCTCTCCCAACACATACTTTCGTTGCAGTTGTATGTCTTAAATGTAATTTAGGTTAACTTCCTGTTTTATTTATATGCTTTTATTTTGAAGGCGAGTTTACACTTTTGACAGGAAGTTGTTTCTATGGAAACGTGAAATGCTACATGATTGTGTGTTTGTGCTCTGCTCAGCGTGTCCGACACCGGCATTTGTTTTCAAATGACCATGAACAGTAATTTACACACATCTGGCTAACTCCATATGTGTATTCCCAAGTGAAAGAAATTTGTTTAATCTTAATCTCGATTGTAGGCTAGTGCCACACACACACACACACACACACACACACACACACACACACACACACACACACACACACACACACACACACACACACACATATTGTGCGCACAAATGAAGTTTGTTTGTTTGTAGCCTTTATTTAACCAGGTGAAATCCCCTTGAGATCAAAAGATCTATTTTTCAAGGGTGACCTGCAGCACATTGGTTACACATGTAACATAAAAACAACAGAACAACAATAAGGACGACATACAGGCCACAAATTACATCTTGTGCGCACAAGTTAATAAAACGTGGCCTCGTTTTATTTATTTTTCTCTCTATGAACCCTCTGGGTAAGGGGCTTTTTCTCAGTTTGGTGCAAAACAGACAAGCCTTAAACTGCAGTTATATTCTTAACGTTAGGAAACTGTCTAAAACCTGCTGACACTCCAGACCCTCAGGCAGAAACGACCTTGACTTTAGTATAATGTTGCAGACTCTCTTGACAAAGAGAGGAAAAGTTTAGTTTCAGTAAGAGAAGTTTAGTTTCAGTAAGAGAATGCACAGTGAGAATATACATAAGAAGGGAGGAATGATGAAATGCTCTGCTCATAACACTTTTCAGTTATTCTGCTGTGTTTGTTTAACTGATCAAACTGTATTCCTCTCCACAGTAGAGGCAAATGAGAAAACACAATCAACTGTCAGAGAGTTTCTTTTGAGCGGCTCATCTCTGACACACTGGTGTCAGAAAAGAGAATGAGTTTCAAAGAGGAGATTTTATCTTTTCTACCCAATTAAGACAGATCCAGCTCAATGGCTGCTGCTGCTTCTTATTGGCTGCACTGTCTCTGACGTCATGAGGCTGTGGTCAGGGAAAGAGAGAGGATTTTCCCTCCCGATGTTACACAGGATGGCTCATGCTGGAATAAAACTGCTGCGTCACTGTAAGAGTAAAAAAGACAAACCTGCATGTGAGTGTTGTGTATATTTTGGTTGCAGATTTTTACAAAGAGTTTGTGTTATTGAAAAACCTGTTCTTAACTACTTCATCAACAACGCTTTTTGGTCAATCTGATTAAGACACTTCATTCTCCACAAACATAGGAGATTATCTGAGTCGTGACAGAGTGTAGCTGCGGAGGATTACCAAAGATAAGATATATTCTAATGCGTACATCCGCTGCAAACATTTACTGCTTGTTTCACATTAGATGCAGATTTAAATAAACAGTCAGATGCACACAGAATAAGTGCATTGCTCCACATTCTAGCAGTCACAGTATATGATGAGTTGTGCTGGCAGAGGAAAAGGAAAAGGGCCTGTCAACGGAGAAGGACATGCATGAGGTGATTAGCTCATATCTCTTCAGGGCTCGCAGCTTCCTCTTTAAAGTCACAGCTGTGCCAATTGAAGAACCAATTTTGAAAAACAGGGTAGAGAGTAGCGAGTAAGATGGCAACCAGCATCCCAGTAGCCAATCAGAGAATCGAAATTCTGTTAAAAAAAAGTCAGCAATCCCCCGAACAGCAGTCTGAAACATCTATGTTAACACTTTGCTATTAATAGTTTTTTTGGGGGTTTAGAAACCAGAGCAAAACTTCTATCGAATCAAATGCCTGGTACTGTACAACTTCACCCATCAGGGCCCTGCAGCTATGGAAGTCATTCTCAGGAGTGAACATTTCAAACTGTGGAATGAAATGTAGAAATATTTTTAAAGGGCTTTAAATAAATAACACGTACCCACTACCAGTGTGCATGACACTGTAAAAGCCTAAACTTTGAGTCTACACATACAGGATTAAAATCTGCCTTGATGTGCCAAAATGTTATTAAAAAGGATAAGTGTGGTGATTTTTATATTATCACATGAAAAAAAACAACCTACAATGAAACAAATCCTATGAACAAGTATTGTTTGTATAGCCTAAGTCTGATATATTCCTCATCTTCTTCACCATGCATGATGAAACTCCATTTGAAAAAACAAACATATTGAAATTAGAAAAGTCAAATATTTGTACATAACACTACAATGAAGGAAAAAGTTTGGTATCATTAGAAGTTAAAGTTTTTGTCTTTGAAATAATGAAATAAATACCAAGATAAGAAATTCAGGATTGTGTCTCATATCATGACATGTTCTAGTTTGACACTGTGGCTCATTGTTTTATTGAACCTGTCCCAGTAGAGCGGAACAGGTTTACCCATGATCCCAACACATTACTTTATTAGTTATTTATCCAGCATACTTTACATACAGCTCATTATAGTATATACTATACGACTTCATGTTCACATTACGGCATGTCCCGAGGTCAGACACACACTGTATAACATATGCACATATCAGCCCACTCCTGGAAACACCTTTATGTGCACATCTCCTCAGTAGACCGTGCAGATGTAACTGGTGACTCAATATCATCATACCATAAGGGGAATGATGGTGACTGACAGATGCAGAGGTGGGTGGGAAGCAGGCAAGACAAGTGACAAGCTCCAACAGGAATACAGCTCCTTTGAAGGCGGTCGGGCAGCCCACTAGAACAAGGAAGTGACTCAACACC
The DNA here is from genome assembly GCF_949606895.1 of Notothenia rossii. Taxonomy (NCBI): domain Eukaryota; kingdom Metazoa; phylum Chordata; class Actinopteri; order Perciformes; family Nototheniidae; genus Notothenia; species Notothenia rossii. Next base: position 22,210,539 of record NC_136907.1, on the reverse strand, counting down.
CCAAGGACTTCATATGACTTTTTCTACAACTTAACTCTCCTTTTTCAGCCCACACAACTCCAACGCTGCAATTTAACTCAACTGGAGGATTTTCACACGACAAAGTGGAAGCCGACTTTGAAGGAGTGTGCTGCGATGTGTGTGTCGTGTGAAGAAGGAGGAGCAGGAAACTGCCGAACGGCTCTCGTATTTCAAACGCGGGAGCGAGCAAGCTTTTAGGTCGGGTTGCAGAACAGGAAGAGAAACAACACTAAGTGAGATCCTACAAGAGGAAGTTGTAATTGTTTTCGGGCTACAGCCAGAGTGGGGAGAGTGTAGTAATATTGCATCATGTAGCGAGGATAGCATCACCTAAGACACAACCCACGCCGTTGGTGGCACTTGGGACACAAGACAAAACATTGTTTCCGGTGCAAGTTGATACATTTCACAATTACATCAATTAAATAATTTAAAACTACTTAAAAAAGGGATAGTTTTGATTGTTTGAAGTTGGGTTGTTTGAGGTACTTATCCATAGTCAGTTTGTTGCCTAAAGTAAAACGGCTGCCAAAGCTAAACACTGTACTGCTGTTGAGTTGAGTAAAGTTGGAACGATATTGGCAGCAAAAGCATATCAGCCACTTAAACATTGTCAGATTAAGTGTAGCCTATGCTATATTTAGAATATGTTCGACCCTTTACCTTGCCGTCAAGTCATTTGGGTACGGAATCTCGGCTCTCTTCGAAAGCCACTAGACAAAATAGGTAATTTTACCACGAAAAAAACACTGGGGTTGCTGGTACATCTTTGCCTTGCTTAATAAGTGTGTCTGTGTGATTGTGTGACTTTGGGGTTTCAAAGGGTTGGTTAGGGTTCTCCAAAATCACACTAACATTAACCAATTGAGGCAGATGTAGACCAGAAACCCCCACTTCTCCGCAAGATAAAATTACCTATCAATGGATTCTGGAAGAGTATGAATTAATATAATAACTTCAGTTCCCCATTGGAGAAGGTTGTTCGACGGAAAAGTTAAGCCGTGAAAAGATTCTTAATAAAACGTACACTTTACTGATTGATTGTTTAAGGCAGGCCTTTTTAAGTTGCTTAAATCTGTATTGCTAATGTACCCGTCCACAGCAGCAGACTGCATTACTTTGCTGATGGAATAACTGTGTTTATTTTAACTGGGGCAGTGCAGATTGATGAATACCTTTTAGAGCCACACTTTCCATTTAATGTCTATGAGATGGGCAGAAGCTCACTAGACTTTTAGCAGAATGCGCCAACCAAGAGATAAAGAGGCAGGTTTGTTGATTATTGTCGTTGATAACACAATATTCAGTGTGAAAGTTAACCAAGTATCTCACGTTCAACCCTGTATCGTGATGGTAGAATGTCTTGCATTGGAGGTTGCTTAACCTGAATATGTTGTGCAATCAAGTTCTTCTCCTAAAGGGAGTGTCGGAGGATATTTTTAAAACGTGGACTAATCTTGCAGGCACTCAGACCCAAAGTGATTTATTTAACGAGCTTTGATTAATAATGCTGAACGTAACGATAATTTAAAGTCGGTAAAAGCTTTGACAGTGTCATTTGTGAGGTTATATAAAAAGGACAATTTGCTTTAATGTTTTAAAAAGAAGAAGAGGAGGGGTCATTAAATGAACACCCTCCACTGAATCAGAATCAGAATACCTTTACTAGTCCCACAGAGGGGAAAAGGTCCTTCTCCCCTGGACACTCCCTCACCTGTGTGTCCTCTCCGCTCTCTGGGTCAAACCCTTCTCAAAAGCATTGATTGCTCATGAGGCCAATAAGCCCCTTCTAAAAATGAACTCCATTTGTCTTTGAAATTGGGGTTACGAGTGCACAGGACACAATGCTCGAAACACCGCAAGCTGTAACAGCACAAACATTCTTGGTGCACCCACACACACACACACACACACTCAGAGCGAGTGTGTGAGAAAGACAGAGGCCTATGACTTCCTCAGAACTGTTTCACAATCAAAATGATAAACGCTCTTGTAGATTGAGGTGCTTGTCGTTCTCAACAATGAACGAGCTATTTTTGTGTGTGTGCGTGTGTGTGCGTGTGCGTGAGTGTGTAAATAAAAAAGGAGCTGCCGTAAATGAAAGGTGTGAATAAAAGGACAGCCGCTGCGGCAAGGACTGCTTTGTAGAAAAGACTGTCCAGTTGTGGCAGCTAAGCTAATTTTCCAACATCTCAGAAAAGGGATAAGAAACACTGATGCTGTTTAGAGGAGGTTTTATTGTCACAGCACATGAAAGTGTCGACATTAAGCCAGGAAGCCTACACAGCGTTCACCTGCCTCTACTTACAGCGTGGCATTGAAAGAAAAGTATTTTACCATAAAATGCACAAATCAATAGCATTAAGAACAAAGACAAATCAATAATCTCACCGAGATTTATTGATAAATCTTCAAATTATTTTCTTAATGAACCAAGGGTACTATAAAATATATTTTTTTAAAGTAAAAAATGTCTGTGCAAGGGTCTCAAAGTCTAGAGTAATGTGTTCAAATGTCTTATTTTGTCCATCTTTAACCAAAGTATATTCACTTTAGTATGATATCAAAAGGAAGAAATCTGCATATTTGACAAGATGCAAACAGCATTGTCTCTCATTCATGGATGAAAACATACTGTAGCAATGAATAGGTATAAAATAACTTGCTAATAATTTTTCTGACAATCACTTAGGTCAACTAATTGTTGCATCCTTCAAAGATTGCAATCTTTTGCCACGAATATTAATATATGAAAAAATGCCAGGAACCATCCAAACCTTAAGTTCTCACCAAGGTTTAAACTTCCAAGTTATGTATAGAAGCAACAAGGTCACACACAGACACACTCGTCTTTTGTGAATTGCAGCGTTGAGATGACATCTAAGCACACACTTCTCAGATGTTTCTCCTCCAGCCTAGATATGTTGAGGCTCATCGAGTGTGTTAAACCTCTCCTATCCTACGAATGATTGCTGTGGATGAGTCAACCATGTCACCTGGTCCTCCCTGCCTGTCAGTGCCACCTCCTAAAGACACTTGCAGCAGAGTGACAATGGATTCCCACTATTTCCCTCACCTTGTCCAAACTACATACACTGACAGTGTGACACACGGTGGAGATCTTGTTTGGGACATGTTGATTTAAAATGATCCTGCTGATAATGACATCCTGTTAACTGTGTCTCAGAGTGAAACATTGTACATGCATGCCAATGAGAGTGAGGTAAGCGTACCACCCGCAGAACAGCTTTGAGCGGCAGCGGCCTGGAACACAACATCAAGGCTCACACATAGTCCTTGCAGTCAACTACAAGGTCTGCGGTTTGTGAGCAGAGGGGAAGGAGTTAGCAACATCACTCTGCAACAACTAGTGCTAAAATAGTCACCAAGCCAATTTCACTCAGCTTCTTCAATTGTGTTGGCTTGTGGAGCAAGTGGATAACCCCCTGCATGCCCCAAAAGGAATAAAGGGTATCCCTTCTCTCCCTCCCTCCTGCATGTGTCGCAAAAGGCAGGATGTTCACAGCTAAAAGTGAAAGAGATGTTATCTGTGGTAAGACGTTGCCTTTTTCCATGAAGTCATCACAGGCCCCTGGCTGCAACAAAAGGGCTTCTGTTTGACTGGCACAATGTGCCGCTCTGCTCCACAGCTTGGCCACACATGCAAATGACAGGCCGGGGGGGAAAGGTGTGGTGATGTCAGGTCCCAGCTTCACACGAAAATACTTATCCAACACCAGTGTCAAACATGAGGTGTGACCCACAAAATAAGCTATATTTTCCCTGTAAGGCATCTAGTGAATAACTCTACTTGCAGTGATAGGTTATTTATTTGTGATCTGTATCAAAATGTTAGATGGCTTTAGAGATCTACTTCCTTCTGCTTTCTTGTCATTGGAGCTGGAAAGTATACAGCCATGTGCAGAACAACTGTTGAAAGTGAAAACAGGTTGTTCAAGATTTTCTGTTTCATTTTCTTCATTACCGTCTCATCCTCTTCCTCTCCCGAGCCTGCTCTGCACTTCCTGGTCTCTGAATGAGAGCTAGGGATGTCACATTATTGGTGCAATAAAGCTTTATTTAGTGAACTGTTTTATTTATTGAACTACCGTTTGACGCACTGACATAGCTTCCAACGAGACTTGACGACCTCATTGCACAATCTGAATAAAATGAAGTGGGATGAATGACATTGGTTTAAATTCAATTTGTGTGTATGCATTGCCATTTCCCTTGATCAGGTGTGTCTCTGCGTGCCAACTTTAACTGGTGCGATGTGCAATTAATGATTTCAACATGTGCAACAATGAATGTGCCACTTACATTTCCACTGAGTGTGCGCTAGAGGAAATAGGTTTGTATTTATTTACGCACACGATTTGCAACGACTTGAAATATAATGGCTGCATTTGGATTTCCAAGCAACAGGCTGTACTACGCATCAATATCAAGTGAAATTAAACATTTTACAAATTATTTAACTACTCACCGTTCGGTCCATATTTCTCCACATTGGCTTTGACTTGCTCCAGAGTCAGCCCAGTGTTTTCGTTGACGCTGAAGTTGTCCAAAACTTCACTCGCCGATTTAGTGTGTGCATTTTCCATCTTGGCGGACTGGGCTTAGATGATCAGATCGTAATGCATGTAGTTGAGGAACATCTATTGTGGCAATCGCCGGGGGGGGGGGGGGGGGGGCGGGGGTGAAACAAACAGCAGTAATTTCCTCCTCTGCACGCTGAGGCGGCTGAGTGTCGGTCGGTGCGTCACCTGTGTGTCCCCCCTGGAAGAAAAGCTCCAGGTCCGCGGTACACACGCTGCTGTTACACTGTGGGTCTGTTGCTGCTGCTACTTCATCTCCATCTGAAGGTGTGCTGCGTGTGTGCCCGCGTGCACCGCCTCTCGCTGTTGATCACTCCCTCCTGTGCTCCCATTGGCTGCGCGTACCTGCGGAGGGCTCCACTTCAAACAGGATGCATGCAGCTCTGTCACATGTGTTTCTGAAGTGCAGGATACATTGTTGTAGTAAACGCTTTTGTCGTTTCAGTGTGAAATTCTTTTTTTCGCTTATATATTTAATGAACAAGTACCCAAATGAATCTGATATTGTAACTCCCCCAACAGACATTTGCACATCATATGAGCCATTCCTGAACACTTGCACATTTCCTGTATCCTGTATTTCAAACTACACTGCTCCTTCACCCTAAATTCTGTTATTCTGCATGTATTTTATGTTATTAACTTCTCATATTCTTGTAGTACATATTTATCTGTAGATTTTCTGTAGATTTATATTTCTTGCAAACATGTCTTTTTTTTAATAGTTCTATATTTTCTTGCTTATTTCCTCTTAGGCAAACTGTGTTTACGTGTGTAGCGTTGTACACCAAAGCAAATTCCTTGTATGTGTAAACCTGCTTGGCAATAAACCTGTTTCTGATCTCTGACTTAACTCCTGAGCTAAATGGGATACAAGGCCTTCATCAAGGAGTTGGTAATCATGACGTGGTTATTCAAGATAATCCACACACCTTATTGGAAGCAGTTTCATCTAGGAAATATTTTTCTTCTTGTCTGAACTACACCCATTAACTGTATGAACAGAAGGAAGAATGCTTTGATTTTTTTACAATATTTATTTGCCACAAACCGCAAGACGAGTGCAATGTCGTTCCATTATATTAGAGAGAAGGCAGACATTTCTAAGGCTAATATCTTCAGAAGAATAAACAGTCTAGGTTGATAAACAGGAAGAAAGCAAGAGGAAAATATGTATTTCTGATGTTGAACTGTTCCTTTAAAACAGTGATCTTCAAAACCTTATAGCCAGACTACTGCTGTTTATGCGAGAATGATGTAGACTAGTATAAGTTAGCATTCTGCACAAAACAGCTATACTAGTTTATCTAGTCAATTAGGCCCGTTTTAGGTTTGCTCTCACACTATGCAAGTCAGACAAAAAAACACTGAGTAATTTAAAGCTTACAGAGATAGAATACTCCCCAGGCTGTTTTCCACTGTGCAATTTTCCTCAGAACTGACAAAAAAAGAGAGGAAAACCTAGCCTGTAAATCGGGGTTTGTAATAGAGTCACAGATTGAATAATGTTACTGAAAATGACATGCAATCCCTGCAACATAAAACATTGTGTACTTTGCATATCACACACACATTGTCCCACCTTACCCGAAAGAAGGGAGGTGACCAGCTTTGAAGAATAGCTAGTTGAAGGGGGAACAAAATAACATGGTTTATTATGGTTTATTTGTATTTATTTACATAACTTTTACAAGCAGACAGCGAATGTTTTGCTTATGGCATTAATTTAAACATAACATGAAATAATTACTATATGCAGACATTTAAAAAGAATATTAGAACATGCCATGTAAAAGAACTGTAATTTGAAGACAATCAGACGTGATGGTGGGTTTGAGCTGCACAATAACAGCCAAACAGAACGTCTCTAACTCTGACAGCTGTGTTCTCCGTCCTTGCTTTCCTGCCAGAATGTTCTCTCAAGGAGACTTGGCGTGAACATCCTTCTCGAGTCAATTGGTTGCTGTTCTGGTATTGAGAAACAGCCTCTGGATCCAAAAGATCAAGGAGAATTACGAACACTTCAGAGGATGTTTTCACACATGCCAGAAGATTATTATTTTTAAGTCAAAACAATAATAAAATGTGTAGAAAATTCCCTTTATAATAGTTGTATCAACACCATTACAGCATATGTGAAATATAGGACTAACAGGTATTTCTCCTTGTACAGTTATTGAAATGTAACGTGAAAGGTGGAAATGTTGAATAATAGTTTTCTTGCAACAACCATGGGGTAACCACCAAGTCTATATGTTAAAATACTCCCATTACTAATTAAAAGTTTCCACATTCTTATCAACAAGACGTACTTTGAGTAAGAGGTACTTGTTTTATTTGACTGGTATGTGATTATACTTAAGCATAGTGAAGATACAATCATTTCCAAATGTTATAGTTTTTTTTCGTCCATTTTAAAATATGTTAATTTCAAATGTTATATGGATGCGTCAAACTAACACAGGTGTAGTCCTGTGAGAAAAGACAGGTTTTTTAACATAACCGACAGAAAGGGGTCAAAATAGGTTACTAGGTTACCTGTACATGTTTGTAACCCAAACCACAACCCTCGTTTCCCCTTACCAATGTTATACACCAACCACATATTTAAAACCATGACCATAATCTGAAAGAAATATTTCAATAAACACAAAATTAAAATTGGTTTCCTTCAAGGTGCATCATGGGGTTTAGAAAACACCAGAAATGCCCCTGTGATAATCACCAGTCATCCCAGATAGGTGCACACTCTTCTCTTCATTCATGTTCCAGACTATAAAAATGCACAGCTTTCAAAAATACACTGGTGGCAATAAATGCCATGGGTAATTTGACATTTTAACTATCCAATAAACTTTCCTTTTTTCTTAGACATCACGATTGAATCCTGATTCCTGAAATGATTCATTTTTTATAACTCCATAGTTGCTGACAGAAACAAAGGCCATGAACATTCAGAAACCTATAAGTCTACCTTAAGTGTGCACAAAAGCATTATTTTGCCTTTATTTGGATTTGGACTTCCTGGTAAACTTCTTGAAAAGCAGTAATGGTGACCTCATGCAACATGTGCACTGCAGTAGGTGTTACCTAAACTTCCAACCAATGAAGCCATCACACATTTCTGTTCCTTCCCTTTTTGCCTAACTCTTTTTTAAAACTCTTAAAGCCAAGCGTGTTTCTTCCTGATTGGCTGCTTGTTGCTGCATGCATCACTAGCGGAGGAAGGGCTCAGATCTTTTATTTTTACTTATGTATACTTTAATTACAAAAAGTATAAACGCTTAATATTCAGTAGAAAAATCTTATCTTATCTTAACCTAGAAAAATATATAATTATTTATTTGTTATTTATATTTCACAACATCATTCTGAATTTGCAAAGTAACAAAACCAATGGAAGAGGACATCCTCGTTTCCACGGTTCATTTGAAATGTTTGTGGTTTTACTATCAGAAGTGGAGTTAGATTGGTGTTTCAGTTTGCTGGTATTTACTTTAACAGGGAAATTCTTTGGTTCGACCAAACGAAAATCTCTTCAGTCATAATGTGTGATGAATTCTCCCAAAAAAACATTTAAGGTGCAGATTAGAAATGGGCAACCAATTTCTCCCATTTGCACAGGACAGTGAAATCTTCTCTGACATCTCGACTGGCAACAACACAAACTCATCCATTGTTTGTCAACTTCTGCTTTTGAATCCTCAAGATTTGCATTTCGGTAGATGTTATCTTGTACAATACAGGGGAAGCTAACTACAAGCCAATGCTGAACGCAATTATTTTTAATGGAGTTTATAGTCTTAGTAAGGAATGTTAGCTTAATGGCCTAGCACCTTCACCTGTATGGTTACATGGTGGTTTATAAATCCTGATTCAATCCATTATAAACCTGTATTGTTTATTAAAGAAACATCACTGCAAAGTGCTTTATGAGAGTGGAGCCCCAGTTTGACTTTAGTGGGTACATCAGTACTTTATTCCTTTCGTGGTAATGAACCCAGTTATTGTTAGCCTGGGACAAACTGTAAGTAGGGAAACCAGTGTTCCAGATTTGATTTCCATCACTTTATCCTGAGAGTTACTGCAGCACAATCTCCCCACAGTACGCAGACACTGAAATGGGTCTACTGTTGGAGATCACAGGTATGGAATGGGACCTCGTTGGGCACAAAAAAAAAAGAACAAGGTGCTCCAATTCTGTCCTCACTCACAGCTGGCCTCTTCTCTCACAGAAAAAAAGTGTATTTATATTTGGACATTACGTAACTTCCAGAACTGCTGTCTGGAGGATGGTCGCTGGATGCATTAAGTCCCTGGATGCAGAATGCCTACTAGTTGCTATTGCTACGGAGGTTCTGTTGTTGCCTCTGTGTCAATACTTAGACCCAAAGATTTTTCTATTTTAAAAACCCTCAGACCTCACTACAGCTAGATCCCCGGCAGACACACAACCACAGTTTCCACTGCTGCCAACTCGCACGCACACTCAGTGAGATTATCATGACTCATCACGAGTATCGATTTTTGGTTCGACGTTATCTTTTATCACGTGTGCGAGAGTGGCTTTTGCAGCAGCCCTAGTCGTGACATACGTTTCGAGAGAACCCCTTCAATGCCAACGCGCTCATGAAAAGGAAATCCCCACCCTGACCCCCCTCATTGGCTCACTCCCTCTATCCCCTCAGTGGCACACACTGGGGGACTGTGCTAGCCTCAGCGCCAGTCACACACCATTTTCCACACAGCGCTGTCAGCCTTCCAATAGCATTTGCCTTCCCCTTTCGCTCGCAGCTTTAATTTGCATGAGGGAAATGAGCCGTGGCCTCCCAAACGTAAAAAAAAGAAAAGATTTCCCTCCACCTTGCATGTGATGCATCACAAACCTGCAGAGCTCCATATACAAGAAAACATGACATTATCTATTTCCTGTACCTTAATTTAGGTGTTCAACACTTTTTGTCAATATGACGGTGAACAACAGCCACCTTTGATGTTTTTGATGTCTCCCAGCTACATTTGAAACCTCTCTGCTGTCTGAACAATGGACTGGAGTGTTGGGGACAAACAGCTGCTGCCTCCTTTGACTTTGAATCAAGGAGACATGAGTTTAAAAAACCGTCTGGAGCAGCTGTACCTGACAAGAAGCTCAAGTGGCAACTCGGCCCCACCCAGCCGCCTGGCCATTAATAAAGCTCTCCCCTCTCTCCCCCTTTCTCCTTCCCCTCTTCCCACACTCGGGGCTTTGCACATCATTGCACAGTCTGGAGCAGCCGGATGTTACGCCGCCCGTCAGCCCTGAGTAGGGAAGGAAAATGTTTTATATCAGGAGAGAATCGCCTGCTTGATAATTAAATATTTCAAACACAGTTCCTTAATGATGCTTAAAAAAGTTGAAGTATGCAGTATATCTCTGTAAATGTCAAATTCAAGATGGACTGATAAGTGGACAAGCCTTTCATTCTTTGTACAATTTGCCCTTGCAGGAAGCTGGAGAAATGAAAACCACCTTACATTTTTGTTGTGAATCTAAATGTTTCCCAAAATCTGACCTTGTGGTACAGAAGGCTTCTGAAGCAAAGGAAATATTTTTATCTATCTTAATGTGACACAGAACCAATGCTTCTCATAAACCCTTCAATTAGAGGTTATTTACAACGCATGATGTTTCATTGCTTGCAGTGGTGTGAAAAGATAATGTCAGTAATCAGTATCCATTTTTTAAAGTCATAAATACTGACCTACAGTACTTTTCCATTATTCTTTTAGGGTGTGAGCTTTCCATCGTAAGGTGCCATTCAACGAGCCCAAGGCTTCATTTTGAGGTTGGTTTCCAGGGTTGGTGATCCTTTTTTGCACCATATCATTGGTCGGGTATGTAAGGATTTTTCTATCTGGTGTGAGGTCTGCAAAATTGCTTTAAGTGATGTCACTACAAAATGGAGAGTTAAAGAAGTACGTAGTGATGTCATTATGTTACAAAAGTAAACAAGGAGTCTAATTGAAGAGTTTCAGGCCGGGGGGTGACAATTTACAAGCCCAAACACCTATATATACAGCTAAAGGAAAGAGAAAACCCCCAAAAGCATAACAGCGCCCCTTTAAATGGAACTGTGTAGGTTGTTGAAGTGGATCTGATTTGTCTCTGTGTCATTCATTTTCTCTCCCATATTGCTCAAATAAAAAATTATATTGAGGGATTCTATTGCTCAGGATTAATATATATATATTTGTGTGTGATGTGATTAAACTGCACAACCTTTGACAGCCCACTTTCTACACTTGTCACAATTCATTTTCCATTCTCCCCAAAGCCAACACTTCAATTCTAAATAGGCTAGCTAGGCACACAGACACAGACATACACACACATAAACACACACACACACACACACACACACACACACACACACACACACACACACACACACACACACACACACACACACACACACACACACACACACACACACACACACACACACACACACACACACACACACACACACACACACACACACACACACACACACACACACACACACACACACACAGACAGTGCGATGACAGGAGGTCATTTTGTCAATCACAGAATCAAAGGCTGAATAAGAAGCAATTAGTGGAGTCACTGATGATGTGTGTTGATTAGGCAGCCCAGTGAAGGCTTGAAATGAATGCATCGCCACACAAATATTAACAGGTCAAATCTTGTTCATTAATTTTTCTCTCTGTACCAATAGAACTTGTCCCACCTAGGGATGGAAGACATTGTTGATTATCAAACAGCTGTTGAATAATTATTGTAAAAAAGTCATTTATCGCATTTGCTTAATCTGTTACATCATTATTTATTTAACTCTTCTATGTTTTGACAACATTAGGACATAATACAAAGTGGCCATCATTTGTACATGAAGTTTAGTAGGCACTGGCAGCCAAGTAAAAAACTAAGAATCATCACTAGAATGTTCAGGTTCCGTGGCTTTACAAAGGTTTTTACCAACTTTATACTAATTACTTTGGTAACCTGTTTTAAACTCTCTCATGGTGTTGTTTTTAATCAGGCAGTGAAAAGTCTAAAAACCCACAGAGGCAAGCTGCTATATATTATGGAGGAATGAACTGCTTAAGAGACAGACATTTCCCTCAGGAATTGGTGCAGAGCTAAAAGAGATGAACGATTGGACTTATATTCATCAGGGGACACAAAAACAACTCCAACTGAAAGATACTGTCGATCAACGAGCAACTGTTTGCCATAACTTAAAAGATGATGACACATCAGCTTTGTGTTCAGAAATAGTTTCCATTGATACCAAGATGCTTAAAATATCAGTATTTGCAGGTTTTAGGGACTCTGTTTACTTGTAATGCATTATTATTTTTAAACTATATAAGTACACTTAGTAGAGATCAGTTCCCCACCAGGTGTGTGTCCCTCTCACTTGAATTGAGGAAACTGAATGTCACAGACTGGAAAAACGCTTGTGTTCTGATTGCCGAAAATGCTTTTGCTTCAGTTGCAGTAGTGAGCAAAACAGTCAATGAAAAAGGTTTTCTTGTGGCAACCACAGTGGGTTATTTGGCAGTCAAAAAGCAACACAAAAATGACATGGCTAATGTATCCAATAGTACTCAATATTAACTGGGGACTGACAGATAGATACCCACACACATACAATTCCCAATATGTGATCCCTCCACAGGCTAAGGCATGGCAAATATAATGAATAATTGGCAAATACAAAACATGTTAGTTACTTGGTCCTATAAAGCAGTGGGACAGATGTCTGCATAATAATTCCTCTATCTGCTCTTCGGAGCTCACTTCACAATCAGATCACTGGTCTCTGAAGCAGACTGTGCCATGGTAAATCACTGCCAAGAAGCCTGGGCAGACTGTGTATGGATAGTTAATTAATCAGTCAGCTACAGAGAAAAAAAGCTGTATTGAACCTGCTTATTGACTACTTTGTCTCGTATTTTTCTTTGATGAAAGAAAGAAGATGTTACAAAAATTATGAACTGGGACAAAACAGATCAATAAATGATGGTAATAATTATGAATCTGAGCATCTTAGTAATAAACCCAAAATTTTCTCATGCCATAAAGTACATTAACATTGAAATGCACTTTTATTTTAACAATACAACAAAAACAGATATGCGCCCACACTGATTCACTGAAAAATAGACTTAGTCACCTTTCCATTCAGCTTTAATTCCTCGTTAAAATCATAGAGCTGTAAATCCGCAATAGGAGAGTAAGAAGCAGGACAAACGGACGGCTGGAGACAGCAGTTCACAAAAACAAAACGCTGAAGTGTCCTCAGGCAAAGGATAGACAATGCTGAATAATAAATGTCGGTGCTATTGCCCCGTGATGGGCCTAGGTGATGGATTGAATTTTGCAATCAAGTCTTCCAGCTTTTCTTAGGCCTGCTAATGCTAATGATAGTGATGATATAAAGATTCCTTCTGTGCTCCTCAGTGCTTGCTTTGACATGTCATCTAGAGCCTAGACCAGGGATCACCAACTACATTTGTCCAAGGGCCAAAATGTATCCAATAGACACTATCGCGGGCCAGCGATTTTTATATAGCCCAGAATTTTGAAGTTGTTGACTGAATACATGCTCTGAAAGTAATTAGAATACAGTTCCCTTCACAATGGCATGTCTTAAAAAAGTTACATATTCAGATTATTTTTAGAATACTTTATTTTTCCATAACAGATGGGTATGTTTTGGTGCACAGGAGACACTTATTTTACTGTTTTAATGGCTTATCAAAAACTCCATCACAACATCTTGATGTCATTCTGGACAGCTCTCTTATCTGCACCCCGCATAAAAAACATCAACTGCATTCTTTGTACTGTCTTAAAGCCTTTCCTTGGAATATGTTATGAATTGTAAGGTGTACTTGGTTGCTTTGAAAGGCGCCCCTAAATAGAATAAATTATCATTATTATTTATTATCTGAAACGATGTAATAACTTTTAAAACTTTTTCCAGTGACTTGCCCCATGCATTCAGCTTTGATTTGATCCCGTTATGAAATGTCATAATTTCGACAGTAAATAAATGCTACATAAACGTTATCTTGCACATTTTATCTATCCATCTCCGTTTCTAACTTTCAATATATTTTAAAAGAGATCTCTCTCTCTCTCTCATCTGCGTGCGGGGCGGGGCCTCACAGACACGCTGGATCTCTCTCTTGCTCACAGACATGCTGCAGCGCTGTGCAGTGTGCACACAGTTCTGCCGGTAATGAATATTACATTTTGTGAGGAATCTTTTCCACCAATAATTCCAAGTAAGTATTCACTTCAGGTTTACGAAAGTAACTGTTATCAGGTTAATCGTTTTTCAAATGTAACGCCAGCTGAATACAGTTAGCCTACTTGATTTTTGTATTCTGATTACGTAACGCCGTTACATACATTCCGTTACAACCCAACCCTGCTTCTCGGCTACTGTCCCGCAGCTCCTGCCTCTCTGTTGGACTGTCGCAGCGGGGCTACTGCTTTGCTGCTGAGTGCATAAAGCAGACTCTTCACAACGAAGGATCACTTCTTCTTCAAGGCAGGGAAGGTTTCGCAGTACGCAGTCTACTGTCCCGCAGCTGCTGCCTCTCTTTTGGACTCCGGTACTGCACCTTACTCACGAGACGTTGTAAAAAAAAATGGGTGGGGGGCGAACACAGTAACCACTCCGCCAACGCCACTGTCACCCCCGTCGTGCGGGCCGGATGAGAATGTCTGGCGGGCCGGATGTGGCCCGCGGGCCGCCAGTTGGTGGTCGCGGGCCGCCAGTTGGTGGTCGCGGGCCGCCAGTTGGTGGTCGCGGGCCGCCAGTTGGTGGTCGCGGGCCTAGACTATAGTTAACTTTATCATGAAATGCTGTCAACAAGTACAAGGGTTTTACAACTTTGGAGCTTAGACATGACACTACATCTGCCTGTAGGGAAACACAGACACATCAGTGATGTTTGCACTCACTCAGTTAGGTGGGGAAGGTCAATTATTTAATTTTAAATCGTAAAAAGTTGAGGTTTTACAAAATTACACTCCCTTCATGAAATAATAATTGTTTATGGAACGTCACTTTTGCGCTAGTGTGGGTCCCCTGCCTCCTCTAATCATTTCTCCACACTCATCATCACCAAGGACAGCCTTGGCCATTAAAGAGGATCAAGTGCCAGGTAGTCCAATCCCTCGAGGGCTTTTATGTAAATTAGCAATGAACATGCTTCTCCACATCACAACAGACAGAGCAAAAACAACGACAGAGGCTGTCACTTCCTGTCAGACAGCTCCAATTATCAATCAGTGACCTGGGAAATGGTATGGCCAAGTGATGGGGGGGGGGGGGGGGGGGGACAGGTGACTCATAAAGCAATAATCTTAAAATCTGAATAAATGAGAGCGCTGGGAGCGGCTGACAATACTTTCACATCAGATCATGTGATGGTGGATACACAGAGCTACTATTGCTTTGCTCCATTTGGTCCCTGTTTGTGTCACCCTGCACTGGGATTACCTGTCTCAAGAGTTATTGGAGAAGAAAGGTGACTTCTCCCTCTGCCTGGATAACTGTCGTCAACTGGCATTTACACAGGGGCTAATTGCAGCTAAATGCTCCGCCATCTCACTGCTTGCTGATTGAATCTGGACAGGTGGAGTACAGTGTTTCTTGTTGCAAAAATACATATTTTCAGTTTCAGTTTCACATTTGCGTTTTGTGACTCTACTGTGACATGTTTACATGCTCAATGTTCAAAAAGGTTGTTACGTTTCTCATACTGCCTGTGCTGTAGCACCTCTTTTTACCCTCTGTCTGAAACCAGAGCCCAGTCTGCTCTGATTGGTTAGCTGGCTGGCTCTGTTGTGATTAGTCAACCGCTTAGAGATGTCCCACCCCTTATCCTATCACTTACAATAAGTTGGAGCACTAGCCAAGTGTTACATATATTGTCAACTTGTTACAGAAGTAAACAAAGGACTCCAATGGAGGTGTTTCAGGCATCTTCTCTCAACATCTTCAAATCAACCCTTAAAACTCATCTGTTCAACATCGCCTTCCAACAATAACTCACTCCCCCCCCACTTATACTTCCATTTCTGCCCCCTGTTTTATGTTTATGTTTTTTATGTTTTATGTCTTTTCCTTATATGTTTCTTTGTAAAGCGACCTTGAGGTTATGAAAGGCGGTATATAAATTCAAGTTATTATTATTATTATTATTATTATTATTATGGGGGGGGAGAGAAACTCCCTCTGGAGGAAACCTTAGGATTTTAGCCTTTGTAGACCATTTATATGCACAAAAACGTACAACACTACAGGGAAGGGAACACCCCCAATAATAGGGCTTCTTTAAAAGTAAAGCTGCTAGTTAGAGCAGGACAGAGAAACAAACCAATTGCCATATTGCACATAATCATTTCATCCATTTTGTTATAAATATAGAAAAAAATAATCGACTGTTGTTGTTAATGGCTGAGTAACGTTTAGCCATTGCATGTACAATAAAAGCAATTCTCTTTCCCATTTAATTAAAAAGAAACCCCCAGACCGAACAAAGCATCCCCCAGCAAAATGACCATTATATCAATTACTTAACCTGTGTTACATTGAATTGTTGAAGCAAAACAATGTTGTTTCTTTGTTCACCATGGAGGCATGCAAGAAAAAAAAAATCTTTCTTCAATAATTCAAGGTAACACAGGGTGAGTAATAGATATTCAGCTCGTCATGGAGTTAAGCAGTCCTTTAAAAAGTTGTAAAACCTTGTAAGACATAGCCCAGGGGCATTTGACACAACTCTTGACCTGCTCTTGACATGCATTTGCTCATACTTTCTAACAAGGAAGCAATTCTTAGAAGTCTTTCCGCACCTAAAGTGTCAACGGCAGACCAGGACTCATCTTGGATCTGGCATCCCAGGGGATTTTTTTTCTCAATGTGTGTGTCTGTGTGTGAGTGTGCCTGTCTGGATGAGGACTGTTCAGTAGTCTGGCTCTCCCTTCCCTCGGATCCTTTTTTAATGAGGGACAGATGGCTCCTCTCTGTCAGCACCTATTCCAATCACCATCCCTTCAACAGTCAACAGTGCACCTCAAAGGAGAGCAATGGCGACTCAATGACCAAAGCTCTGGTATAAAGTTCATGGCTCTTTATATCAGAACCTCAGTAAAAGTACAGGAGAGTTGTTTGGTGTGTACTCAGATGAGCCAGGTTTTTGGGAATCATGTCAAACACTGACAGATGTAACAGATGGGCGAGGCTAGTAACTGTTCAGTTTGAATATTAACACTTCCCCTTTTAGAATAAATGTGTGACTTTATTCAAACGAGCTCGGAGAGACACACTTCCTCTCTTTCAGTTCTACTGCCTCCCCGTCAACAGAGCGAGGCTGAAGGAGCAGCCGTGCATCTGCAGGATAGGTTTCATTCCAGTCAGAGCCAGCAGCACCAGATTTCATGGCTGAGTCCCCCTGGGTCTGATTACATTCGCGGGACACTGTAAGAACAAGTTTCTCCTGTCAGTTTGCCCCACTGAAATATTAGCCACAGAGGATGGGCTGTGTACCCATAAAATAGGGAAATATGAAATTATTTTGGAAACTTTAGGCATCTGACAAATTACATGTTTTAGCTGCCTGGAGGAGATAATATACCTGCTTACAAAAATGATGATGAATTGCAATGAGATTAAACCAAAACACTAAAGTTGTTGGCTGTAAAAAATAGCTTTGGAGCTGCTACCAAACGCTTAGCATTTCACATTATTTCATTAATCGTATTGGCCACTTTTAAGGGTTCCGAAAAAGTAACAAATGCAAAAAATACAGTATGGCATATTCAATATAAGAGGATCTCTAAAGAACACAAAGTTTATATCTAGAGAAAGCAAACAACTTCTGTAACAGTCCCCGACCCAAACTTTCTACATTCAATGCAACTACCTGCTAGACACCTTCCAAACACTGTACAGCAGCAGGTGTCTTTTCAGCCATGACAGCGGTTGTGAGGTTAACCACCTCACCCCTAAAGAAGGGAAGAATAACAGGAAGGGGAGGAGCAAGACTCAGAGGCAGGCGGTTCAAAGATGCTGACAAAAACTGTTGCTACTCCACTCGCACAATGCTGATGGAAATACACTTTGAGCTGTGGATAAATACTCAAGGGTTCCTCGTTTGAAGAGCAGTTAGAAAAACTTGAAGAGAAGACAAATGCTTCACTGGTTGTTGAACTATTGACTAATCTAATCCATCAACTGTTCACTGAGAATGTTGAATTACCTTTAAACAAATCAATATATGTAGCCGAATGCTCATTATGTGGCTCTAAAGCTGCAAATCAACTAACCAACTGCACCAGGTTGGTTCAGGTGTAAAATGGACCCAGATGTCAATGCAGTATGTAATGCACCACAAAAACAACAACATCCCCTTCCATCATGGATTTAGGAACTATGCAAATCAAAATGCGAGACTGACATAGTATGACAAACAGGGAACAAGTTAAGGTTTAGTTTTCTAACAAAAAATACAGCAAATATTTCTGCCACGATGTGACGAAAATAAAAGTCATATTTGTATGTCTATCCCATTGTGCTGTTAGAATGAAATGCAATACGACTGAACCCTGAGATAAAATGAAACCTTGACACTGCTTATGAAAGAATACAAAACCAACAGACAAAAAGGTTGTGATTTGAAGACAGAACAAGTCTTTGTTGCTTAAAGTTAATGTTGGCGAAACTTAATTATATTTTCTTGTTTACCCGCCAATGTCCTCCGGGTGCTTACCCTCGACTCCATGTAATTCACCAAGTTTACTGATGGAGAGAAAGCTAATGCTAACTGTTGCTAACTACATATAGCTGCCTTCAGCTAGTTAGCTCAGCTAGCCATGATGCTTCGTGTTGGTGAACACGAATCAATAGATTGAATTAATTTCGTGACTATTACACGAAATGCCGTGAGACTGGGTTGCAACGGATTATTGCATAATGTGTAACATTACTGCAAGGTGTGATTTTTATTTGAAAAACTCCTGGTTTCATATTTTGTGTGAAATATGGTCATAGATACAGAAAAACGAAACTAATCAACATTAAAGCCTTACTAAATGATAGACAGAGAGCAAACCGGCTGCTTCGGGCAAGTGCAAGTCAGTGGTAAGCCTCTGCTGTTTTTGGTAAAACTGCTAAGATATGCTAATTACATTTTTACATCTTATATTAAGTGAATTTCTAAACATAATGACTTTGAGAGTATAGGGATACTTGCATTGTTGAAGAAAATAACCTTTTGTCACATTTAATCAGTAGAATCATGATTCCTACTTCCCTGTTTGGATGGTATTCCTTTCATTCGGACATTTGTACTTTTGCATTTGTAGGATGAATTGATACATATTTTTTTGCAACTGCAGACGTTTGTCTTATTAAGCGGCTTTTGTCATCATTCTTCCTTTGAATCTACCAGTAAGCTTTTCACTGTCCAAGTTCTTCTTATAGAAAGAAAGTTAACTTTGTAATCTCCCTCTGCCAGTGTCTATATAACACATTTTTCTCGAATGCACACTGATGTAGCACTCTCTGGAGCTGCTCCATTCAAAATGACAAGGACATTAACTTCAAAAACACTTTGGCCGTAAATCAAAAAGTCATTATTTTATGGTGCTGCTATCCTTTCCCAACCAGAAAATACAGCCTCTCCACACATACAATCACGTCATGTGCTTTTACATCTATCACTTTTTACCAGTTCTTTACACAGAAAGTGAAACCACAGCTGAATGCTGGAAAAAAACACACCTTGCTCTCTTGCCTTGTTTTGGCTGTATGTGCATGCTCAGTCATGAATATGAGTGTGTACCTGCTTCACTTCTCGATTGTGCCTGTCTGGCCACGCTCAGCTCCTCTCAGGGACGGTTCCCCTTCTTCAGAGGCCTCCCTGCACAGAGTTGAATTTTAACAGAGAAAAAATAGTCTTGTAAAAGCCTCATCACGCTTTAATGAGCTGTCATAGCGCCTGACTCAGACAGATAATTAACCTTGATAATTTGTCACATCATAATAATATCATTGGCGGGATCTTACTGTGTGCTTTGCTGTGGAGCTGACATCTATCTGTGTGTTTCCTGGCTGCAGGTTATGAGGAGATGGACGAGAGGAAAAAGGGAGGAGGAGTGATTGTGATGAAGTTTTAGAGATTAGGCCAGCGGATGTTGATTCCTCGGGGAGTGCTGGTCCTCTGGGAAGTCTCATTCTTTTTATAGGAAGAGCTGCTGAGATCCCATACAGCCCTTTTCAGACACCTCTTTTTTTCTTTTCATCTGTCTTTTAAAAGAAAGCCAAGATAATGTTTATATTAAAAGTGCTGTGCTCTCCCCACGACTTTTCCCTCATAGTGTCCAGGAAGATTGTTCAAACAAACATGTAATGACTCCCCCTCACTGTTCGGCTCCCTGGAGCTGGCAGCTTTGGAGACTGTTTATTTTTTACTTTTATTGGACATAAATGGCATTCGAAACACATCACTTGAGATTCATGCAGTGAAAGAAAATATCAAAAGAAAATCTACAAGAGGGGGAACAACTCAGTCTTATGTAAGGACATTCCAAATGGGATGTGAGAAAAAGCACACACACTAGCACGTTAGTGTGTGTGTGTGTGTGTGTGTGTGTGTGTGTGTGTGTGTGTGTGTGTGTGTGTGTGTGTGTGTGTGTGTGTGTGTGTGTGTGTGTGTGTGTGTGTGTGTGTGTGTGTGTGTGTGTGTGTGTGTGTGTGTGTGTGTGTGGTTCTCACATGAGAGGCTGCATCTTGTCTGTGGGTGGGACACGATGAGCAGACAGTCCAGCTCCACAAGCTGTGAGCGTTGCTGTTGCTTCTAAGCTCCGGACAGGGAACCCAGGAGGAGGAGAGTGGTCGCCATGGAAACGCAGATGCACACTTCCACATTTTATTTTTACAGCTCACCTCCTGCCTTTTAATGTATCTCGTTCTCTGTCACACAAGCAAACACATCTAGAACCACAGTCGTTTTTCATCATCCATTGCCATTCTGGTCAGCAGCACATCCTTAATTGGGAGTAATGCGTTTTTTCAATGGGGCATGAAGAGTATGGAGGGAAATAAGTACTTTGCATTGCTTAAATAGATACTTCTAATTATCTAAAGCAGCGGTTCCCAACCTGTGGGCCGTGGCCCCCTAGGCATTGCAAGTGGGCCACCAAATAATTTGCAAAACATTATGATTTGTGGGGAAACATTTCATTTTTAAGATTTTTTTTTATTTTAACCTCTTTTCCTTTCTCTTTCTTGATCCTCCTTAGCAACGGTCATTGTAGTCCTTGACAACGGTCTGAACTACTGGATTAAGGCGTCACATGTTCTGAATTGATTAATCAGAATCAAGTATTTAACTAAACCGTGTAATAAAAGTGGATAGCTGTTATTAATCAATTATTAATTTGCCTATTGCAGACAGCCCCTCACTTTGTAGTTTCTCATGTCAGTTTGTTACTGATGGCCAGCTCCGTTTCTAGTTAAGATAAAAAGTACTCTGATAACTTTTTTTAGCCTCCGTATTGTTTATGGTTGAATGTGGGCCGTGAACATTTTTTAGATTTTAGAGTTGAAAAAGGTTGGGAACCGCTGATCTAAAGGGTTGTATTAAGGTACCTATCCATGGTCATTGTATACCTGAACTTCGTGAATAGCAGTCACGGAGCCCCCAGTTTTGAGAAACAGACAGGAGAATTAAGCAAAGCTATGTACTGCTCTGAATGGAGGCAGCAGCAAAACATGTTTTAGCCAGCTAAAACATTCAAAATGTCGATGGAGCAGCCTTACATTTTTATGCGGACGATACCGTGATGTACTGTGCAGGTCCCTCCATTAAGGAGGCTGTTGTTGAAATGCAAGCTGCTTTTAACATGATTCAGACTCAGCTCTCTGAACCAAAGCTTCTTTTAAATGTTGATAAAACCAAGGAAATGCTCTTTTCAAAAGCTAAAAAGACAACAGAGCCTGTTGTAGATATTGTAACTATGCAAGGAATAAAACTTGAAGAGGTTACCTGTTACAAATACCTTGGTATCTGGCTTGATGATTGTCTCACTTTTAAACGTCATGTCAATAACCTGCTTAAAAAACTGAGGGTTAGGCTAGGTTTCTTTTTCAGGAACAAGTCCTGTTTCTCGCTTGAGGCCAGGAAAAGGCTAGTCACTGTGACCTTTTTACCTGTGCTGGACTATGGTGATTTGATTTATATGAATGCACCTGCCCATTGCCTGGTCAAGTTAAATGCTGCGTATCACACCGCACTGAGATTTGTGACAAACTGTAAAGCATTAACCCATCACTGTACCCTGTATGCAAGGGCTGGTTTTGCCTTCACTAACTGTACGGAGGCTCAGTCACTGGTACATTTTTATATACAAAGCCATGTTAGGGAAACTTCCATCCTACATCTGCTCCCTGATCTCACGGCGAATTGTAAGTGGCTACTGCCTGAGATCGCATGCTGTAGTTTTATTAAATGTGCCAACTGCTAGGACTGTCTTAGGGAAGATAGCATTTAGATGCGCAGCTCCACTGTCTTGGAATAGTCTGCAAATTAAATGGAAACTGAGCAATCTGGTGCCACTAAATGTTTTTAAAGCTCGGTTGGATGCTACTCAATCGGAAGCTGTTGGTACCTGCTCATGTGGATAGTTATGTAAATTGTAATCTCTGTAATGATGCTGTAAGATGTCCTTTTGTTGTTCTGTTTATGTTTTTTGTGTTTCATGTGGAACCTACTTGAGCAGGTCTCCCTTGAAAAAGAGATCAATGATCTCAATGGGATACACCTGGATAAATAAAGGAAGAAGAATAAAAATCAGTACATGTATAATATTTAACATATTTTCACCTCTTATCTAACAGGGAACTAAAGCTGTAATATATATTGTTGATTTTTTTGGGGGGGATTTCTTAATCTTTGAGTCCTTCTTTTTTGGTTTTCCATTAGGAAAAGTTCTGTAGTACCTGGTACCTACATGTAGCACAATTCAGCACTTTTTTTAGCATCCCGAGGTTCCAAGTCAGCTAAAACGATCCAAAAATGTACATAAATACACTGAGGACCACACACTGGTCAGAGAGAATAGTCACTAGCGCGTCACCAGACATCCTGTTCAAACCCAGCTTTTAAAAAAGCAATTTAACAGTCAATAGCAATCCTATTTATTCAAGAAGGACGTGGTCCCAATCAAATAATCCAGTCATGTTATATGGCCTATACAATTCTAGCACTAACAGGAGGCATTTTGCTGCGTAATAAATACTTTTCAGCACAACATTTTTTTACATTATTACTTCTTAACTAAATCATCTAAATACTCAAGTTCCTCTTACTGAAGCCTGGGTTTGTGTTAGCGTACATTGTGCACGAAAGGTCACTCGACATCAGCTCATCATATGTTGGTGTGCGATGTTGACGAAATGGGCTGAGCAGCAGAATTTCAAAAAGGCTTAACAAACACGTCCTGCTCTCCGTGTGTTAACAGTGCTGAAAGGCAAAGGTCACGATGAGGATGTGAACACTTCATACAGATGGACTGCAGTGCAGACGAGCTAGCTTCCACAGAATAAGGCTGCAAACTACTAAACAAACAGCTACAGCTTTCTGATGAAAATAATATCCTGCTTATACATCCTGTTCATGTTAAAATGACAAGTAAAGCGAGCAGAGATAACTTCATCATTTAGTGGATGAATGTGAAAACAACCTTTTAGTATCAAACTCTGCACATACATCATTCAAGCTTTAAGTAGGACACACACACACAAATGCAGGCACTCACACACAGACACACAGATAAAAAGGTCCCATGTGAGCACAAAGTGATCTCCACTAGAACAATTTAAAAAAAAAAGAGAATAAGGGAACTTTTTTTTAATAAGGTGCTTTCTCACCCAGTAGTTTAGTGTGTGTTTTTGTATTAATGTAGTTTATTTTGTCTTTCAAGCTAAATAACTGCAGTGTTCTGTAGGGGGGGATGTGAAAAACACAGGAAGCAAAGGGAGGGTTAAGTTAACCTAATGAGAAAAGAAATGGTACCTAAGACGTTATGGAAAGAAGAAAAATAATGAATTTAATAGGTGGGCTAATTATTTTCTTCGAACTGAACCCATGCCCCGTAGCACAAACATTCAAATGAGAGGCTACATGTTCTTCTTCTTGTTTGTGGTGGATAGATGCACTAACAGCCTACTGAGCTCAAGCCATGTTATCATTAGAAGATTCCATGTACAGAAGAGGATGAATATCACAAATAAACCCGAGCAGCAGAAGTTCTATAATTATTGTAAAGGTATGATTATTATATTCATCATCATAAAGGTGCAAAGTGACATCTCTTTTTCAGGCAATACCAAACATTCATTTTACTTGGTGGCGCTTAACAACAGTGTTGGATGAAGAACTTATATTCCTTAAAAGTACAAAAGTATCAAAATACACTTAATGTACTAAAAGTAAAATTACTCAATGTTTAAAATAATATATAATCTATATTATAGGATGATTACTTTATATACTGCTGTACAGTTAAATCTATTATAATACATTTCTGTTTGAGATTTAGAGAAGTCAAGGTATAAAGTAGTTTAAAATGGAAATACCAAAGTGAAAGTGAATTTGAGTAGTAGCAAAGGTTTCTTCCCACTTCTGGTCACAAAGTTACAACTTGATAAAAAAAAATATCTTTATTTCTTAATGCTCTTGTTAAGCGCTTATAATTGCCTTATGTTGAGGTTCTGAAACACCAACTCCTGAGGTCAAAGTACGTGTGTTGTTGGACTGAAATTAAACCAGATATTACACACATCAAAAGAGAATGTTGTATTTGTTAAAACCTTGTTTCCTTTTTTTATTCTCTAGTACATCTATCCATATTGTATTATGTAGACTAGTCAAGGACAACATAACTGCAGTCAGTCTTTGTAGAGAAATGTTTTGTTGTCATATTTTCCATTCTTGCCTCTGAGTCCATTGACTTTGCATTTTTAATAGTTCATGGTATTTATTTTAGCGCTTTTCCAAGTGCTCAAAGAGCGTTACGTTACATAATACATATATCAGACATGTAATATCGAATACTGTGGACAATACCCACAGGAGCAATTTAGGGTAAAGTGTTTTGCACTAGGACACAACGGCATGGTGACTGCAGTGGTGGTCAGGGTAAAAAAAAAAAAGGTGCTTTTCTCCAATTTCAGCTTTTTTCAGTATGGGTGAAAAGTATGCATAGTATTTGTCTTTTCCATTTCCATTTTGGGGTGAGCTTCAAAGAGAAAACACCCATCATCCAGTGGCATGGCATATTTATTTTTCTCCCCTCATGTATATCTTGCCAAATCCCTGCATTACTGTACAGTTTCAGAAGATATGTGATTGATCTCCAAATGTTGTCCTACAAAAGATGCTGCTGAAACTATAACACTGCAACGATCAATAGAGTAAATCATCTCAGTTTCTTTCCATGGGTTAAAAAAAACATTTTCGAATAACCCTGAAGAGAGTTGGTTGGACAGCTAGCTGCTCAAATCAGCTCTATAAAATGGGAGCAGATGTAGTGTGTGCAGAGCGTCCTGGCAGCGAGCGAGGCCAGCAGGCCGATGATGACAGCCTCAACAAGCAGAACACCAGCAGCTTTAATCCTCCAGAGGGGAAGTAGATCAGGAAGCAGTGGTGTGGCTCATTAGCGAGAGAAATTACTCGTCAGTCGACCGGACAGTCATCTGCTCTCTAGAACAGGTTCACCTGTCACTTTCTCTAAAATAATTCACAAGATCAACTTTAGATTTTCTGTTTTTTAAGTTTATAATTCTACTTGTATGGTTTACAGTGCCATTATTTGTTAACAATGGTGTTGTCAACCAGGCGTAGGCACTAGTTGACAATTTATGCAACACATAACAAAAGGACATTATATATTATTAGTCAATTGTTGTGTAGCTATGGGAGCCTTGAGCAGCAAATAAGAAAAAAAACATAATTGTATTCATTCCTGTGTTTATCATTTAAGAAAGGCAAAATAAAAGTGTAACTTGTTGCTGTTTTTAAATGTTTTAAATGGAAATTGCCAGATAAAATCTATGAAGACAAGTTTAAAAAAACGTTTAGGATGGGGTTAGGATTCGTGTTGTTGTAATACTTATTGTGGCCACAGGAGACTGAAATGAAGTATTTTCCACTTATTTCGCAGGTGATAAAATGCAGGTACTGGCTAAACCTTCTTTTGCTTTCCTGTTCTTAAGTCATAAACAAATAAGACTAAACAATTAAGATCAGACTTAGAAAAATCCCCATGGCCTGTTTCTGTTTTGCATCTCAGGGATTCCATACTTATCGGATTCATTTCAAAGGTAACTTTTCAAGATCAATCTTACCAGCTTCTGTAGCTTTCCCTCTCTCACATATTTTAAACCTCTCACTTTTCTGTCCTGGGGGGTAAGGAGCTCCATGGATGTGTGATCCCGCAAATATGAGTCTCCACAAATTCCAAAACCTTTTATGAATCTGGCACTCAGGCAAGGAGCTATTTCTGCAACATGAACACTTTAAAAGCCTGGAATCCCCATTTCTCAATCCCCTTCTAACTCTCAGTGATATATCTGCCATAAAGGTTGCATTATTTCACATGCAGAATCCTCTCTCTGTTCTTCCTATTCACTGGTTTGAAGTGGGTGGTGCTCCTTAAAATAACAACGTTGTGCTTTTCTGTACCTCAAAGAATACATTTGAGCAATTTTAAAAACAGAATGAGCTGTGGGGTTTCTCTATGTTGTCAGTCATATCTGATGAAAGCTCTCCCACACAGTCTTGATGAACTGCACTTTTGTAGTGTTAAACTTGTTTCTAATCTAGGATTATAATTGTTGCTTATTTTTATTTAGAAAGATACTTAATGTTTAAAGGGGCCCTTTAATTATTTTTGGGGTTTCCCTTTCCTGTAGTGTGTGATATAGGTTTTTGTGCATGTGAATGGTCTGTAAAGGCAAAAATCCCCCGCTACCGAAAACATCTTAATCGGACTCCTTTGTTTTTATTCGTAACATAATGACACGACTATGTTACTATGTAACACTTCTGCTTCTATTGGCTAGATCGTAGAAGATGTATACATTATACATGATTGGCGAAGGGTGGTATGAGAACAATAAAAACCTTTTTGGACATTATAGCATGTAAACATGTCACAGCAGAGACACAAAATTCAAATATGTACCTGAAAATGAGCATAATCCCTTTAAAAAGATGTTTTCAGGGTCTCTAAAACTGTATATTTCCAGGTCCATTTGCAGTGGTTTAAACATTCTGAGCTAAATGTTGTGTCTGCATCTTAACCCTTACTGGCAAAAGTCCTTTTTATAGATCTTGTGAAAGCAGCACCAGGAAAGAAATGTACTTCCTTTGCATTGCACACCATTTCTAAACTCTCTCCATTACATAACTATCTTCCTTGGTGAGCTTCCATGGCTGTTTGTCCTCCATGCTGGGCCTCAGTACTAAAACACACACAAAAGTGACTGTCAAAGCGGCTTGCTCCATATGGCTCTCTCAGTAAAACAATATTCATGCATTATGATTAATGAACCTCCCTGTCATTTGTTTACATCATCAAACACACGGCCTCAGTGCAAATGACAAACACTTGTCCCCTTGCATAACAATACTAATGAAACAGACAAAGTCCTTGAAATTATACGTGCAAACACATATGACAGATGGACTTGTCTATGCAAAACAGGTGTCCACCCTGTCTCCCTTTTGCTTGAAAAGGGTCCCATCACTGATAGTGCATCTGCAGAAACCAGCTGTCCAGCTCCAGATTGCACCAGATTTGAAGTTAACGGAGAAAAAGTGCTGAGGTGTTAAAAGTTAGTAGGAGGTCTGATCACCTCTATGAGAGCTGCGCTGTGAAGCATCCAAGCTCCTGAGAATTACTGCTGCCCACGTTACAGTCTTTAAATAAAACACTGCCCTGATTATAATGCGCTCTTCCAGGCACGGAGCTCAGTTTCAGACACACAAGGCAGCGTGTCTGCATGGCCTAGATGCAAAGCCCAGCTCTGTACAGTACGGGATGTCGAGGACACCGACACCCAAGTAAGAGTGAGAAAGATCTGATTTGAGCAGAGTGAGCCTGTGCAGGGAGATTTTGTTCCTAGGTGAATCAAATGGCAGGTTTAAAGTTAAATTAACTGTTTAATCTTTGTAATCCACTTTATTTGTTTTATATAGAACAGGCAACGCTTCATTACGATTAGCCAAAGCCATCTAAATCACTTCCCCCTCCTGATGTCCTTTTACACTTGATGTTTAGTTTACTGCATTGTGTGACTATGCAATGATATGTCTCAGAAAATACCGCCCTATGATGTCATCAGGGCAGGGAGATCTCCGTTTAGGGCTCCACAAGTGTAACAACAATTCAGAGTTACAAACCAGAAGTGCTGAGTTGGAATGACGTGATGACTTGCTCAATCTGCCTTCTTCTCTGTGTTTGTGAAAGCCAACAGAAGCGGTGGATGCTAATTTCATATACTTTGTGTATTATTGATTTAATTAGTAGTTTATATATCATACTAACACACCATGTTATTTGTGAAAACATTTAAATGTACTAGGAACTCCAAAAATATAGTATATAGTGCCGTAAAAGTGCAGTATTTGGCTCTGACATGTATGAGTAAAAAGTATTAAATCGCAGAAAATGTAAGTACTCAAAAATGATACTTAAGTACAGTATTTGAGTAAATGATCCTACTTACACCAGTCATCAGTTAGAGCTCAAGTACTGCTCTTATTCAAAATATGCATTTGGTCTATAGACATATAGAAAAATTGGAAATAGTCACTATGACATCACCCATTGGTTTGAAGACTACCGTTTCTTGTCTGAAAAAGCCTTGAGACTCTCTGTGACAATTATACAGTTGTGTTGCAGATGAGCTGTCCCAGTTGCAGATGCGGTTTAATGCGTCCTCCTGTGCTCTGGAGATTGGATTCAGGGGTTAAAGTGGCTAAAGAATACACGTGTAGTGTGATTTAAGAAAAGGCCTGCAGGCTTTTACCAGGCAAATGGGGTCTAATGAAAGACTATTGAAGAACATTATAGACATTGTGCAATCCTGTGTTTTAGCGCTTGGGGGAACTTTTAGGTCCCTTGTATAGGGCATTGGGCAAGCGTGTGAGGATATCTCTGCTACTGGATCATCAACTTTGACCATTCTTTAAGTTATATGGCTCCTGCAATACCCCAAGTGCAGTATTACATCGCTAAGGTAAACAATCCCATCAAGACATTTTAACACTGAGACAAAGCATGCCCTTTTTCATTAAAGTAATGGGAAGAACGAAGAGATGATACACATGTACTGCTGCCACCACGCTAGGACATTAGGTGAAGGTTGGTCAACCTGAAGCCTGTACAGAATTTGCCTAACAAATTATGGTAACCAGAAATGGAGACTGCATGCAAACTCGGCTGACATAATGGAGACCTGGGATGACTTCCTGCGTGTCACACGCACTGTTAGTGATCACGCAATATGGCTAGTGTCCATGTGGGTAAGATAAGAGGAAAGGCATTGTATTGACCTTCAAGCCAAATTCTGACACTACAAGAAATATGTGTTTAAGCTCAATGTTCCTATTATGTAAACTCAAAGAAATCCCCCTGTGTAGATCTGTTCTGCCTCTGCTTATCTTCAACCAGCACTGGAATATGAAGTTATGTTTCATGATTATTCCTGAGACAAGATACAGCTATTGATGTGAAGTTTTCTAATTCTTGGCACGAGGCCACCAATGCAATCAGGCATAAATTATCAACACTCGCTGACAGCAGACTGGAGCCCATTTGATGTGATAATGATAAAGTATGTCTCATGGGAATAGATCACTTGAAAGATGTGTTAAAAGGAAGTTCACTTTAAAGACACGATGAGAGGAAGTTCCCCCATCTGCACTACTTATTCCTGGACTCTATTACAGCATGTGTAATGGAAAAATGTTGGGTTTATGTGCAGTGACTCACGCAGGTGGCTGAGACACCTGACCCTTAAATGCAGTGACAAACCAGCTGCCTCTGACAGATAGCAAGACGACTGCCTTCTACAGCGTAGGTACATTTACTCTATAACTCCCTCTCTGAGTACCATGCTCTAGTAACAGCAACATGTGACACTTTGGAAAAAGGAAATCCCATAGAAATCCTTATCCAGTGTTGATTTTCCCTTCAGTTTTTAATGATTTGTTTTCCAGAGTTATTCATGCTAACAATGACATTTCCAATCATTTCAGCTATTAAAAATGTAAGACCTTTCCCTTTGGTCTTCTGTTTACTAAATGTTTTTCTTCATAGCAAAAGCCAAATGGTGTTTTTTTGGTAACACCAGTAACGGACCCAGGCTGTCTGAGGGGCAGGGGCAGAAATACATTGAAAAAGTGTGCCAGCTGCATGCAGTGGGGCACTCGCATAACGTTTTCTAGTATGTAGGACAGGCTATAACATCACATTTGTGCCTCTGGAAGAGAACCCTTTAAGTTCCTAACCATGTTTTCTCCACTTGGAGGGCACCCTTGAGGGCACTTCAACATGTTGTTTCTACTTTAAGGGATCCCTAGATGGCATTTCATCCAATCTCCTACAAGAATTGCACTTCATAGGCACTTTTCCATGTTTTCTCCACTGGAATATCATCCAATTGGACATTTGATCAGGCTTTCTCCGTCTAAGGGTTTCCTAAAGGGTATCATTTTCTGTCTGCTATAGGGGCATCCAAAAAGGGTGCTATGTTTCAAACCTGGGTCACTAAGGCTGCCCCCCTTTTACCTCCCTAGTCAACCAGTGATACAGACCTTTCGCCTAACAAAACAAAAGCAAAGCATACAGGCTCTGCTGCTCTAAGGTGAAGCTATAATTGAGATGGCCATTAACAATTAACCAGCTCCTATTCATTCATGCTGAAGCTTCTTTGTTTGTCAAGGTCATTATGTGAGAAAGGATACAAAGCCAGGAGGGCTCAATAAAAACAAGGGCATTCAAATATCATCTTACAGGAGCATGCTTCCACTGGGCCGTCCACATTCAGCCTGAATGACTTAGAGTACATAAGACATTATGCAGCAGGGCTACAAGTTAATGATATAGTTACAAACAGACCACTGCAGCACATTGCTGTGCATCAAAGTGTGACCTGGATCCGGAGCAAGATGTGGAACAAGTGAGTTACAGCATGCTGCAGCATTTCGTCACGTTTCAGGGGTTTAAAATGTCATCTATCCTGGTCAGGTGTTGTTTGTGTAATAATAAGACTTAGGAGACCAAGGAGAGGTCACTGATAATATTCGCTATTAAAATAATCAGATCTTTGCTTTACACAATCACTACTGTTTTTTATGTGAATGGGTTTAAAACTCCAATAGTGTAACAGCTGGGACCTTCAGTGCACAGGCTGGGATTCTCTGCTGCACGATGTCCTCCCTGTTTTTTATTACCCAGCATCCCTCCCTCTGCCTGTCCCTCTGTCTTATCTATCATCCTAATAAGCCCCAGTGTGCGGATTTGTGGGGTAAGGACTCTCCTGCCAAACTCCTGGGCTTTATCCCTGCAGGAAGCAAATCTCTAACAGAACACTCCTGTGACCAGCGTCTGCGTTCATACACCGTGAAAGTTGCTTTATACGCTGTGGAAGTATTCATTACAGTATAAGTAGTATTACTTGAGTATGTGTCAAAATACTTATACTATTACAATAAAAACCCTCTTTTAATAATATAATAGTAAATGTACCGTAGTAGGGTATTAAACATTCATAATGTTATATGTAAAAGCAATATTATTTATAGTTAAAGGTGGGGTAGGTTAGTTTCAGAAACCGGCTCGAGTGCACTAAAATTTAAAAGTACACAGCCAAAAACAATCCGTCCCTTCCTTCAGACTTCCTTACAGAGCACCTCCTCCACGAGAGCAGGCTGCAGTAACGTTACATATCAGGCAAATCTAAACACATCTAGGTTAGCAATACTACACAGCCAAAGCAAGGTTTGACTTCTCCTAGTTTCCACTTTCTTTTTGTTCTTAATTTGCTCCGTTACATTTTTTCTTTTGCGACCAGTAGACGATGTTGAACCTAACTCTGCCATGGTGAAAGTGGCCGCCTGTTGCTGGCGAGTCATTGAAGTACTGCTGCAATGCACGCCCAATGACGGCACGCCCAATGAGGGCACGAGATACATTTGTGCGTGCACAAAATGGAAGGCTGACAGACA
The DNA here is from genome assembly GCF_949606895.1 of Notothenia rossii. Taxonomy (NCBI): domain Eukaryota; kingdom Metazoa; phylum Chordata; class Actinopteri; order Perciformes; family Nototheniidae; genus Notothenia; species Notothenia rossii. Next base: position 22,178,566 of record NC_136907.1, on the reverse strand, counting down.
GGGCGGCAATCCAATCCGTTTAGCCGGGCCGGCTAAACGGATTGGATATAGTTTTTACAGTATTACGGGTTCCACAGATGACATTAAGCACTTAAGATATTCATTGCTATCGGGATGTTAAGAGCATTCCATGGAATATAACAAAAAGTGTATCTCGAGCCGGTTTATGAAACTTACCTACCCCACCTTTAATGTAATAATATGTGGCTTGGATAGAAGTGACACATTGGGGTCAAGCAAGGTACTACTAGACGCATAACTAAACATGTGTAGTGGATTAAAATGTTGCAATAACTTTCATTAACTACAAACACTGTGAAAGGGTTGATGTTATGAAACAAAAACGCTATCCCCCTTCTTTTACCTATTCTATTTTGTATTACTAGTTAAGTACCTAATGAGATCATTTAGTCTGTGAATAACTGGAGACACATGTGGAAGCTTAGTTACATTACATTTTTTACATTACATTGCATTTAGCTGACGCTTTTATCCAAAGCGACTTACAATAAGTGCATTCGACCAGGAAGATACAACCTTTAAGAAAACAGAATCATATAAGTACATCAGGTTTCATAGAGCCAAACATTTCAAGTGCTACTCAACTGGCATTTAGAAAGCCAGCCCTTTATTAGTATATAAGTGCTTTGTTAGTAATTTTATCGCTCGAAGTGGAGTCTAAAGAGATGAGTTTTCAGTTTGCGTCGGAAGATGTGTAAGCTTTCTGCTGTCCTGATTTCAATGGGGAGCTCATTCCACCATTTTGGAGCCAGGATAGCAAACCCACGTGTTTTTGCTGACGGGAACTTGGGTCCCCCTCGCAGTGCGGGTGCAGCGAGCTGTTTGGCTGATGCAGAGCGGAGTGCACGTGCTGGGGTGTACGGTTTAACCATGTCCTGGATGTAGGAAGGGCCAGATCCATTCGCAGCATGGTACGCAAGTACCAGTGTCTTGAAGTGGATTCTAGCAGTTACTGGAAGCCAGTGAAGGGAGCGGAGGAGCGGTGTGGTGTGGGAGAATTTGGGAAGGTTGAAGACCAGACGAGCCGCTGCATTCTGGATGAGCTGCAGAGGTCGGATGGCACATGCAGGTAGACCAGCCAGGAGGGAGTTGCAGTAGTCTAGGCGTGAGATGACGAGAGCCTGGACCAGAATCTGCGCTGATGTCTGGGTCAGCTGGGGACGTATCCTCCTGATGTTGTAAAGCGTGTATCTGCAGCAGCGGGTTGTAGCAGCGATGTTTGCAGTGAAGGACAGTTTGTTATCTAGGACCACACCCAGATTCCTTGCAGTCTGAGTCGGGGAAACAACAGAGGTGCCGATGTTGATTGTTAGGTCAAGAGTGGGACAATCTTTACCCGGAAGGAAGAGCAGTTCAGTCTTGTCAAGGTTGAGCTTGAGGTGATGAGCAGACATCCACCGAGAGATGTCTGCTAGGCAAGCAGAGATGCGTGCGACGACCTGGGTCTCTGAGCGGGGAAAGGACAGAATTAGTTGGGTGTCGTCAGCGTAGCAGTGGTATGAAAAACCATGCGGGCTAATGACAGACCCGAGCGAGTTTGTGTACAGGGAGAAGAGGAGGGGACCAAGAACCGAGCCCTGAGGGTTCCCATTGCTAGTTTAGCAATGGGACCCCATCAGAGAAGGATCAATTAGTTGTTTTCCCATTTGTTGTGTTTTGCACAATATTTGGTAAGAACAGATAACAGTCAGAGAGGAGAGGAAGACAGAGAGAAGGCAGCATGATGAAGGAGAGTGAGAGATGAGGAAGAGGCACTGCTGTCCTCCAGGCGTGCAGGTAGCAGGTTCACCTGGCGTGGGCACCCGGCCCTGCACTGCGGAGGAGACACAAAGGGACTAATGGAGGGTTTACGATTCTCTATCTCAGCACCTGACAGCCTCCTACAAGCAGTGGTATCACAACAAGCAGGCTCCTGTGTCACAGAGCAGTGAACAGACAGCTGATGGCACTGCACCCCCAGGGTACTTCTTACTTGATCTTTGCTACGCTTGTTACAAGCCTTGAGATGTTTTCCACAAGAGAGGAGGAAGCATAATACACAAACTCGATACTGACTGACATTTGTTTGGAAAACAAAAGGCGAAGCCAGCGACGGCCCACTTGAGGTTTAAGAGTAACCGACTTCTTCTAAGTCTTGTTTATGCTGTAGCCGGAGAAAGAATTAACACACTGTAGGAGTCTAAATAACATTTGGTTTGGCTGTTCAAATTTGAATAATAAAAAAAAACACACATCCCTCACTGGATTAAAGTAAGAGTTTAACCATTTGGGGAAATAGGACCATTTTTACTGTCTGGGTGGAGGGTTCCATCAGCAGATGGTAAGCTTTCCTCCCCAAATCTAATATATTTGCCAAAAATGGTAAATTCCATCATGCAAGGGTTTCTGAATGCACTGTGGGGCCTGCCAGCTAGCCTACAAGGATCACTGGGTAAAGATCAAGTGGCAACCTCAAGCTGGGCTAATTTCATGGGGACAAAACATAATTCTGTTTGTATATCTGAGAAAATGACCTTTAGTTTTCCCTTGGTTTTTTAGATTAGTAAACATCGAATGAGTTTGTGGTCTCAAAAGCTAGTTTCAAGTATTTTCAAAACAGCCTGATGATCATTTGGTCATTTGAATCAAAATACAAGTTGCTACCACTGTGATTTTAGCTATGGTAGGAACCACTTCAGAATGGGTTTTCAGTTAATGAACTTGTATTGTAACATTTGTGCTTAAAGACATTCCAAAGAGTCTATTGTTCATGCTTGCACCTTGCTAACAAGCTAGCTCCAACTGATGACTTAACTCCAGATAGTCCAAACACAACGGACAACATCCCGAACTTGAGGCTTCAAACATTTAGAAGTAAACGATTTGGAAGTAACTATGACAACTTATTTTATGCAGCTTATGAAAAAAACATGAAGCAACTAAAGCCAAAGTGGAAGTTGTGTGATGTAGGCACACACAATCTCAACTGTTCTGTATCTGGCCCTGGCCAAGAGTCTGGCCATTTCTCAATCGCGAGAAAACTGGCTTCCAAGCCAATATTTCAAGGATACTACGTCATCGAGTGCCGCCGAAGGACTGTTCCAATCTCCAGCATACTTGGAATTCCACCGAGGCCACGTCCTTGGTTTGGGGGTAATTTCGAGGCTGCACATGGGTAGACTTCGCGTCCTTCAAATCCCCACAATGCTTTGCGCACGGACCAATTTCAAAAACCCTTGCGGAGAATGGCTGAACCGACACAGCACAGCACACATTTAAATGTAAGTATGTAGTGGCGTAGAACATGTGTTGGTAAATATGTTACTTTGTTGCATTTGTTATCACCAAAAATGTGTTCTGTGAAAGTAAAGCAAGTTCATAATTAGATAGACATCGTGAGGTATTTATTTTCGGTACAGTTTATGTTGAAACCGTTAGAGAGAGTGGCACACTTGTTAGCCTGTTCCATTGTTCTTTGTTTTCCGAAGCCGTGGCTTGGAAGTATACTTGCTTCGTTTCTGAAGGAAGTGACTTGGAAGTATGCGACTACCAAGCCAGTATCCTCGCGATTGAGAAACGGCCTCTGCAGTCTGTCCTCAAGCTAATTTGCCTGTTAGTGACTAGTTTTCCGCCCGGGTCAGCTTCCATTTGATGCTGGCTCTGGGCACGTCAGTGAAGTCAATCTCCTGTCATCTCTGCACATTACATCTCCTTTTAGTCATACAGCCCCGGTTCTAATGATCCGTATTAGTTAACAGGTTTAGCACCGCAGCTGTCATGTTGGAACCCTTGCTATCCATTATAGTCCACCTTCTCCCGGTGCCACAGGTGGCCGTTCCAATAACAGCCCGCCTCTAACCCAGATAGGAGACAGGCGAGAAATGAAATCAAAAACTTGCAAGCTTCTCTCTCCCAGTGCAATCACACAACAGCATGTGTGGAGCTGCTATATATGGGTGTAGGCCTTCTGTGTCTTATTCTCACTGGATTATTTAAACTACCCAATTATCCCTAGGCCCCACGAGAGCTGACCCGCACTGGGCCCCTTGTCCCAGGAGGGTGAGAGGAAGTAGGTCTCATTATGACAAGGTGGAGATGGAGTTTCCTCCAGCAGTTTCATGAGCAGGGTTACGGCTTCCGATAGGGCAAAGGTGCACAACAAGAAAAGGGACGAAAAAACGACCAGAGGAGACGCGTGACACAAAGCTAGAACACGAGAAAGTGAAAATCCCAATAATACGCTGAAATGACAAAGAAAGAGAGTGTTGGATTCTGTTCCTATCGATGTTCTTGAAAAAGAGAGAAAAATAAGGCATGAATAATCTACATTTGGATCAATTTGAGACTCCAAGAGTGGAATGAGTACTTTTTATAGTCACTGTTTACTATACTACGTGCCTAAACTGTTTAAATTGTTGCATTTTTTACACACAAATGTTGATACTCACACAAAAGTATCTTCAAACATTAAAACAATTCGAAGACATAGTAAACCCCAAGAGAACCGAGCATTGTGAAAGAGGTTTTGCACTGGCAGCAGCATCGGGAAGGGAAGGACACAATTTGCAAGCCAAACAAGAAACCACACATGATGGGGCATTCGATTGTTTGTCCCAACAGTGATGCAGAGGACAATGAGCATGTCTGGTGATAGGAGAGATACCTTGATATGGGGAAGAGAGGGAAGATCCACAACAGGAGAAAGAATAGGAGGCAGATTTGGAGAACTGGAACTTGTTCTTGTGAAAAACTAGCATAGCTTTTGGAAGACCAGCAACACATGGCACTTCCTGCTCATATGTTCCGAGTTATAAAACAGTGACATTAACAGTGAACAAACACTGCTATTTCATACAGGCGTTTGAGTGTTGCCCTGGGTTTACTTACTGTTTAGTTGCCTCTCATCATTGTTTGCCCTCTTGGTCACACAAAGCATATTCCAGCAGTCAATGGTGTGAGTTTGGTGGGGTCAAGGTAATGTGGGATCATGGGAAATGTTGTCTTTACCACTGTTGTTGGACAAAGGATTAAAACAAGTGAAAACACTGAATAAAGACTTTTAACAGGCTGGAATCACGAGTATTTATTTAATCTTATTACATAGTTTGGTTTAATAAGAATTGATTGTGATTACTCACTGTAAAACACATCCAGCCTTTTTGGTTTAAACCAAATTTGGATCAGGTAACCTCAGTGAAGTTCAGTAGACTTTTGAAAAGGTGTACTTTTTATTAAAATGTGAAACACAAAACATCTGTTATTATGAAAATTAGAACAAATAAATAGCAATTTATTATGACGTGCTTAGATGTTATACTCTCCTTAATTTACTTTATAATTAGTTCATAGTATATTATGCATTTTTGGGTGAGTCAATGCAATGGTGTGAGTTTGGGAGCGTCATGAAGAACTGTGGGATCATGGGAGATGTTGTCTTTACTGCCTCTGCTGAGCTCTCCAAATGTCTAATATCACCCACCCTTACCATGACACCTCATATGTGACATTACAGGTACTGCTAGCATTTTCTTATTTGCTCTCCACCTTCACGGCTGCTTTTTTCACCTTGGGTAAATGAGAGCAGAGGATCCTGGGAGAGGGGGGGCAGCAGCAGGGGGAGAGCTGACTCACCCCGGTGTGGGGGCTCTGATGGCGCAGAGGGGCACTGAATCATCAAGAGTGTTATTGAGTATTTCCTCCATTTGATGTCATTATCGCCCCAGTGATCATCGGCACTGTGTGTGTGGGGGGTGCCTGTGAGGTAGAACAGAAAGCTTGGAGAGAAATCACAGAATTGGGACTTTTAGATAAAAGTGGAAAAGATTTACTTCTGGGAGGTGGAAAGGCTGGAAGCAGCGTGAACAAGAACTATTGACGTTGGAGTTGGATCTTGGAGAACAGGATCTGCAGGGAGTGTGTGGGCTCTGATCAATGCCGCCTGAGGGATCAATACATTTTTTGTCAGTACACAGAAATTCTCTATTGAGCCTACACACAGAAAAGATGACATCACAAGTTGTATTCAAGTCATTTCTATTTTTATTAGAAACGGAACACATTTTCAACCCAAGCAGTACGTGGTGTTGTTTTTACCTTCAATGTGCCATGCATACAAAATCAGAATCAAAGTGTCCGTCTGTTAGTGCCCGATAAAGTTTATATTTGTAAGGGGTTGATATCAAAGTCTTTATATACTGTGCAATTAATATTCACAGATATGTACATTCAAATTAGTCAGCTTCGAACATCAAAACAATCTCACGAAAAAAAAGAAACATTAAAAGTAAAAAGTTACACAAAACTTCAAATCAAACAATATATCTCTCTTTTAAAATAGAATTAATAACTATTCGGCTAACATGAGTTAAATTATGATTGCTTCATTTTTAACCGTAGGCACGTAGTAGATAGGTGAGGCGTCGTTAAAGCCCAACAGAGTATCTCCTCCTCACTGCAGCTGATGTTTGTGTAAACAAAACCACCGAGCTATTCTACGGTCCTCCAAGGGACCATTTCAAAAATAAAAGTATAAAATAAAAAAAACTAAGTTTAAAGGTTTCCTCTGATATGTGACAAAAGGAAGGAACTCTAGATGGAGCTCTTTCCGGGATGTTTCACGGCTCACAATGATTGGTTTCTTTGGTATAAACCACCATGGCTTCCCTACAACTAAAATGATTTCTTCATTTGAAATGAGTACAACAATGATTGGAAATCCATCCCCATAAACTCTCTTTAAAACTGAAGTTCAGATTAGTCAACATACAAAACGTGATGCCTTGTTTAACATGAAAGTACATGACTTATTTTGGTGGAAGTGGCTACAGGTGGATCTTAATAAAAGGTGGTGTTAGTGTAATGTGATTGAAAGCCACATTAAACATTAGGAGTCACAACTCTGTAATTACAAAAGATGAGGTAATTCAGTATTAATCAATTCTCAGCTTACAAAATATGAGATGAGTTGCTTTTGAATAAGTGGGATAATGTGTATATTTTACAGTTTTGTCGATTCGTAACAAGAGTTTTTGAAGCGATGTGAGGGGTCAACCACCTGTGGGAATCAGCTGTACATGTTTCTGAACGACACCAGTGTTCATCATGATACACAGGGTATGGGGGCAAGATGGTGTGACACTACAGCGTGATTTTATTCCTATAACTGGTGTGAAAACCCTTTTTTTATGTTAGATAAAATAATGACAGTGAATAAATAAATCAGGGGTTAAACTAAAGGCCTTAAAGAGTTGCCGGTTTCTAAATTACATTATTTTTGCTGCTGTTCATTTTTGTGAACATCATTTGACATCATAATGGTATTTCATTCACTCACTAGTGAAAATACAGCAACATTTTGATTCAATTACATGAAGGAATGCACTGCAATATTATTTTATCACAGTTTTCCCTCAGCTTTAACGTCAATTCTCATCCTAAGCAAACATTATGGCTATTTGAATCTCATCCTAATCCTGGTCGGCCGATCTTAATGCACATTACACTGGCTATCATTTCAGAAAGTTGCATATCAGACCTATTTTTCCAATATCTGTGAAGAATGTCTGATTATTCCCTTAAATAAAAAAAATTCCTGTTTTTTTTAAAAGTAAAGAAGGGACGTTGAAGGAGAGAAGGTGGGTAGAGAGGAAGGATAGATAAAAGGAAAGACAAAAGGATAGAGAGGAAGGAGCTAGTAGGTCAGCACTTTCTCCCCATGGTGACTAATGACACTCCACTGGCCTGGACAGTATTTTTAGGATGCTCTTCATGTCCACTGAGACATGAGAGTTGCCATGGTGACCTGTTTTCACCATGATCAACTATGAAACCCAGCTGTTTAAGGTGGAACCAAGGCAGGAGAAAAACTAATAAACCTCCCCTTGAAGGTCTCGAATTTGGCACACTTCATGTCCTTTAGCACGGCTTCTTCAAGTATAACAACAACAAAAAAAGACCCCGCAATTGTTCATGTTTCAGTGAATGCACATGCTGATACTGGATTCACCTAAGGCAAAAAGGATTGTGACTAAATGTGGAAAGCGCTCTTTGAGAACCCCTCCACAGCTCCTGTCCAGAGTGCTGCAGAGAGTTACCGGAGTGGAGGGTCGTCCTTTACAAGGAAAGCACTGGATGGTCGGGGAGGGTCTCCTCCCTCACCCCTCCGCCAATGTTCAAAGTGGACCTGCTGTGTCAGGATGTGTCCCCTTCAGGTCGTTCTCCTCCATGCTCTCGGTGGAGCTCTCAAGGGGACACGTTGAGTAGCTTGGTAGATTTGTTGGGGTAACTGATAGCCAGGCTGATGGCAGCGATGTTCTTCAGAGCCTACATGATGAAAAAAAAGGGGTCTGAATGATAACAGAAAAACCAAGCAGTGGGAACTAGAGGGCATCGATCTGCTACCGATAGACTGGAATAGCTAGATTGGTTTTTGGTGACAATTCATGTTTTTGTCGAACAGCATGAATGCAAACAGTATTTTTTATGTCAGCAGCACGGTGGTGGTAGGCAGGTGGGTTAAAGCAGTTGTATTAGAGTATGTTGCTGCCTGCTGTGGCAGGAAATGAGGTTGAACCAAAAAGTAGAGTTGTGGGATTAAAAAATAAATAAATAAAACAGGGGAACTGTAGTCAGGTGACGATTCTCTTTTTTAACTTCACAATACACAGTCATTTGATCCAGAGTTTAGCTGTTCACCTTATATCACCTTCATCATAAGGCTTACATGACACACCTGCTAACTTTAAGTACTAGGTTACATTCGCTGTTTCCCAGTCTCACTTAAAGAGGACATATTCTGCTCATATTCAGGTACATTTGTTACACTATGTTCCTCTACTGTGACATGTTTCCATACTTTAATATTCAAAAAGCTATTTTTTTTCTCTCATACTGCCTGTGCTGCTGCAGCACCTCTTTTCACCTTCTGTCTGAAACCAGAGCCCAGTCTGCTCTGATTGGTCAGCTGTTCGGCAGTGTTGTGATTGATCAACCGCTTAGAGATGCCCCTTAGCCTATCAATTACAATAAGTCGGAGCACTAGCCAACAGAAGCACTGGTGTTACATTGTGATGTCATCATGTTACAGAAGTAAACAAAGGAGTGCAATGGAGGAGTTTCAGTCAGGGGGGGGGGCAGTGTGAGGGACAGACACTTTGGGATTTCAATCTTTACAGATAATTGAACAAAAACGTATATAAAAGACTACAGGAAAGGCAAAACCCCAAAAAGCACAACAGGGCAGCTTTAATATAATTAGTTTTTCACTCAGTTTCTTGCAGAAGATACCAAATGTGTGTTGTGTGTAAGTTCTGAGAGAAAATGATAGTGCTCCCCTCTGCATTTTCACTTTTGACACTTTTGAAGGTCTTTTCTTGAAAATACCGTTCCCTAGGTGATGCCCCGACACACAGGAGCCTACCCTGTTATCAGTTTTTGAGTGAAAAGTAAATAGAACTCATGTATGTAGTGAAATGAACATGATCCTCTATTCATCCTGTGTTGTGGTAAAACAACTTGAAGAGAAAGTGAGTGAGCTTGCTATGATGTGGATGGCATTTTTCCCACCTTTCGAAATCGAACTGCAGCCAATTTACTTTAGGACTTGTTATCATAATAGTTATGCCTACTGCCAAGGCATGTACTGTAGTCTTTTGTTTTCAACCTGAAAGGTATTAGGTAACTGCTCAACAGAACCACCCACAGTGTTTTTTCACCACCCCGCATCCTCCTCTCCTCTTAACTGCCTCCAGGCTCCTCTGCAGTTTCGCAGGGTCCCCAGCACAGAGAGCGCTGTGCCACACATTCTAATGCACTGTCATTACAAAACACATTAGTGCTGAGTGCCCACACATATTTAAAACGAGGGGGGGGGAGGTGCGGAGGGATCTGCCGGGTGTCAACAGCCTGGTGATTCACTAGAAAAAGAGACTCCAGCCACGAGCTGACTCACAGCCACGGAAGACTGTTCGACCAACGGGACTGTGTGTTTTGGACTGACATTTGCATATTATTACAACACTTCAGGGAGAGTGGGCAACTTCTTTGAGGTACTATCATCCAAGTCAGGCAGCAATTTGAAATTGAAATCATCAAAGACGACCCAGGAGAGCCTGACTGAAGACATGGCTTTGAATTAAAAAAGGCAGAGGTGTAAAAATGGCATCAGTGGTTATGATGCAAACCTAATATCTACCTACAATTATTAACTTCAATGTTAACTTCTAACTGTAAGTAAGCTGTACTTTGGACTCGCACTTGCACATAGATGTTATAAATATTCACCGTATTTATAATTATTCACGTTGTTTTTATTTAAACTGTTACATATATTATATTTCCTGTTCTTATTATCCCTTATGTTTGTCACTGATTGCTGCTATGACACATGATTCTCCCTATGGGAATTCATAAAGGTTTATATTGTCTTATTGGAAAAATATATATATTTGAAGACTTACCATTGCAGTGTGATTGAGGAGCTGCTCGTCAGTGGTCATGGCCAACAAATATTCCTGGAGGATCCCCTGCGCCTGAAAAACAAAAAGCACGTTTTTTTTTAAATGTAGCTCACAGAATAGGATAATGTCATGAATTAAAGCGACTTCCTGAGACAGACTGCTTGAAGAGGTTACATAAGGGATGAATTAGGATATAAATGAGGCCTGGTTCCCTAACCACTGTTCATCTCTATCTCAGCATCAAATTTAACTGTGGTCTGTTGAAACAGTAAATCAAAATTATAAACAAACTGAAGAGCGCTTCCATTAAAGCCCTACGGGGAGAGACATACCTCTGGTTACATAAGCATGAGGAGTTGATAAGGCTACATGGCGGCTAAATGGGCTGAGACTGGCCAAATGGAGCTTTTACAGAGCTGGAGACAAAGTCCAGAGCCCTGGTCACACCATCCATCCCACAGCACCCTGACTGTTTATGCCGAGGGGAACATCCTAGGACCATTTGTAAAGTCAGGAGTGCGTGACATAAAGTTTTGAATCCTAAATATAACTTTCACTTCCTGGGGTAGAGAGGGTTCAATGAATCTCAGCGGACCTGGCTGTGAACTTTGTGTGCGTATAAAGAATGAGAAGCCGGAATGTGGACAGCGCCGGCCACTACAACTTTAAAAATAATCCAGTTCCAGGCTCAGACCTAATATGGACATAGAGGATCCAGTGCACCCATTAGCTTCCCATGATTCTACAGTACACTCAGTCATTACAGAGCCTTTGAACTCGGCTACATGTCATCACTGCAGTTAAGTTCATAGAGGGCCACCATTTGCAGTGAACACTGATCCTCGGATGGTGACAGACGGAGCGCTGTGTCGTAGGTAGAGCAGAGACCCAGCTGGTGATGGCTTTACAATATGGATGGATGGATTTTGAAAGGAGACTTTTCCCAAACTAGATTCCTAGAGTCCCGTCTTGTTATAATATTATCTGTGAACAAATGCAGATGTTGAGAAGTCCTGGAAAAGTGGATCCAGTTATGGACTGTGTGAATATCCCATTCCCTGGCTTTAACTTTATCTAACAGCCATTTGTTTTGATACTTAAGATTAAGATGGACTTTTATGAATCCCTCGTGGGGAAATTGTTTCTCTGCATTTGACCCATCCTAGTGTTTAGGAGCAGTGTGCTGCCATTTTGAACGGCGCCCGGGGAGCAGTGTAGGGAACGGTGCCTTTCTCAGGGACACCTCGGTAGCACTGGGTCTTGCCGGGGCTTGAACTGGTGACCTTCCAGTTGCCAAGCCAACTCCCTATCGACTTCGCCTTCCTGTAAGGCGATAACGACCAGGTTGATACGTTCATGAGGGTGACATTAAAAAAATCTGAATTGTGCACAGCTTTTGTTAATGCGTTTTTATCAATATTCAGTTTAGACCTGGTGTTTTTGCACAGTTGCAGATAATAGTAGGCCTCACTTATGTAAGTGTTATACTATTTGAAGAATGATATTTCAATGGTGGAAGGGTAGGGTAAGGGTTCATTCCTGAGTTGTGTGATCTGAACATTAATATTAACTCCATAGCGTTGAAAAGTCCAAAAGTCAACATTTATTGAAAACAACAAAAATATTTAAAACATGTTTTATTATTCTTACCAAATATTCCTATTTATTGGCGGTGAGCCTTATGTAAATTACATTTAAACAACCAAATATGTAATTATGTTGAATGACTAATAATGTAATAAGATGAACTGACTGTTTATCAGGAGAAAGCTGGCAAAACTTAGATTGGAAAAGTAAATGGGTCAATGCATTTGTTTAAAACAACAACTGTGCAAGACACTCTTTACCACAAGCAATTTTATTAAATAAATCGAAATGTTATAAAAAATTGCAATATAGACCAGTGCAATATTTGGTAAAGGCCAAATATTTGAAAGTATTGTTCTGAATGAAGTATGATGGTGCTGCAGAATACTTCTGGCTTACAAACCGTATATAACAAACTTCATATACAAATCTTAGTTTTGTACAGATCCTAATAATCACACCACTCATCTTATATATTTTTTAATTAGACTGTTGCAAAGAAAACTATGATTTTTTTCTCCTAATTGTGCAGTTGTTATTCTGTCCAGGTGTCTCCATGTGATAGGGGTGACTAACTGCTGCAGCACGCACATCTGTTGCTTTAACAGAGGACAGGTCAGGCTCTGCTGGATGGAGACTCGCCTCACACCAACATGTGTCATTGCTAACACAACACTGACCATGAAGGGCACCCCAGGTAAAACTGCTGAGTGCTGCTACTGCCCCCTGGTGTTTGTCCTAAGAAACACATCTCCCTCACATGAAACAACATTCACGTGCTGCAGATGGGAGCCAGCATCCTGGAAGACAAGTCAACTGATGTAATGTTATTGTCAGATGAGCACCCCGAGGACTCAGTGAGCAGAGCAGAAGGGAATAGGGAAAGGTAGTGCAGTTCTGGGACGCTGCGTCGATTGCAGCCACAGATGGGAAACTCCTGTCTGACGGAGGGGTCATAATCCTCGAGAAATCTCTCAATCAATAATTCAAGACAATTGAGAACGAGAGTGAGAGAGCCAGTACGCATCACAAAATAGATGGCATCTCTGTGGCACTGTGCCGTCTGGCAGATGGCAGGGCTGGGCTTTGGCCCCGAGCCCAGAGCAGAACAGGTGGGTGGAGGAGAAACATGCTCGGATAAAGACAGAGAGGGTGGAAGAAAGACAGCGGTAGAGAATCAAATGTTTTTCCTCTGATCGTTTCATTTAAATTGCCTCAAACTGTTAGCAAGAGTAAAACACTGAAGGTTCCTCTTAGGTCTATAATAGTAGTTTCTTCACCATAGCCTTGTTCAGTTTCTCTCCACCACAACGTCAATAATGCTGTCATCCCAGCAAAAAAGCCAACACCTAAATAAATAACTAACATGTTGTTTAACCACACCTCTAATTATAAAGCAATACCCAGGGGTCAAATTGGGTTGAAACATGCTGCAGCCCTAATTTGTACATTAGTATGATTGTAGCAAAGTGGGATAAAGTCATGTTGTCACTCACACTATGAATAATCGTGATAAATGATCGTCAAAATAACCTTGGATATTATTTTGGCCTTCATTGTCTAGGGGAATGTCTAATCAGAGAGTACACTTGTAGTCGCTTCTCACTTTTCTTTAGCAGGATCTGGTAGAAAATGGCACTTTGAAAGTCATAGAAAGGGTTGGATATGTGAAAAGGTGTTTATATCAATGCTGAAGATTTCTCTGTATTCTGCTGCCTTCTATTAAATAAAAAACATTCTATATAATATACAAGAATATTCAAATCATACTTTACACAGTTTTTTTTATTATTGTATTTATTTGTAATATTATAAGACATAGCGCGCGTGTGTATGTGTGTGTGTGTGTGCGTGTGCGTGCGTGCGTGCGGTGCGTGCGTGTGACTCACAATGGCTCTGGCCTCTGCGACGAAGAAGAGTTCAGTGAGGGCTCGGTGAAGATGCAGCAGCACGGTGATGCTGGTGGGGTCCTGGCTCAGAGTGTTCTCCATGGACATGAACAGCTGCCACAGAGGGCGCAGCAGCGTCAGCTCACCGGCCCTGCAGAGCAAACAGAACACATGTACGTCACATACCATAAAGAGGAGCACTCTGGGAAAGGTAAAGCTGTGGCAGGAAAAACAACAACAACAAATACAATTATAATGACTTTGGATCTTGTAACTTCCAACAGCCATAACAAAATGTGTACTGCTCAAATTGATTGCATATTTCTAGATTGCCCCAAAAGAGGAAAAAAAGTATTTGTTATTTATTATAATAAAAAAGTCATTCTGTATCTATCTGTATGATCAAGTATCATAAACAATTTAATTTACAGACATGAATAGCGCTTAGAGAGGCACTATGTACTCTATTGCTATTTTATTGCTGCAAATAGTTTGCAATGTTTTTTTCTTCTTCTTTTTTTCCCCCTTTCTAAAATCCAGAATCTCTAATAATAACGCAAATATTAATATTTTCAGAACCGTATCTGCTGGACACAAGAAGCATAGTACTTTACTGAAAGTCCATTATCAGTATATGTGCCATAAGGGCTTCAAGTTTCCACAGTGCAGAAGTACAATTTGCATATAGAGTTGCAACGTGACTTTGCAAGAGCCCCATTCACTTTGGCCAAACAGTTTGAGTACTAAAATTGGTATGAAACTAAATCAAGCCAAAACCCACAAGCTTGTGTGCACGCAAACTTTTTCAGGCAGCATAATTCAGCTGCAGCTTAAACTAAGTCCCTTCTGAATTAGCTTCCGGTAGCCGAGTCTGTAAACACATGTGCAAATTCCTGCACACAGCCTTTATCTAATTTCCGTGGCGACTACTACGACATGAGGAATTAACAAGGCTTTATGCCAACCCTGTGATGCATCCTTAACCTCTGGAGAGGGAAATATGTGCACTGGGTCCTCTTAGCTAAGAAAGCATTACTTACAAGCAGGGGCCCAAGTGAGAATGATGGTGCATATTACTTTTGGGTTCCAGACATGACAATATAAGCCTACAGTTTTTAGCAGAAGCATTAGAAGCATTAGAGAAAAGGGATGAATGCATGGATATGTTTCTTACGTCTGTGACTGACACTGCAGGAGGCGGAGCAACAGGTGAATGGCTTTGAGTCGCTGGTTCCCAGTCTGACGGCAGGCCACGCCCACCTGCCACTCCCAGATGTCAGACAGTGGCAGGTGAAGGAGCACTTGGTCATCTGCTAACATCTGCTTCAGTATCTCAAAACCTGATGAGACCACAAGCGAAAGGGCAGAGAGGTTAATGACCTGAGGATTTATTTGGGTACTTTGAGGAGTCAACAAATGAAAGCAGGTTTGCTAAAATGAAAAAGGAGTGTGTATCTTGAATTGAAGCACCTGTCTGGAAACGTCCTCTGTGCCCTCCTGTAACGGTGAACTTGTAGCCCCACTCTGTGTTGCTCATGTCCGACATAAACCTGTAGTACAGGGTATCACCTGAGAAGAAAAACACACAGTCGGGGTTTAAACACATTAGTCAACATATAAAAATGGGAACCCATAAATCAGAAACGGAACATTTAAATATTTCTCACCAGGAATCTCAAAGTCCAACCATTTCTGAGGGGAGCCACTGAAGTTGTGGACGTCCTGGAGGAAATCACTGCTGCTGGACATGAGGAGCTCATCACAGCCTTCCTCTGTGTAGCAGCGGGAGTCAAACTTCACTGACAGGTAGATGGCTCCTGGGATGTGCACCTTGTCCTAAAGAGAGACAAGAAACTGAATTAAAAGAAAGACATGCCCTGTTTCAAATAAAGACCTGTACTAATACATCGATTATTTTGCAAGTTCTTCTTTAGTCAGCCATTATACATGTTGTGACCAGCTCAACGTTGGAAATATTAAAGCTTTTTTAAAACTGTTATGGCTGTAATTGATGATACACCTCCCTGGTAGACCACCAATACCCACAGATAGGGACTATAACATCACTGTTATGAAATAAAACTACTATGTGCAATTTGTCATGTACATTTACTCATTTTTTTCTGGCTGCTACTTCAATACTCAGACTGTAACACCACTGTTGAGAGGTGACTGTGATGTGTGCAATATACCCTTTTTATACAAAATTGCTATTTGCCTCTTACTGCTGCCTCATTACTTTTATATGTTCACTTTCTATAATGCTGCTACTTGTTTCTGTTACCATGAGTGTGCATTTATTTGTATTTCTTCTGGTGATATGCTTGCTTCTATATTTAATATGTTACTCCGTCTCCTTCCTTTGCCGTAATATCGTACATTTCCCTGCTGTGGGATAAATTACAGAATTTTTGATCCTGACTCTAAATTGTAACAAAAAGGAATGTTACCCACCTCAAAGTTGGTGTTGTTGTCGTATGGGTGTTTGGACTCTCTGATCTGCACAGCCATGCCTGGCTCCTCCATGAACTGGCAGGCAGTGAGGGACAGACTGCACAGCATACTCTGGCTGCAACCCTTCAGCACCCTCTGGAGAATCTGATTATGAATGGATAATCACACTCACATTAATCCACAGAGCACCTACAACGAATCAAATGTTAAAAACACAACATAATCTCCTAATTGTTCTCCTTTATGCCCCACCTTCTCCCAGAGCGGCCTCTCCTCCAGCTGCATCAACATGTCCAGGATGTAGGCCATGTGCGAGGCGCCGTTCAGCTCCAGGGCCTCCTCGCTCAGTGCTGTGTCGGCGGGCCAGTCGGCCAGCAGCGAGGCCAGCACGTGGCGGGCGTACAGCGTGGCGATGGCCTGGTTGACCTTCACCAGGTATTGACGAACTGCTCGATTGCTGCGGACGTCCAGCTCCTTGTGCAGGAGAGCTGAACTTTTGGTGCGCCGCTGTTTGGCGTAGCTGAGCTGCAGGTCGTTCTCAGAATTTGTGATGAGCTTCTGGGCCACAACGTTGATCTCCTCTATGGCCTTTTCACAGTGGCTGGGTTTGGACTGTGGGTGGGAAGACAATGATGGGGACAAATTAGAATATTGACATATGGAAAATGTAATAAAAACACCTTTCCTCAGAGTTTCTCTTCTCTTCTCGTTGTAGTTTGTAAGGCTTAAGAGTTTGTAGTTTCGATTGTTTTGGAGTTGAATGAGTTCTTATCCATAGTCAGTTTATTTCCTATAGTGGATGTCAGCAAATGATTATAGCCACCTAAACAAAGTGTCACCAAAAACATATATATATCAGTTAAATGTATGCTATAATTAGACATACTGTTCTGATGGAGAACTGATCAGTTATCTACGATCTTTCTATCCATCAGACTCCATTTACTAAAAGAGTAATTTACCTTGTAAAATGAATAGTTGCTGGTCTACTGCTGACCTTGATTAGTTAGTGTGTTATTTTATACATTTAGAGATTTAGAACTAACCCTTTGAAACTCTGAAAGAATTGGTAAACCAGCAACACGCTTGTTCTGAGAGGTATAATTGCAGTTTTTGTTAATGGAGTCTGGTTGCTTTCAAGAGAGCATAGATAACAGCGTCAGTTACACATCGGTAAATAATGTGTTAATGCTATGAAAATATTCTAAAATGTGGAGTACACTTGAGCTGATATTTATTATTTTAAAGTGGTTAGATATGCTGCTGCCCCCATCGCCTTTAGTATATTGCGTAGCTTCTGTGCCATCACCCCTGTCTGTTTCTCCAAACTGGGAGAGTAATAACCATTATGAACTGTACAGTAGGTATTACACTTACAGCAGATAAGTACCTTAAAGCCCATGTTTCATGTTGTTAGCCAGTCACAAACTACTGTATGCTTTTTGAGGGCACATCAACAACTCACCACGCATGACACCACAATCATGTCAGTGTCCACAGCCTTGGTGTTCCTCTCCTCGGAGCGAGGCCGCCTGCCAGGCTGCCACTTCTGAGCCAGCGTCCGGATTGTTTCATCTGTTTTTATCTCTTCTCCGTCAAATCTGATAATAACACAAAGGCACAACACATAACAGAGAGGTAGTATCAGATTGTGAAGTATGACCTTTACCACGCAACATCATATTAAAAGAAAAGTCAATAAAAAAACAATTTGTCGGCTGACCTCTTCTGCACCTCCAGGAAAAAGGAATCGGTTCTCTTCATCTGCAGCTCATACATGGCTCGCAGGATGGGGAGAGGGGCGTTTAAGGCATCGTGTGTGATCTGTGTGAAAAAGAAGAAAATCACTGTAAGGTTTCGAGATAAATAAACAAGTAAATTAGATTTTCATTTAGCTTTTTACTGCACTGTGCAGATATAAATAGCAATGTTCTAATGGGAGGGGCAGTGATTCTACAATCAGCCCCAGCAGTCAACATGTTTAAGTGTCCTTGCGTATGATACATGGCTCCCGTTGGAATGTCCCTTTGGATAAATGCGTCAAACACATGTAATGTAATGGGACTGAAAGAGACCATTAGAGACGTTTCTATTGTATTGCATTGGTTTGAAGCAGTGTTCTTAAACTGCACATTAATGGTAAATTGTAACTTCAGTCAAAATGATTTAACTACAAATAAAACATTTAAATAATAATCTAGCGGACTGAAATGAATGAGTGGTTTGCACTTATGGACATCTCTTATAGTATCCCTTATCACCTGGAAGCAAATCTTTGTCTCCTCATCGAGCCCCTCTAAGGGGTCGGGCTTGTTGCTGACGTCGGTCTCGTCGGCACAGCAGCTGGAGTGGTCCGAGTCGTGCTCTTTGTCCTGCTCTCTTTGGTCCCGCTCTGGGTCCTGGGCCATGGAGTGGATCTCCCTCTTGGAGGAGTAGAGCATGATGGAGAGGATCTCCAGGTCTCGCAGCAACCACAGCTTGGTGAAGCCGGTCCCTTTGCTGCACTTCCTCACCAGCAGCTGCGTCAGGCCTGACTCCTGGATGTCCTCCTGAGCGTGCTCTACTCCATGTTTCTACACAAGAGAAGAAATAAAAAACATCATCTAAGCCAGTTGCTCCTAGCCTACACAACCACTCAGATGTTGTTCTGGAGACTTTTAACACTGACCTGAGACAGTTTAAGAGAGTTGTGCAGTCCTGAATTTGAGTCACTCTTATGTCATACGGATTTAAAATAAGCTCATCAAGACTATTTCAACTGTGTCTATACTTGTCTCGGTCAGAAATCAATGATAAGTCTCCAGTTTGTTCAAAATGCTGCAGCCAGCGATAACATAAGAGACCATATTACCCCAGTCTTTGAATATCTGCCCTGACTACCAGCGAGATTCAGAATAGATTATAATATGTTACTGTTTTTTAAGCCCAAGCTAATCTCCTGATCCTTTTACTTTTTATGGGCTGGTTCGCAACATTTTTCATGGTTCCACGTGCCAGACTCAAAACTAAAAGGCACCAGTGCTTTCACCTTTAATTTGGAACAAATTGTCTGAGGTAATTGAGCATGCAATATCAGTTTCCTCTTTTTAAAAAGCCTAAATATGTTCTGTTTGAATAGGTTTCTTCTGGGAATCACGCTCTTTAAAAAAAAAGTTGTAATCCGTTCTTTGTTTGCTGGTGAGTGTGTGTAGTTGTATCTACTCATATATACAGTATACAGGACTGTCTCAGAAAATTAGAATATTGTGATAAAGTTCTTTATTTTCTGTAATGCAATTAAAAAAACAAAAATGTCATACATTCTGGATTCATTACAAATCAACTGAAATATTGCAAGCCTTTTATTATTTTAATATTGCTGATTATGGCATACAGCTTAAGAAAACTCAAAAATCCTATCTCAAAAAATTAGAATAGTTCATCAGACCAAGTAAAAAAAAAAGATTTATAACAGCAAAACACAATCAAACATTTGAAAATGTCCATTAATGCACTCAGTACTTGGTTGGGAATCCTTTTGCACGGATTACTGCATCAATGCGGCGTGGCATGGAGGCAATCAGCCTGTGGCATTGCTGAGGTGTTATGGATGCCCAGGATGCTTCAATAGCGGCCTTTAGCTCATTAGCATTGTTGGGTCTGGTGTCTTTCAGCTTCTTCTTCACAATACCCCACATATTCTCTATGGGGTTCAGGTCAGGGGAATTTGCAGGCCAATCGAGGACAGTAATGCCATGGTCAGTACACCAGTTACTGGTGGTTTTGGCACTGTGGGCAGGTGCCAGATCATGCTGGAAAATGAATTCCTCATCTCCATAGAGCTTTTCAGCAGACGGAAGCATGTAGTGCTCTAAAATCTCTTGGTACACAGCTGCATTTACTCTGGGCTTGATGAAACACAGTGGACCAACACCAGCAGCTGACATGGCTCCCCAAACCATCGCTGACTGTGGGAACTTCACACTGGATTTCAAGCAACTTGGATTTTGCTCCTCTCCAGCCTTTCTCCAGACTCTGGCGCCTTGACTTCCAAATGAAATACAAAACTTGCTTTCGTCTGAAAAGAGGACTTTGGACCACTGTGCAACTGTCCAGTGCTTCTTTTCCTTAGCCCAAGTCAGACGCCTCTTCCGTTGTCTTGAGTTCAGAAGTGGCTTGACCATGGGAATACGGCTATTGTAGCCCATTTCCCGGACACGTCTGTGAACAGTGACTTTTGATACCTGGACTCCAGCTTCAGTCCACTGTCTTTGAAGCTCCCCCAAATTCTGGAAGCGACTCTTCTTCACAATGCTGTTAAGGCTGCGGTCATCTCTCTTGGTTGTGCAGCGTTTCCTGCAACATTTCCCCCTTCCAACAGACTTTTTGTGGATGTGCTTTGAAACTGCACTCTGTGAACAGCTTGCTCTTTGAGAAATTTATTTTTGTGTCTTACCCTCCTGATGGAGGGTGTCAATGACGGTCCTCTGGACAGCAGTCAGATCAGCAGTCTTCCCCATACTTGTGATTTAGTTTACTGAACCAAGCTGAGTGTTTTTCAAGGCTCAGGAAACCCTTGCAGGTGTTTCGAGTTAATTAGACGATTCAAGTGATTCGTTGAACACCCTACTAGTATACTTTTTCATGATATTCTAATATTTAGAGATAGGATATTTGAGTTTTCTTAAGCTGTATGCCATAATCAGCAATATTAAAATAATAAAAGGCTTGCAATATTTCAGTTGATTTGTAATGAATCCAGAATGTATGACATTTTTGTTTTTTTAATTGCATTACAGAAAATAAAGAACTTTATCACAATATTCTAATTTTCTGAGACAGTCCTGTATATCTAACATAACCATTTATGTTGCTGGTTTTGGCTTTTATTGTATGTAGAGCACTTTGTAAACATTATTTTAATAAACTTGTTATACGCATACATTTTTGTTTTGCTTTTCAAATTCTGAGGTGGTAGGTACCTTCAGTGTGTTGTAGAGGCCTTTGAGGGCCAAGGAGAGAACCCAGGATGCCTCCACGGCATCAGGAGAGCCGTTGTCCTGGCTGGCCTGCAGCAAGTGGCTGATGATGGAGGTGAAGTTCCTCAGGTACCGGCTGAGCAGGGTCTTAGAGCTGCCGTCGCCCTCTGACTGCCCGGGGAGACCGGCTGCAGTGGAGTCCAGAGACTGGATCAGTTGGTAGTCCTTCACTAGAAAGAAAAAAACACAGAGGGTAAATTCCATGTTTATTCTTACACAAAGTAACCAGGGTGCGCTACAACGGCACCAACCTGTTTTCCTCTTTCGTGTCTTAACATCCACCACTGCAGCGTGGTTCTTCTCTGTGAAGTGTTTGAGCAGGATCATGTTGTGCTGTTCATTGGCGTTGTCGATGAACACTGTTTGGGTGCCCACACACAGCACCTGGCAGACACACAGAGGAGTTCAAACTGAGCTTATAGAGTCAGAGACGACACTGTACACTAATCGCTACAGTGGTCAGTATTGTACACACCTCAGGGAAGCCCACCAGCACCAGTAGGGTGAAGAGGTTGGTGCGTTTGAGAGTTTGTGGCAGCAGCTGAATACAGTGGTCCGTGAAGGCAGCGATGACTGTGCTCCACTCAGGACACGCATTCAGACTGTGTAAGATATCTGCCACTGTGCACGCCCAATCCAGACCAATACGACTGCAAAACAGAGCATAAGAAGAGAGATATCTCAAATGAACTGCAACAGATGCTGGCGGCATATATTTCACAGAAACTTTTGCAAAATAAAATGTTTAAGTGTGTGATTTTGGTAAACCTTCAGTTTCTCAGTTCTGCATCTGATTTTGCAGATTTGTTGAATATTTTAGTACGGTTATTATTACAAAGATTAGTGAAGATGGATGTCCTGAGAGGCAAGTAAGAAACACAATTTTCATTTCCATTTTCTTAGTCTAAACAGAGTGGAAAAAAAGTTATGGATTTGTATTTTCCTTTTATTTAGGAACATTTTTCTAACTGTTGTTGTTATACTAACTTCTGCCACAAGACTGAAAAGCGCCATTACTCGATGTTCTAAATAGACTTAAAGCATGTTTTACAGTCTCTGGACATGGAAGCAATGTAATATATCATACTAATTACCTTGTTTTAAGAGTGCAGGGAGAAAAAAAGCTTATCGGGAAGAAAACATGAATGCGTATATTCCTATTTCCTTAACATAAACAAAAAAAATGAAAAACTAGAAAAGATTATCCTGGCAAAACCTTGTTTCTCACCTGTCCTTAAGCAAAGTAGAGACAATAGTTTGGACTTGGACTTAAACAATGGATCAGAATAATGTTTTTCTCTTACTTGACTCTCAGGGCTTCTGTACTATTGCCAGGATTATACAAAAATCTGATTTCTAACTCTTGTCTGACTTATTGGCAATGTTAAAATATTAGGATCCAACATGGATAATAACAGCATGTGAAATCATGTTCTTTGCTTCATGGCAGGGGTAGACATTAAGGGTAAAATGCCCTCCGGGCCGGTGGAATTGTATTATCACTGGCCCCACCATTGTAACCACTGGCCCGGAGCATTCGTCCAAAAAAAATCGACTAATAATGAAGAAAATTTGTTGCAATAGTAATTTATGCACAAACTACATTACTACTTGTACCACAACATTTGAATCATCAGCTCTTCCTCATTTTCCTCAATTGTTTATATTTGGTTTATTAAAATAATGATATTGTGGTCATTGTTAAAAAATGTCTGCTATTATTATGAGTATTATTATTTGTATAATGCACTTTCTGTCTTCCTGTCATTAGGAGTTAGAAATGTAATGGCTATGTTATAGATTAGATTAGAACCTTAATTATCCTAAACTGCTGGGACATTTCCCTATAGCCAATACCTTTATATTGTCTACTCTTCACTTACTTGTCAGCATAGGTCGGCATTAATGTACAGAGCCGACAGAAGTTTATATTGGCCTCATATTGAGAGGTGCAGCCAGTGACGCGTCCTAAAACCAGGAAGTAAGCTGCTAGTTCCCTCGACAAAAAAGTAAAGGGATTTCTTCACAGGGTTTTGGAAAATAGCTGGAAATAAGGTCTGTGGAAAACAAACCTGTTTGATAAATGCATGTTTTGTTCAGCCGGATAATCTCCACATGTCTACCCTACTTTTATAATTTTCGAATCATAAATCTAATCGATAGATTAGAAAAAGGGTTTTAGGACGCGTCACTGCACCACTAGAAGCCAACTCCATCGATCAAGCTGGCTGAAACTTTCTCCCCTCTTCTTCTCATGCTCCCTGTCACTCTCCTTTAACTCCTCCGGTGAATTTCTTTTATTTGAAGATTGTTTTTTTCCCGGCGCTTGGCCGGTTACCGCTAGTATTAAAAAAATGTTGGCGAATGGTTAGGTGGCGCGATAGTCTGTAGTCCCCTCCGCTAATTTGGAACAGTCTGCAAAAGGAATGGAAGTTGAGCAGTTTGGTTCCATTACATGTTTTTAAAGCAAGGTTAGATGCTATCCAATCGGTAAATGCTACTAGCTATACAAACTGTAGTCAATGTAAATATGCCATATGATGTCCTCTTTGTTTTTCTGTCATGTTTGTATTCATGTTGGAACCTAATTGCAGCAGGTCACCATTGAAAAAGAGGTCAATGATCTCAATGGGTTTTCACCTGAATAAATAAAGGTTTTGAATTGAATTGTAGTGAAGGAGCGCGCTCCCGCTCACGGGAGCCTGCTCGCGCTGCGCTCCGCAGCAAACAGCCGTTTACTTTTCAGCCAACAAGGACAACCGACTCACGAAACGCTATGTTGTAGCGTTGATAAACGAAACAATTTAACAAAAAATGTTTCAAGCAATATTTTTAGTGGCCCGAGCGGGCAAGTGGAAAGTACTATATGCTGGCCCGGGGTGTCTAAATAGTGCTTCCGGGCCAGCGGGCCATTTATAATGTCGAGCCCTGCTTTATGGTATTAAAAATATCTCACATTGCTTGATCCATGAAGGTGCTAACAAGTGCAGACTTGTTGTTAGTTTAATACCTGCAAATAAATCGATTTTACAAGCTACAAAACATTCCTGTGGGATTAACAGGTTTTACTTCTTTTACCTGTCTAAACAGACGGCTCCGAGGCTGAACAGCAGCTGGGTGGTCTTCCAGCCCTGGATGTCTGAACTGGTTGCCTCTGCTTGTGTTAACAAGTCATATTTGTCAGCCAGAGCCTCAGTAACGGCAGAGTCAGACTCCATCGGAGAGATTCGGAGCAGCAGTTGACCCAGCAGCCCCAGGGTGAGGTGGTACGTCTCGTTCAGAGAGCCAGCATTGGAAATGACTGCCCTGAAGAGCTTGGGCAGGATGGAGTTCAGACTGGGCAGAGACAGTGTGTTGCCCTGGGGATAGAAAAAAGAAGATGTAAATGTTAAAAGTAGGAAAACATAAAGACAATGCTGACAAATAGTGAACATTTAGAAAAGAATGAATGCTGAGTTTGAAATAATTACATTTTATAACCTAAGTGTTGACAAACATTTTTTGGGGGGATTAATTATAGTGTGTGACTTTCTGGGCTAAATCTGTGACCTCCTGGAGCCTCAATGGTTGCCTGGAAACTTCAAGGTGAGGACAAAGCTGAAGGAATTTACAACACCTGCCCAAGAAGAACTAGAGTTCAGCACATACTCCTTGTAAAGAAAAATGTGCATGGAGCAATAAAATGAAAGATAACGTGTTAATTAGCGAGCTTTAGAGGCGCTGATAGGCAGATGTTGTTACCTAACTTTAGTAACTACATCAATACTCATTTGCTGTTATCTGTAGCTTCATATTTTACACACAGATAAGGGAAGTATTCATTCTGATAGCCAACTCTCAGCACTATCTCTTAAGCGTTTCATAAAGCCATAAAAACCTGTCTTAGGTTTCACGTACTGGTATGGCAGGGGGCAGCATGGCTGATAGTAGTCCCAGGATCCTCTCTCTGGAGCACTCTGAAAACACATGCTCCTGAAGGAGAACTGGGGGAAGCCTCTCAGTCCCTTTGACAACTTCAGCTGCTGGAGAAGTGACTGTTCCTGAATCAGGCTCTGAAGCTTAGAATGGTAGAAAGAAACACACAAATATAACCAACAATTCTGATCCTGACAGCCAAGGGATAAGCACTAATGACCACCATCAGAGTCTGGTAGAGGTATTCTCAGTATTTACCATGCAACACAGGAGAGAGGGGGTCCTCGCTGGACACAGAGGGGGTCTGACTGAGGCTGGGGGAGTCCAGCGTGTCTTGGGTAACCAGCTTCCTTTTCTCCCCTTCTGCAGTGCCTGGTGGGGACGACATCTCTGAAGGAACAGGGGGAGGAGACCCCATCTCCTTTGTTTTATTCTCCTTCCCTGATGGCTTGATCTGGGGGTAAGAGCAGAACAACAATTCGGTAGGTAGACGGCTCAAACTCTTCAAAAGTTAGAATACTGCATACAGTTTTACCTATATAAACTTTAGCTGATTTACAAAAATAGGTAGAGGTATATTTGTAGCGCATATACTGCCATGTTTGTGAATCTAGTAAGGTGATCTGCTTCCCAATGTCTTTCTTCTTCCTTAAACTTTATTGATCCACTCCCCTAACAGAGATTATTAAGTGTATCCTATCACGTCAGGTATGTTCCTTACTGTGTCCCTGGGAGATGTTAGGGAGCAGATGGCTGCAGTGTTGCCGGGAACAGAGAAGGTGTCAGTGGCTTTGCTGAGCTCCTGAGAGGACTCCGGAGAGACAGGACACAGCTCACTGTCAGAAGCCGATTCATTGGGCGACAGCAGGGCGAGCAAGGCTGAGGAACGAAGACCTATGTGGATTGAAAAGAAAGGTTTGATATACAATGAAAAATGGTTAAACATGAGTAAACAATGAAAAATCTCCCTCATACAATTAATTTAGTTTGAAAATACAGAACATTGTTGTACCCAAGTTCATCAAACATGTGTGAGACGGGAATGGATAGATGAAGCTTATCTCTCCAAGGGCCAATTTTGTGTTTAAAGGAATTGTTCAACAATTTGGGAAATATGCAAAGGTCCCATGTCATGGCCATTTCCACTGATCATAATTCCATTGTTGAGGTCTACTAGAATAGATTTATATTGTGCAATTTTCCAAAATCACTTGGTTTCTCATACAGCATCTCTGTAAACTACGTGTATTCACTGAATTTCACTCTCTGCCTTTAACGGCTCGTTGTAGCTCCAATAGCTCCACCCCCCACCCTCCCTGTGAGCACAGTGTGCTCTGATTGGTCGGGACGTTGTGAATCGCGCTGAGCTCCGTGGAGGTGTGGTTTCCTTGTTTAGCGAAAGCGAAACACAGCCAAACTCACCCTGAGCACACACAAAGTCACAGCCGAAGAAAAAACAAATAAGTGTGGCTTGATATTGAGTAAGAAAAAGGTTGATAAAGCCTGTGAGAATGGGTCTACAGAGAGAATTTCGCCGCGATCCCAACTGTCTGTTATCAGCCTGCAGCCAGGGAGGAGAGATCAGCAGAGCTGCCTGCACTGATTGTGTGTGTGAGGAAGTCCGTGGATTGGTCAATTTGGACCAATCAGCGGGGACTTAACGTAACGGCTCCACGGATTGGTCCATTTTGTTCCGGGTACCGCATGACATCATGCGGTACCCGGAAGAATCAATGGACAGTGACGTATCTCCAACAAGGCGTTTTTGGGAGGTATTTTCTGTGTTAGAGTTTTACTCGCTATAGGGTGTACTTTGAGGGTTTTGACTCTGCAGACCGTTTACATGCATAAAAACCTTCATAACACACAAGGGGACGGGTAATAACCGGAAAAGCATGACATGGGACCTTTAAGTGTTTGTGCTCAGTTACATGAAGCAATCAACACAAGTCTGGTTGGCAAAGGAGGCCACGCAAGTTGTTTGCCTTGCATCTAGTCTTGCTAAAATAACCTGCTGCTGGCTTTAGTTTGATACTTAGACTAAAGACTCCTCATCCAGGTATCACCAATAAATTAAAAAAACAAGTGTATTTTCCAAAATGTGGAACGAGTCCTTCAAAAACGAATTTCTGGTTTGAACTTACCTTTTCCAGGCTGCCCCTTTAGCAAACAGTCAGTGATGAGCTGGGAGCAGTGTGTCTGCAGAGATGAGGCCTGGCTCAAGGTGTTGCTGTCTAAAGACTCGCCCTCCATCTGCTTCTGACTGCTTAGCTCTGACGTGTAGAGAGCCAAAGCAGCAAAAAGAAGCCAGGAGTAGTTGTGGATGTAGGGCTGGATCAGGCGGTGGCGGTCACTGATTCGTATTGTCACCATGGGGTAGACTGTGATCCGATGGGTGGGCAGGTGGCTAGAGATGGGAATGATAAAAACCATTAAGCCAACAATTCGGATGTCAGTGATTAAATGTGTTTGAACAGAATAAGACACTTTAAATGAATCACCTGTCGGGATACTTCTTTGCATTGTAACAACCAAAGCACAGGTCAAAGTCTTCACAGACGTTGCAGTTGATCCTGCTGCCTACAATGAGCCCCTGGCAGTGGTCACATGCATACTCCATGTTCACCATCTCATGGTCGTCCTCATGGCCCTCAGGCTTGGCACCACCTGGTAAAAAAAACACACATTTGGTTCTGCTTTTATCTAACTTACAATAAGTGACTGTGTGAGTGGTGCAGTGGAGTGTGTGAGCTCACTGAGGAAGCAGGTCTTGCAGAGGTCCATGTCCATGCACTGCAGACATCGGTAGCGGTGCCAGGGAGCCATCCTCTCGCAGCCGTCACAGGAGATGACAACATTGAGCAGGTCACAATAACGTGCGATAAACATGTGCATCTGTGGATAAAAGCAGGTACATGTAAGTACACGGTATTATTATAAAAAATAAGCTCCTATATATGGTGAGCAAACACCTGCATACATCTTAGCTTAGTGTAAGTGGTGAGCTGCAGTGATAAGTCAACAAATGGATTAGTCAAACGAAGGTAAAACAATCACCAACCTAGCATTTTTCATGAACATTTCATTTTTTTAAGCCTCATATATTTTAATTATTTGATTTATTTTTTATGTTATATTTAATTACATTACCGTTATTGAAATTAAAAACATCAGTAAGGGTCTACATTTATTCTGTGGACAGTGTCTGTATATTTGTATACCTTTCTTATTTCTATACTGGTGTTAAAAATGTTTATACCTCCTCATAATGTTCATAGTGTAAATACATTCAGTCTGTTTATACCCGTAACATGTTTATATATATATATTCATATTGTACTAGAACAACTCTGCACTTTCTGCTGTTTTCCACTTCTGGATAGATGCAAACTACATTTCGCTGTCTTAGTACCTGTACTCTGTGCAATGACAATAAAGTTGACTCTAATCTAATTTCTTTGGGTTTTGGCCTGAAAAAAACAACATCACTTTGGTCTATAAAAGATATGGTTTTAAATGTTGCACCACTATATGACATTTATTGACCAAATAATTACTTTAAAGTTTAAATATTCATCAGATTTACCCTTAATGGATATAAAGGTTGGCTGCAGCCTTAATGGTACAAGACTAAACAACAGAATAACAGTATGCTAATTTGAGCACATACTGTAGCTTAAAGACAGGGCAGTCAGGTTAAGTGCCATTTGTCTCCCCAGAAACCAGACAATTTCCCTTGTTTTTTTAGTGATTGGACTGTGATGTACCTTTCTCCTGTCCTCCATGGAGTCCTCTTCATCGATTTTGTCATACCACTTCTCAAACATCCCGTCCATGCACTCATCCATCCACTCCTGGTTCTTCTTGTAGTCTGCGATTTCATCCTCCTCTGTCCATTGACTGAAGACAAATTCAAACCACAGGATCGTATCATTTTACCATCTCTGCTATTTTAGTAGCTAAGACACTGCTTAAAATATTGTAAGGTATTTCAAATGAATAGACTCACAAGGCATATTGCAAAACTACTGATTTGTCAAAAGGAAAGCTGTGTGCATGTGCTTAATAATTGTAATGAACGGGAAGCACTTAATTTCCACTGTGTATTTTATTTCTGAGATGACTCTGAGATTACCTGATAGCGATGTCATGAACACTGATGTTCTCCTGGGACATGCTGAGCAGGAGGTCCGGTAGCTTTATATCCAGGAAGAGAGGAAGGTCGTGAACCTCCCAGCTCATGTCCAAAAGGTGCAGCAAGACGGTCTGCACACAGGACAGGGCGGGGAGCAGGGCTCTGAGAGCAGGGGTAAATGACAGGTTACACCACTGGACACACACTTAGAATTACACTGAATAAGAGCTTTTTGATTTCAGTGAATAAGAACTTACTTCTCATTGAGGCTACTGAAGCCTTGTACTGCATCCACCAGCATGAGCACCAGCTGATGGTAGGAATGCCTCACCTCCTCTCCGAGCTTCTGCCCGCTGTCTGACAACTGAGAGAAATAACTGGAAAGAACGGAGTGAAAGAGGATCATGAGTGAATTACATACAGCATTTTGTAAGATACATACATCTGGCACCTCCAATACTGTTGTCAAGTACATATAACATATTTGAGCATTTACTAAACAAATCTATATTGTTATTTTATATCTTATTAAGTTTATAAAAAATGTGGCCGGTCAAAAAGGTTATTTATTGCCTTGTTTGTTGTGATTTATATAGAGGTATACCGTCATTGGCAGGGATCACTACATTTGTCCAAGGGCCAAAATAATTCCTAGAGACAGCGATTTTTATATAGCCCTATAGACTCTTCACGCTAACGACGGATCACTTCTTCTTCCGGGCAGGGAAGGCTACGCAGTATGCAGGCTACTGTCCCGCAGCTGCTGCCTCTCTGTTGGACTCCAGTACTGCACATTACTCACGAGACGTTGTGGAAAAAAAAAATGAGTGGGGGGCGAACGCACTAACCACTCCGCCAGCGCCACAGCGCTTGTCGGATGAGAATGTCTCGCGTGCCAGATTTGGCCCGCGGGCCACCAGTTGATGGTCACTGGTCTATGGTAATGATGCCCTTCAGCCTCTTGTGGCCTAAATGAGTATTACAACAAGAAACACTTCTTTCTGATATGTTTAACAGACTAAGAAAAAAATGCTTTTAACTATTATTTGGACTTGCTTACCAATAAGTATTTATTTATATATCAAAATCCAATCATCTTTCTTTTCTTTACAACAAAGTAGTACATGGGCTTATGTAAGTGACTAGGGAGTTGAGTGTGGAGATGCAGCTCTCTGTCCTCAAGCTGGCCCACTTTTGATTGCTATAATAAAATGTGAAGCATTTGATTTTGTAGCTGTACTCAAATCTTCTGTTTCACTGGGTCACAGTACAGAAGCTAAGGACGCTATAATCTCTCAGAGCTTTCCTCCTTGAATATTAATATACAACCCATACAATTTACTGTTGTTCCACATTAATCTAAATCTTTTCTACAGGTCTACCTGGTGAAGTCTTTCTGGCATGCCAGCAGCTCCTGTAGGAACAGGATGCAGGGAGCCTGGAAGAGGTGTGGCTTTCCGAGAGAATGCAAACACTGCTGAACCATCTCCAGGACTTTGCACACACTCACAGCCTGGGCTTTGCTCAGGGACAGGGTCTGCAGAATGCTACAGGAGAAAGAGTTGGATGATTTAACTCTGTGTTGTACAATTACAAAAACGAATAATACTAAAAACAACCCTTGACGTCACTCACCTTGCTGTTGTGAGAGCCTGGTCCTTTATAAAGTTCAGGATGTGTTTGATTATTGGGTAGCGATCCTTGATAGAGGGGGTCATACGGGGCTCTTCTATCGATCGACAGGACAGGAGGCGCAGGCGTGCCCGGCTGAATGGGGCTTTACGGGGGACAGCAGAGGGGGAGGCTGGCTCCCCTGACTGGGAGGAGAGGCTCTCTGTGGAGCCAATGTGGCCCTGTCGGCCGTGCCCACACGATGATGAGCTTTGTGCCGGAGCACCGGGGGGCTGGCTCTGTCCGGCCCTGGCATCGGCCCCCTCCTCAGACCCCGCAGCCTGAGGTCCCTGAGACGAGCTGGCCTGGAAGTCTGCTTCTGAGATGGAACAGGAGCGGAACAGTGGAGCACTGCTGCCCTCTGCAGCTCTGGAAGAGTCCTTTTCCTGGTATGGGACTCCGCAGGGGGTGAATCTGAAGAGCAACATGCTCTTCTCAATGCACATCTCGGCTAGAGGCAAGAAAAATAAAGAGGGAGCAAAAATAATTAGAGGTGTCACGATTACATTTGTTGCCTTTGATCAGAGTTCTTTATTGTTGTGTATCTGCAGATATTCAAAATGTAAAACTTTTCCAAGAAAATACAGCTGAACACTTCAGTATCATTTCAGTAAATAAAATAAATCAAATGTATATGGCTGTCAATTAAAGTTTTGCAAACCCTTAGAAGAAAAAAAAAGATGGAGTACTTATTCTATAACCACACCAATTACAATTCTTAAATGTAACACTTTGATATCAAAGATATAACATAGTTGGTGTAAAGAAAGGTGTAGTCCTTACCTAGTGTCTCCATGTTAACCTCATCATGACCCCCTTCTTTGTCGTCAGGAACATTCATTTTGCTGACCAGGTATCTCTGTTTCATCTCCAACTGACAGGAAAATTACATCAGCATAATAGTTCAGCATCATGATGAGATATAAACTCAGAGGCAGATAATCAACAAAATGATGAGTCATGTCAGTAAAACTCACCATCCATGTTCTGATGCTGTCTGCAAATGCATACGCCTGCACAAATTCTTCGCTCAGACAGGACTTGCAGTCTTGATTAACTACTCATGCAAACACAAAACAGAAGAGAATAATACTCAAACGAGTGAACAAAGAGAGAAATTGAAAAATGCTCTTTGGACCATGACTGCAGCCAAGCCTCACCATAGTTCCTCAGGGCATGGTTGAGGGCTGGTGTGTGGTATACCATGGCGGCCCAAATGGCATTCACAGCTTGGTCTGTCTTCAACCCAGAGGCAATCTCGTTCCTCAATGGCTGTTTTCTGCAGGATTGCATGAGGGTCTTCATCAGCTTTGTTCTACAGTTTGTGGGCTCCAGAGAAGGGTTCCAGCGGGCGAAGTCCTCCAGGAAGCTCATCAACTCGTCCAGAGTCCATGCATTTGTCTACACCACAACAAATATACATAGTATTAGAGCAACACCTAGCAGCTGAGAGAATGGAAATGCTATATATGTTGATGTAAAATGGACAGTACCTGGTCTGTGGGGGTATTAGCCTGAGTAGTTTCTCTTGTTTCACACAAGCCGTGTCGCAGAATGGGTTTCCATAAAGGAGAAGACTGAACATGGGACATTTTACCAGATGGAAGCTCCTTAACTGTGCGGATCTCTGGAATAGACAATAAATCACAAATATCAGCATATGTTCATTGATTGTTCATCTGCCAATAGTATTCTACATGAACTCATTTGGTCCATTACATGTCAGCGTATTGTTAAAAATGTCCACCTCACAATCCAAGAAGATGACTTTATGTTTTGTTTTGTCAATAAAAAAAACATATATTCAGTTAAAATGATATAAAACAGAGAAAAGCTGAACTTTCTACCTTTTTTCCATGAAAAATAACCTATATATCAATTTAGAATGGAGTAGGTGGTCATTTTTCTGTTGATCGATCATATTTTGCTCTAAACAAAACATGTTTAAAAGATTCCCTTAAAATCCTTCATTTTAACCTCAAAATGAATAGATAAGGAAGATTCTAACAATGGCCCAATACATTCATTCAAAATGTTGCTTTGTTAACAGATTCACACAAATAAACACTTTATATAAGCCCTTTTGAACAATGATGTAAAGCAGTCTCACCATGGGGGGATTTCAGGGCGAGGGTCCTGGAAGCGAGGCGACCCATGAGGCGAGCCACCAGCAGCTGCAGGTCTGACATCCATGAAATGGTGATATCTGGCAAGCCCATGGCCGTCACAGTGAACTTGTAACCCCACTCGTTATTACTGCTATCAGAGTGGAAGAGGAACTGGAGCTGAGGGCCAGCGTCAAATGTAACTTTCTGGAGGAGAAAAGAGAAGCAGCATACATGTGTAAATTAAATTAATAGCAACAATGTTTCTTTTGAAGAGAACTGAATGGTTTCCCATATCGTACCTTTGGCCACTTCTCACTTCCAACCTTCATGTCATAGCGGACCTTCCCTCCTCTAGAATCGGTGAATTCTAGGTAGTCGTATCTGTGAAAATCAAGAGCGTAGAGGATGGGTTATAAAACAGTCACACAAGGTTCAAATCTGAATATATGTAATATATTTCATATCAGTCACCTCTTCTCTGTCTCACAGCGTTTGTCAAACTCCACCTCAAAGGATGTAGCACCAGGGCAGGAGAAGATGCTGGTCTCATGGCGGCTGTTCTCGTAGTTGTGAGGGGACTCCATGTTCCAGGTCCTTAGGACCACCGGCTGCTGGGGCTGGTGCCAGCTGTCCTGATCCACCTGAAGGTCACATGGCAAGCAATGGTGAACAAACTACAAGATATATAAAAAATTAACTTTGTATTGCATTTCTTTATAACTGCTGCAGTTACTGGTTGGATTAAATATATTTGTTCTTATTGACAAAAGTTTTAAAATGCAATCCACATTCCGACACCAGTGTATAAAACAAATTAACGCGACCAACTGCGCAACACTTTTAAAAGACAACTGGAAAGGGCTCAAAATAAATTGATATGGGTTATATAAAAGGCTTTCCCATGTACACCTCTTGATTTTAAAAGCTTAACTGGTTGAATGTGTAAACATATTTATATTTAAAATTGACATTAAGATGCGGTTCACTTACAAAATAAGAACAAAAACATTTTTTAATTATTAAGAGACAATCAAAGCTGCTTTAAAATAAGTCGTTTTAGGGAAATTG
>NC_136907.1:22067973-22144064 GCF_949606895.1 Notothenia rossii | reverse complement strand
AGAAAAGTGGAGGAATGGAAAGAGAGGTGATGAAGGAGAGAATAAAGATAGTGGGGGTGAGGATCGTGTGACAAACACAGAAAGTAGACTGGTTGGCTAAGCTGTGCGCCATGCCAGGGAATGAGATCATAGTGGACTGCATGAAGTTTGATAGAGACATTTGGCTGGTCTGATCCCTGTGTGTGTGTGTGTGTGTGTGTGTGTGTGTGTGTGTGTGTGTGTGTGTGTGTGTGTGTGTGTGTGTGTGTGTGTGTGTGTGTGTGTGTGTGTGTGTGTGTGTGTGTGTGTGTGTGTGTGTGTGTGTGTGTGTGTGTGTGTGTGTGTGTGTGTGTGTGTGTTGCACATGTGTCACTCAATCATGGTATGGTATACTACAGGTCACACATACAAGATAGGCAGATAAACACACACTCACACAAGCTTTAAATGGTTTTCAAGGCATCATCAGAATAACGAGTATCAAACAATGATGTCATCTCTTTTGTACGTCAAAACATACAACAGATACACACACACACACACACACACACACATACACACAAATTAAGGAGCGAAAGTTGTACATTGTATGCCTGATTCACACACACGTTTTGAGCACTGACAGAGTTCATTTTGTCTTTCTTAAAATTATACTAATCGGCTGCAACGCAAATCAGCTTTTTTTATTTGATTGTTTTGGCTTTGACTGTTGTACTATTTCATCATAACATTTCGCCTTGAACTTGGACCCTCTTGCTCACATAACTGCGTGCAAAGGATTGTGGGTCAGAATAAAAGGAAAGCAAAAAAGTGTGTAGGGCTAGCACATTTTAACATTTAACTCTGTGAAGTGTTTATTTCGACCAGAGAAACTTGAATTCAGAAAACGTATGTTTGTTTTCTTAACTGTTTAATAAGGAAACA
Organism: Notothenia rossii; assembly: GCF_949606895.1. Taxonomy (NCBI): domain Eukaryota; kingdom Metazoa; phylum Chordata; class Actinopteri; order Perciformes; family Nototheniidae; genus Notothenia; species Notothenia rossii. The sequence goes on along the minus strand of NC_136907.1, from coordinate 22,143,161 downwards.
TACATAGTTGGATACTTAGTTCCATATTGACATATATATATATTTAACAGACCTATTAATATACACATCTGTATATTGTCATGATTTGTTTATAGTTTTATTTTGAAATGTATTTTCTCCTTATGTCTTGTCCTGCCTTCGTTACTATGTTTTCCCGTCTCCCTGATTGTCTTCACCTGCTGCCCCTGTGTTTCACCCCCCTCCCCGGCGGTCTTGTCTTGTATGTGTGTATACAGTATATATAGGCTTGCCATCCCTTTTAGTGATTCCAGAATCAATTCTGAATCAAGAATTGTTTCGAATCGAAAATCAATTTTGAAGCAGAATGTGAACCAAATAAATATTCACACCTCTAGAATCTAACCTTGGAAAAAAAAGGGAGCTGTGACGTTACACATTTCGCAATATCTCACATTTCAGTAGGATGTCTCTGGCCAGCTCCTTAGAGATGGCGGTGGAGGCTCCTCCTTTGAGTTGCAGGTAGCACCAGGAGAGCAGACTACCCTGCAGAGCCCAAAACAAGGACAGCAACACCGTCCTGCTGGCTCCACTGTTCTCATCCACCATCATCACCTCACACTGAGAGAAGGGAGAACAGAGAGGGACATTAGTACATCGGGCAAAAACAAGTCCATGGTAAATACATGGTGTGTTTGTCAGAGGCCTCACCTCTCTCGTTGCCACCAGCAGCAACGTCTCCATTACTGACAGTATGGGGCTGATGTCAAAGTCTGAGGGAGCCCCTTTAGGGGGGAGCAGGAGAAGGCCACTTGGATCCTGGTCACTGCACAGAGAGAACACAGATGCTGCTGATCCACTGTGATCTTAACAAGAATTGTAATGTGTTTATTGTTTATCTAGAGTATCCTTACCTGAAGTAATTGCAAAGCGATTCAAATGTCACCTTCACTGACTCTGGCTGATCCTGTTCGGTAATGTTTTTCTGCAAGAGGCACATTTTGCATTATATTGTTATATTTGTATTATTGTTATTATAATATATATATTTACTCTTTTTTTTTTTAAACTCACCATCATGTCGAATAGTTTGTCCCTTCTGACGTGTTTATCCGGGAAGAAAACAGCCGCTCCATTAAGAATGGCCTTGACTGCTTCCTTGTGCAAAGCTTTTTCCACTAAAGAACCGCCCTTTGCACCATCCACAACTAAAAAACACAAACATATTGTTGCTTCATACGAAATGATTACAAAAAAAATCATGATAAGTGTAGTCTTAAAAATAACTACCAGTTGCGATATCAAGATCATTACAACACATAGCAGTGTTCTTGTGGGGAAATTACCGCTTCTTAGACCTTCCAGAAAAACGCGATTCTGCGATCGCAGAATTTACCGCATAATCAGCAAAATGGCGCATAATCCCCGCATTTTTCCACACAAAGTTGAAAAAAAAAAAGTGAACTCGTCTTGACCATAGGTCTTGACGTGAAGTAGTGATGATGATGACGTGACGTCATCAGCTCGCGCATCACAGAAGGTTAACAACACCGTAGAGTGAACGTGTGGAACTCACACGAGAGAGAAAACACCAAGATGAAAAAATCTGATCCATCTCATTTACCGACCAACATTTCTGCTAAAGACTGGGCAAAGCAGTACCCCGATGTCTTTCACGAAAGTGGGGGGAAACTATTCTGCACCCCGTGCAACTGTGTGTTGGAGCATCAGAGAAAATCGACGGTGACGACCCACTTTGGTTCATTCAAATATTCGAAAATGCTTTCTGCTGCTTTGGACAAGAAAGCCCAACAACTCACGTTCACCGAGGCATCAACCTCCAAAACCCTTTCGAGGGCTACAAGAAACGAAGTGAGTAGCCTACAAGATTGAAGCTGGTCAGATAATGAACGAGTAAATGAAAACAGAATGAGGCGGAGAAGTGTGTGTGTGTGTGTGAGTGTTTGTTCGTGTGTGTGTGTGTCTGAGAGAGAGAGAGAGAGAGAGAGAGAGAGAGAGAGAGAGAGAGAGAGAGAGAGAGAGAGAGAGAGAGAGAGAGAGAGAGAGAGATTAAAATAGCCCAATTGCTTTTACAATAAATAAACATTGAATGTGTTTAATTGAATAGGAAAGGGGTTTAACGTTAGTGGCAGGTTGTGTGTGAGAGACATAAATAAGACAGCCCAATATTTAAAAAAAATCTATTCTTGTTCGCATATTTCGCAACTTCCCGCAATTTCACCACATAAAAACCCTGCATGTTTAATCGCATAATCAAGGATTTTAGCCCGCGTTTTTCTGGAGGGTCTACTGTCCACAGGGAGCGTCAAAATCAACACAAAAGGCAAGTTCCTTGAAGTTTTCTCCGAATAATAATAATAATAATAACAATAATAATAATACATGTTATTTATATAGCGCTTTTCCTGGTGCTCAATGTGACCATTAAACCAAAAATGTTCTTCCAGTTGTTCTTACTGTGGCAGATGTGGGTGTAGAGTTCACAGACAGCCCTAACAGAGTCAGGCGGGGGCTCCACACTGCTGGACGTGGAAGGGACAGCCACTGCTGCTTTGGCCCCCTCCTCTGAAGCCCTGATCTCCTCTGGGCCCCGGGGCTCCAATGGGTTGGGCAGCATGGGGAAACAGTTCTGCATCAATTGAAGCAGCAGGACTCTGCTCTTCAACACCTCCTCTCCCTCACTGAGAAAAAAGCATATGCGTTTATTACAGGAGAGACCTTAATATTTCTGCAATAGTAAATATTGATGTTTTAAAGGGTGAAGTAAAAAAAAAAAAAGCAGTGACAGCACCACTACTCACATCTCCCTGAGTTTACTGTAGAAGTCCCAAAAGAGGTTCAGGCCAAGGCCGCTGAAGTCCAGAAGATACTTCTGCTTGAAGTGAGAGGCATCCTGCACCAGTGGAGAGAGAGGGCGACAGTTTACAACAATAACAAAAACAGAACATAATAATGAATGTCCCAAATATGAAGTACCAATTTAACATAACAGATCAGCCATACAGTAAAAAGACTTGTGGTAATGGATTGCAATTACTATAAGCGGGTCATCATAAATAAAAAAGAAAATATAGTTAAAGTAACATTACGGAAGCTCAGAGAGGCAAGGGAAATCAATTCTGGGGATAAAAAAATCTATATGTGAAAACAAAGGGAAAAAGTTTGCATACTACAGAGGCTTGAGTAGCCACAAGCCCATTTTTATAAATAAGACTAAAAGCATTCATGTTTTCTTCCGTGTGAGTTTTAATTTCCCACTTGTGGTGAATAATAAAATAAAAGTAACTTGTAAAACATGATCATACTAAATAATTTTGTATCCCCGGAAAATACTGTTCTAAAGTCATTCACATAGGAAAGACAAATAAAATGAATTACTTCCCCCTAAAGTTTACGTGTCAAAGTAAATGAGTAGAGAAATAAACACATAAAGAAGTAAGTTAATTCACCAAATGACATTTGATATTTTGTTATAAATACAAGACTTAAGTCAAGCTTCTTTCTTGCTGGTGTTCTTCAATCTGAGATGATTTTAAACAATATTGATTTTTAAACGATTAGTAATAACTATAATTGTGACCAGTAGTTACCATTTCTCGTGTGAGCTGTTGAATGAAGTATAATGTCTTGTTAAGCAGACAAAGGCCAGTGACGACATCAGAGTCGAAGCTCTCTCCCTCCGGGCTGAGGTCGTCCAGGTCTGCCAGCCTCTCTGGGCCCGGGCACAGATACCCACTGAAGCTGAGCGACTGAACGCCAAGGCGCTCTGCAGAGTCCTGCCTGGTGCCGAGGAACTTCACCATCAGGAACTGGAAAGACAAGGAAACAGACGATTAAGGAGTGTGGTTACCTGATAATTACAGCAAATAGAATGGCCCTCGTTTTGCATTCTTTAGTATGCAGCGATACTTTTTTTATTGTGTTTTAGAAGCCCTAAACTATGGAAGCCCTGAAAGGTAATAAATAAAACCATTCTGGTGATCCATTTGTTTTATCCAGTGTTTATGAAAAAATAAAAAGGTTTTGTCGAATAATATTTCTAGGTGACCAATACAAATTGTGTCATGCAATCCAAACACAACCCAAGATAACATGTATTATGTATTAGCAAGTTATGTCATATTTCTGCTAAGCTTTACATGCCATTTAGAACCATAGACTCTATAAAGAAATTGACACAGTATCTAAGATGTCATCTATAGGTTTCTGAAAAAAGCAGTTGTGAAGCCCAAATGGACATAGGCAGTGTGGCAAACATTATATTTCACATATATTTGTTTTACCTGCCAAAACTTAATTTGTTTTGACCAATTCTTGACTGATTATCCATGCAAAAACCACCTTGCAAATCATTTCCCCTGTTTCTTATCCTGGATCAGCAGAATTCGTTTTTCTCTCACTCGCCTCTCAGGGATTCCATACCTAATACTAAATGACAACATTTCAAAGTGTCAACATGTGTTTTGGATGCAGTACGTACCTTTGCAACACGACACTGCTGGAGCTTGATCTCAACATCGTTCCAGTCTTCTTCCAGCTCAAACCAGCCAATCGGCTCGTCCTCTGACTGTGTTGGAATCTTCACACTGCAGGTCAGGTAACAGCATGGTGAAACAACCATTCACTTACATCACTAAGACAGACCCCCACACTACTGAGGAGTTGCATTACTTGTATACTTGTGAAGCGATAAACACAAAAGCATGGTAAATATTGGGAATAATATAATTCAGGAGTCTATGAAGGGATCCTTACTTGTCTTGCACAAACTCTTTGTAGTCCTTGTAGACCCACGAGTCGTATTTCTTGAACCTCTTGAAATGTTTCTCTGCATCAAAAGGGTCGTCTTCCTTGTATGCAAACACCAAGCCGCATTTTGCTCCAATGGCTCCTTTCCGCACCTGATCACACAAACCACAGAGTAAGTGTTTTGTACAGAAATCCTCATCTCAATGATATGGTGAAACCAAATGGAGCCTCACTTTGATCTTCATCTGCGTGACCTGGAAGTTACTCTGGTCCTCTGTCGACAGGATCACACTGGCTCTCTTCCTGCCGCTTTCGGATAGAAAACCTTATGAGCAAGAAACATATCGTTATATCTGAGCACATGTTCATACCTCAGGGTTTGTACAGCTTTTAAAGGGTTCAAAGACAAGGACTTTTCAAGGAACAAAAACCAACAGATTCTCAAAGTATTTATCATCTAGATTGCTGCTAAAAATTGTATTCTGAATAATATTGTTTAAAGAATTCCTTTATAACAGAAACAACAAACTAATTTGATGATGTGATTGTTTCATTTAAAATATTATTGATATTTGGTTTAAATACGTAAGAGATTATGAAAATAAAAGAGCACATTGTTTGAGTATATTTTAATCAAAAGCAAATGTTTTACTTTGAAAATAATGCAGGTATATTTAAGCAATTCCCCAACTGTCAAGACTTATTTTAAGTCTATATATATATATAAACCTAATATTATTGCTAGTATTTCATGGAGTATAATGGTCTCAGTTGTACCGTCTCCAGTGGAGGTTTCTGTCAGCATGTTATCTGGTCCTGACTTCTCCTCCTTACTCTTCACATCGCAGGCCTGCAGGTGCAACTGGAGGGGCTTCCCTGTAATAATAAGACAGTGCATTATGACATCATAGTTATTCAATTTTCATACAGGTTATACTCGTTTCCTATCTTGAGGCAATGATTCACACACTGCACTGCAGCTTTATAACATAATTATATTTTTTCCATTGCAAAGTCCACTAATGCATTTCCTCCTCCTTGCAGGATAAGCACTTTCTCTGCTGTGTCTATGGTTTCAAATGGCCTAGTGTGAGTGAGAGTAAAAGGAAGGGCTGGTCACGTTACCATTGCGATTAAGTAGTCGCAGTCTCACTGAGGCCATAGACACGATGAGGGCGCCGGCCGTATACTCCGTCTCTAAATGATCGCTGATGCAGGACAGGGCTTGGAGCACTTTTGCCACACTGCCTCTGGCCAGAGCAAAGGCCAGGAGGGTCAATTCTGCATCAGGACTCACACAGCAGCTGCACAGGAGCAAAGAAACAAACAAGTTAGTTTCAGGGTGCCTATAGTCATAAGAGATGATCATCTGTATTTTTGGTAAAATGAGTGTTCATGCATGTTCATAACTCCAGAACTTATCTGAGATTCACATTTCGTACATGCCTATTTGTACTTTGAAAGCATTATTGATCACTGGCTGTATTTTTTCCTACTGTTCATGTTGGGGCGCAACTCAGACTGTGGACGCCAGATATTAAGTGAAAGAGGATCTTGTCCCCACTCACTTATATTTGAAAGGTCTCTGTGTGGCTGTTTCAGAGAAAAGTATATAGCAACCATTAAATGTCAATGTAGGCATGACTTGAACACATTTAAACCTATCCTTTAAAGCTGCCACCCATCAAATAAAGCATGACTTTGTGGCTATAAAAAAATATGGATTAAATTATTTAGCAACAACATTGCAACAACTCCAGTATGGACCAATACTGGCCATGATGTATCTGTAACACTGTTGAATTTAATACGTGTGTGAATAAACACAGTAATATTTCTGATCATTAACTGATAAGATAATGTCTGTCATGTTATTTCTGTCATGCTGCTGCTGGTGTTGTTGTTGATAAAGACCCTAGCCACCACTGAAGGATTTACAGCATGGAATGGAAATAGTGTGTCATCAGCCCGTCAGATCAATACTTTGATTTTAGCCTGTTTTAATTGTGATGATGTCAGCATAATGAACTCAGTGTGGCAGTGATGAGTAAGTGTGCTGATGAAATCCCAGCAGGTCATTACTCTGCTATCCGGAGGAGAAATCCATCCACTTCCTCCAGGATGTTCAGAGAGAAGAACTTGGGGAACTCAGTGGATGATGGTGTTAGAGACAACGGTGGCATGTGCCGTAAGGCTTTTCTAGGAGAAAGAAACACAAAAAAGCACTCAGAACTGGACAAACACTCAATTAATCATTAGAATCCTTGCAAACATCGCTTTTTTTTTTCATATGCCTAAGCATGAGCGTCTTACTGTGTGCTCTGTAGGACAGTCTGAGCGAGTGCAGGGTTAGTGTCCATGGATGCGGTGACCAAGGAGGTGAGGAGAGACAAGTACCAGATGGCTGAAGCATCGGAAACAGACACCTCTTTACTCTTGGTAATCTGATAGCCCAGTGTCTTCAAACCATGAATGCGCGTGTCACATCCATCGCTCAAACACCGCTTAATGTTGATTTGGATGTCTGGGATTTGGTGAGGAGATAATGCAGTTAGCAGACTGATGGAATACATAATGCAAAAGTGCTGTAATGGGTCGCTTCATCCTCTTAGAACCACACAAAGTAGATGTTGATGAGGGATAAACAAATCTCTTGTACTATATATGAGCAAGCAAAGCTAGCCAATGGATTTGTATTTGCTCATACAAAGCATGTTATCATTTTAGAAAAACAGGAGTGTGACTGGTTCAGCCTGAAGTCAGAGCTGCAAACCACACGACTGTTTTCAAATGACGTAGCTTAATGTTTTCTCCATTTAACTTCTTTGAATATACATAACTGATCTTGCTTACAGTTCAATCAGTTCTCAATTGCTCTTATCCTCATACACATTTATCTGAGCTTGTGAGGTTTAGCATAGCTTCGGCACGATCAGACAATTTCTAATAAAAAAGGTGGATGTGTGGCCTATTGGCTACAGAGATGTTCTTTTAAGACCTCAGGGAAAAAAAAAATTGAAATATAGAGTTTAACCAGTCAGCAGCAAATATAAACATTGACAACAAAACAGGGCCTGGATTTGATGCCAGAATTCAAGCTTAATTGATGCCAACAGAAGCTTGTATGATTATTCAAAGTGTGGCACTAAGCCATTAAACTACTTGATCAAAGCGGTGCTCTTCTATAGCTGCAACCTGACTTCATAGTGGTACAAATGAGAAATGCAATTCCTCTACAAGCGAGGGAAGACACCAGCGTAAGATAAATGAACACAAAGCAGACAGACAAACAGGTGGTGACTCACAGGGGTGTGTGATGTTGGCATTCTCCAAGAGAGCTACGTAGCCTGTGACATTGCTGGGGATGCGGATATCTCTGATCTCCTGCAGCGAACGCCGGTTCTTTCCGACGGCCACTGAGACCAGCTGAGGCATGTAGCTGTGGTCGTTTGAAACTACGGCAATGGCCAGACGTCTCAAAACCACATCAGGTTTCATCTTCAATCTGGGAACAGAAAAAAGATAACACATTAAAATGTATTATATTCATAGAGATCAAAAACATCAGGTAGGGCTGGGCAATATTTTGTAGATATATTATCATGATTTGAGACTAGATATCGTCTTAGATTTTAGATATCATAGCTGTCTTTCCCTGGTTTTGACAACTGCATAATTGATGTCATTTTATGGATTTACCGGACTGTTCTAGCTGTTTTTTCCCGCTGCGAATCCACATTACTGATGATCATTGTCATCGTGTTAATATTGTGTTAAAGCATCAATGGTCAACCATACAATATCGTCATGATATCAATATCAAGGTATTTGATCAAAGATATTGTGATGTATGATTTCCTCCATGTTTCCCAGCACTAGGATCAGTTGCAGATCCTCAAGTCACATTTTATACAGCATATGCCCTTGCCTTATCCAGTGTGAGCGTGCACTGCCGTCCGACTGCCAAAAAGATCCAGTATCCCCATTTGTCATCTTGTAAACGTCCGGAACATTGGATGAAGCTTCTATTGAGCTGTAGCACTGCGTTACCACCTTGACTTTATCCACATCCGGATCGCGGTCCAGCTCTGCTCTGTACTGAATATCTAAATCTGAAAGACACAGACACAGATTATGATGCCTCTCTGAAGCTGTGCAGCTGAAGGAGACATACAATTGTTCATACTGTTTGTTAACCACATTCTTAAAATACACAAGTAAAAGCTACTATCCAGCACTAGCCAGACACTTTACTCTTCCAAAATGCACCTTTTTCCTTCTGCAAGAGGAATTCCAGGAAGTCCTGAACCACACTGGACCTCATGGTACAGATACTGTTGTAGCCCTCTAAGATGGGGAAGGGGATGGCACTGCTGGGAATACGATTCCTGTGTAAGAACTTAAGGATCTTAGAGGCATGTGCCCCTAACCGGTCTTTGGTCTTGGAGAAGATGTCCACAAAACCTGTGGGGAAAAATGGGTTGAAAGATATTCAGGGTAAACTCAAATGACAACTCAGGACAGACAATAGCTATACAAATGAGGTTGAAGGCAGGATAAAGCATCCTGGTTCAGGTTCATACCTGGAGTTAAGGAGCACGCCTGTAGCTGTCTTATCACATGACTCAGCTCTCCCTTTAGATTAGCTCCATTGGAGTTCTTCAAGGCAATCAGCATGCTCTCTACATCCACCACACCATCCCCCTCTGCATCAAACTGTCCAAAGGCCTGAGATAGGGGGAAAACACAGCACACAATGTGACACTTTATATACTAACACAACCATCCCATTCCTGCACACCATCACAAACCATACGGACATAACTTAAGGCAGAATTAAACAGTTGGTATTCTTCATTCAAAGGGCACACATTATGTCCCAGCTCATCTGATCGTTAGCAAGTTATATAGATATAATGTATGTTTTACAAATGTGCTTTGGATGTCTGAATCCTCAGAGGGGTGTGTGAAGCCCATCTTTTTTAAAGTATAACCATGGCATTCCATGTTTACCCACACAAAGCCAATGCAGACTACAATACATATCCATTGGTCACCCATTCATCTGCAACCTTTGGTTCAACAACAAATGTCAGCCAACAAAGCAGCGTGGGCCTGGCTAGAATAGGCCAATGTTAAAAACAAGTGACAGTCAAACTGAAGCAATCAGGATAGCTAATGTGTCTGACTCATTGATGGCAGGGATACGATGTGCTCATATTTGCTTATCTCTCATCATAAATGGCCTGGACAACAGCTATCAACGTGTATATGCTTGGACCTGGGATAAGAACAACATGACATATGGTTACTGACATTTCACTTGTCAAGTGAGAGGCAAGTTAGCTTCTCGAACATTATATACCTCTTCACATTCATCTCGTGGGGCATCTCTGCTCTCCAACATCTCGCAAAATTGTTCCACATTGACAGACTCTTCCCCTCGGTTCAATCGGTCCTCTAGCCACCGAACCAGGACACCCTCGTTCCCGGCCAGGACAGACTCCTGAATGGCGACACCTGAGTCGCTAATGCGAGCCGCCGCTTCTCTCAGTTTCACTTGCTCCAACAGTATCCCGGGGCTAGGTGGTCCACCGGCGGGCACGGGCGGGTTATTCGACCCCCTTCCGCTCCTCCCAGAACCGGAGCTGCCGCCACCGCCTCCGACACCGACGGCCGTGGCCGCAGAGGCCGGACTGTCTTCCGCGAAGCCGGGGCTCTCCGTTTCTATGTCTTCCTCGTCGCCGCTGCCCCCACCGCAGCCACTCTCTGCGTTCCCCATGTTTGTTTCACCGACCTAGGGCTCCCCGAAAATCTCTGCGGCCCTCTGGGTGTCAGTTTCGAAACGGTAGTACCGGTCTGTACACAGACCTTTCTAACCTACAGCTAAAGCTCTGCCGGGCGTTCACTACTACCGCATTGACGTAGTGTACGTAAACGTGCTGCCCTGAAACGTCCTTTTCTCCGCGCATGCGCTGTGGCGTCCCCATTCAAGGAAGCAACTGTGTTGTTGCCATGGGTGTATTTGTCATTATACTACAAATAGAAGCGATGTAATGTGATGTAAATGGGTAATATACCAAAACGGTCGAATGAATAACATGCTCGGCTATGTATTGGGCGCGTTTTTACCCCTGGCACTTGTATTCATTCCTCGCGAGTGGTTTCTAACATTTGGAAATGGAACAACCCAGGTACCCCCTGTACGGCTTTTGAGCAGCCGCGAATTATTGCTTTACGACGGGGAGAAAAGCAGCAAGGGCCTTTACCTGGCAATACTCGGGCAAGTATTTGATGTACACAAGGGACACCATCACTATGGACCCGGAGGTGCTTATCACTTTATGGCAGGTGATTATTCGTTTTTTCTACAGTACCTATATTATTGTATATTTTAATACCTGAGCTCACAACCATAGAGATATCTTAATGTGTACACGTGGGTAGTTTATGACACATTGTCTGATGCTGTTAAACAACCCAAACCTTTAACAAACTTAAATCGGGAACATGCATTTAGGTATAATACAAATACAAACATAGCCATAAGTATCCTACTGTACAACTATCTTCTATGTCTGCATTTTCAGGCAGAGATGCCTCACTGGCCTTCATCACAGGGGACTTCACAGAGAGGGGCCTGACAGATGATGTGTCCAGTGTGTCCCCACAGCAGCTGATCGCCCTTTATGACTGGCTGGCCTTCTATCAGAGGGACTACAAAAGTGTTGGTATGTGATCTTTGCCCCTCCAACTCTTTTCTTATGAATGTTTTGGTATAGCACATGTATACCTTCCCAAATAAAACTAGTTGGCAGTTCAATTCCAAGTATGTCCTGATATCCTATTCAGTTCACCTTTATAACAGTTAGTTGCTGACATGTATTGTGGATTATTTACCTTACTCCTATGGCAGTTTATTTTTCGAATTGGTGGTGTAGCATAACAACGTTCATCAGGGGATAAGTTCAGGCTTTTATTCCTCAGCAGAAAATTAGGAAAACCATTAGAATAACTTTTTGTTTTATTTAAAGCCAATATTACTCATGTTCAAACTACTCCTGAGTATTCATTGTGAGTGAGTGAACCTCCTCTAGTTTTAAGTTATTTATTGTCATTTGCACAATTACAGAATAGCATTTATTGGCAATGAACATGTTATATCTCAAGGTGAATGTACCAATACAAACTTTCATTTTTGTTTAGTTGTATTGGGAAGGGTATGTAGCAAAACCGAAACTTCACACTACAGGATTTATAGCCCAAGCTTATTTCCAATCATTCTCACTAGACTAGGCTTTTAAAATACTCTACACAAAACTTAACAGCACGTACACAGGTTACAGCACACAACACAAACTCAAAAATAAGAATGTTCATTCAAAACACAAACATCCGAAGTGACCAAGACAATACAGACAAAACAATAAAGCACTCTTACTGTAGAGTTACAACTTGAGCAGTATTTTGAATTGCAAAAGCTGGATTTGAATAGTTTAACCAACTGCTGACTTAGATTGTTCTCCTAATCAATAGACATCATTTTCAGTAAAACTCCAGCAAACAAACAAGGATACTACGATGTCTTGTTGCATTTCAGGTCTGTTAATAGGCCGGTTCTACAGCGAGACCGGGCAGCCCACACAGGCCCTGCTGCAGGTCCAAGCATCCTTAGCAGTCGGCCGGCGAATGAAGAGCCAGAGAGAGGCTGAGAAGGAACGCTTCCCAGCCTGCAACTCAGAGTGGAGCACTGCCAGGAGAGGAAGAGTTTGGTGCTCCACTAAGAGGTATGGAAATAGTGCTGCCCTAATCAAATATTAAAGAGCAGACAGTGGGTGTTTCTCAATCTTGAGTAAAGCTGCTCCAGAGCCACTATTTCAAGCATACTATGTCATCGAGTGCCGCCGAAGTACTGTTCCAATGCCCAGCATACTTGGAATTCTACAGAGCCCGGCGTACTTTGTTTGGAGAAATTTCGAGGCTGCACATGTGTTGACTCCGCGGTCATTAAATCCCCACAATGCTTTGCGCACAGACAAATTTCACCAAATCAATGGCGGAAAATGTAAGGCGGGGCCTCTCATATGAAGCACGCCTGCACACTTGCTAGCCTGTTCCTCTCTTTGTTTTCCGAATGCCAGGAAGTATTCTTGCCTCGCTTCTGAAGCAAGTGACTCGGAAGACATGTGCTACCAAGCAAGCGTACTCGAGATTGAGAAACACCCAGTGTATTCACCGCAATGTTGTGATAAAGCGCTTACCTTACTGTAAAGAGCCTCATACTTACATGCAACATATTGGTATACATTAACAGCACTGGGCAGTAGTCTGTAGGGACTTGATGCTGATTCAAGAAAGGACCAGGTACCGAGAGTGGACCGGTACTTTGAGAGTTGCCAGTTTGCCTCCTGGTCAATGCCGAGGTGCCCTTGAGCAAGGCACCAGCAGTGCTCACTTGTCACTGTATAATAGCTGCCCACTACTCCTTGCTAAAATGGGTTAAACGCATAGGCTAACTTTCACTCGTACATGTATATGTGTGGAACAATTAAAAGAGGGATATATTTTTATCCTCAGTTTCAATACTGCTCTATTTTTTTCCTCCAGTGGTGGAGTGGACAGGGTTTGGACAGGTGTCCCACGGAAGCTCTTCTCTCCGGGCTCCAGTGGTGTTCGTTGTGTCTGTGTCAGAGATCCATCTGCAGCAGAGGAAGACCCCAACCTGCAGAAATATGATGGCTGCCCTCCACAGGCCGAGTCATGCTCTGTGGCAGAGTTCTAGTGTCTGGACCAGCCTAGAATATTGACCAATTTCTTGTTTATTAGTTGCACAATACTCAGGGACTTTTAACTTATTGAAAATAAAATAATGAAGAAAATAAGTCAACGCGTTGTTTTTTGATGACCTTTATGTAAAGTTGTCCTCCCTTTCTCTAAAAGGATACACCAGGAAGAAACAGGCTAGATATCTGAGCATACAGATACAATATAATGTGCATAAAAGATTAAACAATGTGCATAAAAGATTAACAGAGGCAAGATTTAGGTTTGTCACAATGACAAGCACAAACTGCATTTAAGTACAAAACAGCTGTAGTGGTCAAAAATATCACACATTTATCTGTACAATTTAACAATACTTAAAGAGGCCCCACTCCTTGGCCACATCCCTCTGCTCCACATACTCCCCAATGATCGAGAATGTCATGTGATCTTGATAAAGTGCACCTGATAGGCTTAGAAATCAAGAAGCGTTAAATGTGGTGGGTTAAGACGACTTGACTTGAGGCCACATTGTGGGTTCGATGCTCACAACTTCCTATGAAGACCTCATGGCAGATAAAAAATGGAATGTAATTATAGATGACTGATTTTGAAAACATGATTTAAGGCTACAAATCAAAATGACACACTTAGGGATGACAGGCATTTCAGTAACAGGAGGAATGTTGAAAGATTTTTTTTGGGACTCACATTTATATCTTTTGATATAAAAGTTCACATTTTCGCAGCTTGCCATGTTAAAAATTAAGCATTTCATTGAATTGAGCTGATGCCCACACATGATAGACTAACAATTGCGGAAAAATAAACATTTCATAATGCATTTTATTATTTTCTAGTTGTGCCATCTTTCATTAGACAATAAAGTAATTGAATGTTATAATGCTAGCTTAATAAAACCAGTAGAGGTGCTTCCCTTTACCATCCAAATTGTTCCAGTTAATACAGAATTAGAGTCTCAGAAGATTTAAAAATTAAAGATAACAGAACATGATGATGGTGTAGTATTTGGAGATATAGAGATTTAAACCTTGCTCTTGTAGGTATTGCATGTTTGCCTTTGGGCAGCTCACATAAGAGGCTGCTGATGGTGGAATATCCCATTAGAGAACAGGAGAAATCCCTCCAAAAAGATGTTTGATTTGAATGTTCATTGAAATGAAATGTCTTTGTTGTGATAAGAGCCAATCATTACAAACATCATTGGGTCAGGGAAACTGATGAACAAACAACCATCATCGGGCTGGAGAGTGGCTTATATCCACTTTAAAATGCTTTGATCAAAACAGAAACAAAATGACAATGCTTCACTTTCTATATGAAAAGTCCCTCTAGAACAATAATAGTTTTTTCATAGATTGGTATAGTATAAAGATGATAATTGTCCCATGTCTCTTGTTGGTTTGTTCTGCTACCGACATCCCTTCTCCTGGTGTGCCTGAATAACTGTGCCAAGGCATGGCCAGCGTCAGAGGGTGGAGGATATCCGGGCCACTGTATTACGACGTTACCCCACCCAGAGTTAGTACATCGAAGCAGATGTCACACACCCTCACCGGCTTGTTCAGGTCAAACTTGATGATGGGGATCTCCTTTATAGAGCACTTGTGGCACAACAGGCGCCCACAGTGGCGGCTGGAGTCAAAGGAGGAGACACAGGATTATAAAGAGGAAAAGAGGAGTATTGATTGCACATATTCAAAAATCCAGTCTACTCACCAGTGATGTTTCCGTGTTGTAACACCAAACTTGGCGAGACATTCATAGCAATTGGACCCATCACACCAAGGAGGCTCTTTGGACAGCATATCTAAACAAAAACAAGAAATTGTCACAGGGATCAAATACATTGCATCAGAGCATATCAGTTAAAGTAGTGCTGTTTTAAAGTCTCCCATTAGGCTATTTTGTGTTTCCCCTTTCCTGTAGTGTGTTGTATAGGTTTTTGTGAATGTAAATGGTCAGCAAAGGCTAATATCCCTGTGTTCCCTCCAGAGGAAGTTTCTCTCCCACACAATTTCTCTCCCCCCCCCCCTGCCTGAAACGCCTCCATTGCTGTCCTTTGTTTACTTCTGTAACATATTGACATCACTATGAAACACTAGCACTTCTATTGGCCAGATTTCCAACACATTGTAGGTGATATGCAAAGGGACGGGACATCACTACGCCATTGAATAATCACAACTGAGCCCGCTGGCTAACCAATCAGAGCAGACTGGTCTCTGGTTTTCAGACAGAGGGTGAAAAGAGGTGTTGCAGCACAGGCCGTTTGTTAAATGTGAATGTTGTATATGTGAATTAAGCATTTGTTCTACATTAAAGCATGTTAACAAGTCACAGTAGAGGCACAAAATACAAAAGTGAACAACAAAAAAACGTACCTAGAAGGCGGAAGAGCAACTGTTTTGTTGCAACTTGGTAGTTGAAAATGTTGATTCCCTGATTATTATTAATGCCCAGGCGAGCCCCAGCCCTCACAATGGCACGGCACAGGTTTGCATTTCCTTTCACGTAGGCAAGAAGCAGCACTGCAATAAAATACAGGTCAGTCATTCTATCACAAGTGGAAGACTGGTAATAGTATGCTGTTTGTGTACTTTTAACAATAATCAAACAAGCTACAGTACCTGTGTTGCCTTCATTGTCGGGTTTGTCCAGAGGGTATTCAGCCATACACTCCAAGAACAACTCAAAAATGGCAGCGGCGTTCTCTTTCCCATAGTGGCCTAGTACGTGCATTGGTGACTGGCCCCTAAACAGAGATTATAAGATTGGAAAAAAAGGAGAAGTTGACATCTTAGTCTACAGAAGATTATATGTTGTGTTTGAAAATGTTACACTTCCTGTTTTCTTAATATTCTATGTTTCTGTTTTATTTCAGCACTGTGGTGTTAAATATGCTGCAATGACTTAAAAGTTTGATCGCATTCTTTTACTGTGAAAGTGTACCTCAGATTGAAGGCCTCAGCATCAATGTTGGACTCTGTGAGAAGGCTTCTAACATTGTTAAGGCGGCCCTGCATCACAGCCAGATGCAGAGCTTGGGAGACAACAAAAAGGACAAAGAAAATGATCAAATATTATTAATAAAGAGTTTTGCAGAGGACTGAAAAAAGGCAATTCAGAGATCGAAACATAGATTGTCACCTAAATCGATTAGTATTCTCAATATTGATATCTGTTGCCAACCACTTTCAGTTGTGGCTTTATAATAGAAAAAAACAGTACAGTTTCCCCTTCTTCTTAGACATCATAGCCATTACACGCCCAGTACACAATATGAAATGACACCTAACTCCCTAAACCAACACGATCTGGTTAGAGAGAGAACACAAAAATCCCACTAGCACAATAAGTATACATTTCTTGTTTAGATTAATCAATTTGATTGCCAAATGGATGCAAACGTCAAATAGAATATTCCCAGACTACAAAGAAACAGAAGCATAATAAATACGAATGTAAGGTACCGTTATTGCCATTCTCATCCTCAGCAGCAAAGTCTACTCCGTTCTCCAGCAGCACGGAGCAGATGGTGGCCAGGTCCTGCTGGGCAGCCAGGTGCAGCGCTGTCTGTCTGTGTTTGGTCAGCTCGTTTACTTTGGCTCCCGCAAGCAGCTGGAGAGAAGCAAAACGCACAATGAAAACAATACTTAGAGCACCATACACTTCAATTGGCCTGAATGGTAACATGTTGGGGACCATGAGATGGTTAGGTGTGTACCAGGTTGCGGACAATGATCTCAGATCCAGCATGGACGGCCAGGTGCAGGGGGGTTTGCTTGGCTGCGTCCTGAACCCTGGAGTTGACGTTAGCTTGGACGCTAATGAGGAACAGGACACTCTCGATGTCAGAGTTTTGCACAGCCACGTGGAGGAAGTTACGTCCCTTGTTGTCCACCTGGTTATAAACAGAAGTTTGAGGTCAGGAAAGAAGAATATTGTATGTCCCTGCGTCTACTTACTGTCTTTCTCTAGCAGAAAAGCATTTCTTGAAAAGGAGCTCGAAGCACTTTATATTACAACAATATCTTGACAATATTTCCCTGCTTTTGTATGACACACATGCCCTTTCTTTTTTATTATCCGTTTGAGCTTCTATATACTTTTTGAGTTTCTCAACATGAGCTCCAACCGGAAGATTCCTGCTCTCACCCTTTGGATGAACGTGCTTGTGTCCACTAAATCTGACAGCCGTAGAGCGAGAAGGATGAACCACTTATGGACGATAAAAGTACAAAACTCATCAGCAGAATCATTCAGTGTCCCCCCAGCAGAATGGCTCAAAGAAAAGAGCTTTTCAGTCTCTGTTATGACAGTTTCTTTTTGAAAGATAAAGCCAAAAACTAATTAGAAGTGCTGGGGACGGCACAATAACCTCTGTGTGCTCAGAAAAAATACGCTGGCTGCATTGCTTTTTCTAGAGGGAACAATTGAAAAAAATAAGTTGGCCCTCAGAAAAACGACACAGGCCCTATAATCTGTAGAAGTGCTACAGTGGTACATTTAGCATGGGCGTGCTACCTGCTCAGCCGCCCCCGGCTCCCTCTTGAGAATAGCCTCTGCTGCTTTGTTGTTCTTGTGCGTCATGGCACAGGCGAAGGGGGTCATTCCTTGGCGGTCGCGCACGTTGAGACGAATGTCCGGATGGGAAATAAGGAGCTGTATAATGACGTTGTGCTGGTTGCTAATGGCAGCATGGATGGGAGCCCTGCCCTCTGCATCCTGACAGAAATAGAAGGAGGACAGATTAAATTCAAGAGAATGTGTTTACAATTACAAAAGTAATCTCTTTGGTAGTGAAACAGGGAGAAATTGGACCCCTGATGTGACAGGACTGACCTGTGCATTAACATTGGCTCCAAACTCTAGAAGGCATTGCACCACCTCCTCCAGCCCCCAGCTGCTGGCCAGGTGGAGGGGTGTTTGTCCATCTCGTGCTTCTTCATCTCCTTCTCCGTTAGGGCCTGGCTGTCTCGTGCTGTTCACGTCACAACCACTATACACACACAAGGCGGCCATATTTTAATTTAGAGAACTTTGTTAAAAACAGACATTTTCCAAACCCAAAATATTCACACTAGGCAAATATGTGCATTCCCAAACCCTAATGGAGAGAAGATTGGCAGACCTGCGGATGAGGAAGCACGCAGAGACCTCATTGTTCTCATCCACAGCTCTGTGCAGGAGGGTCTGCTTGCAGCCAGAGGGCCCTATGCTCCAAGCAGTCGCATCACAGCCATGGCGGACCTGGGTAGAAAATGCAGTAATATTATTATTGTCATAGCGAGAGTACATAAAGATGCACTTAAGATGTGAATACAGGTCGGTAAAAGGGTTTTGGCTTTAGTGGCTTATGTTTATTTTTGGATCCATTCCTTGTTCCTATCAGGTGTTTTGAATAAGACTGACAGATATGAAGGAATGTAGACGAAGGTGATGGATGTTATATGGACATACAAACATCATTGCTGTTTCCTTAATACAATAGAAAGTATTCATTCGTTTTTTTCTTTTGGAGAAAGTATTTATCTAAATGTAACTAACACTCAATTAACATAAGAGAACAAAGACCAAAGACTAAATCTGACCAACAAAACAACTACATGTATCTATGCCTCAGGCTCTTTAAGGTTTCATTTCATTTTTTCGGTTTCATTTTATCTTGAATACAGTTTTGTAATAGTGAATATTTGGCAGTGTGAAGAACTAAGAGGGTCTGTTTATCTCTAAATTAGCAGTGTATGCATTTGTCTCACCAGCGTGGATGCAATATCTTCCAGGCCATTCTCCAGAGCCAGCCACAACGGAGGGTCGCCTTTGTCATCCACCACAGACATATCACCTCCTCTTGTGCAAATGGCATCCACCACCAGTGGCAGCTGGTTACTAATGGCCAACTGTAGTGCTGTTTGTCCCTCCTGGGTCCTGGTAGTGGAGAAAGAATGGACAAACAAGAATTGAAAGAGCATTTATTATATAAGGGAACACCTGTTTGCTATGGAAAAATATATTGCCATAATAAGCAGAGAATGAAGTCTCACTCCCTGGTGCTCCTACACAATTTACGTTTTAAAATTAAAAAAATGTCCAGACTGGGTAGATTTTTCACATCATATTTGACTTAACAGCTGAGTGCAAGGATGCTCTGACAAGACTACAGCGCATATGGCTTAATATTACCACCTCCCACACGTTAGAGATGTTTTTCATCTAGCTTGCTTTTCTCATTAGGAATCCTTAGCCAAGCAGGCTTTGAATTTGGGATTTGCCAAGCCAGCCCTGGGAAAACTTGCATCTACTCATTTGTTGCTGTAAAATTCACACTTGTATGTCTTGTCAGCCATTGCTATATTGAGTATGGTGGATACAGTCATAGATATGCTCGGAATTCCGTATTAAAAACCTTAAAAAACTCTCCCCTCAGTATACCAAATACAATCATTCATAAAACAGGCTGTACAAAATATTTACATCTGCAAAGGAAAATAAGCCTTACCTAACGTTGATGTCGGCCTGGTGCTCAAGCAAGAAGAGGGCACTCTTGCTGTCCTGTCTTTGGATGGCCATGTGTAGCAGGGTTTGTCCATTGGACATAGGGTCATTGATAGAAGCCCCTGAGCCCAACAGCTGAGCAGCTATGGTGTGCATGCCTGACAGGGACACATTGTACATGTCATACATCATATACACAGATCAACAAGGTTATGGACTTCACATGTGATTTTGATAATGCAGAATGCAAAGTAGTAAAGGAATATCCCTGTGGAGGTGTCATGCTGTGTACCTGTCCAGAGAGCCAATCCCAGCACTGTCTGGTCCATTGAGTCTTTAAGGCTGAAGTCTGGAATGATCTGGAGATTGTTGGTGGCATGAAGTGCATTGGCTGCAATAGAGCCATCAAGGGAGAGGTTAGTGGATCCGTTTCAGGACGTTTAGGAACAAGACGTAGTGAGGAAAAGCAGAAGTTGTTTAAAACACCTGCCATGTTGGCTCTTTATTTACAAGCTTTTATGTATAAAGGCTGACCTTTTTGCTCAAGGATGACAGACACCACATCAGGGTGGTTGTTAGCAATGGCCATGTGGAGGGGGCTCTGCATGGCCACACCAGCAGTGTCCTCAGGCAGAGCCTTCTGGGTCTGCAGGTTGGGGTTGGCCCCTTGCTGCAGCAGCTCTGCTGTCAGGCTCGCCAGGCCGAAGCGACACGCCGTGTGGAGCGGGCTCTCACCCTGACAGAAGGTAGCAGGATTATTACCGAAACAAATAATAAGATCTTTAGTGTTACATACAAATGTTCATCTACGTCTTAGGATGTGATGATAAGTTATCCAGTCACTTTTTATGGTCTTGAGATACCAAATTAAGAAAAAGCCTGATTTTGATTGATGACTGCAGTAAAATGACACAAAGAGAGTAAGAGATCTGAATTATATAAACCAAGATATCACAATCCGGCAGTGGCTCAGTCAGTAGAGGCTTGGACTGGGAGCTGTAGGGTCGCCGGTTCAAGTCCCCGACCAGACCTAAATATGGAGTGTGGACTGCTACTTGGAGAGGTCCCAGTTCACCTCCTGCCCTGCCGTGGTGCCCTTGAGCAAGGCACCGGACCTCCCCCTTCCCCCCCACTCCCATTGCTCCCCGGGCGCTGTACAATAGCTGCCCACTTCTCCTAGTACTAGACTCCTGGTACTAGGATGTGTTAAATGCAGAGAACAAATGTCACTGTGTGTGCTGTGTGCTCTGCATGTGACCATTAAAGAGGGTTTCATCCCTCCGATTCTATCTATCTAAAAATATTTCTAAATGTATTCTTTTTACCCATGAAAACAAATCGTTTTGGAAAACTATATCCAAGTCTAAGTCTGTATCATAAAACAGCAAATCCTAATAGTAAACAAGTTCATTTTGAAACCTGAGAAATTAGAAACTCATCAAAACTGTGTAATTGGTTGCTTGTTTTGTGTCCTAATGTTCACACTTACCCATTTGTTGACATGGTTGACCTTTCCTCCATGAGTGGCAAGGAAAAGTGCAGCTGCCTCATTGCCCGCCCGCGCTGCTCTCTGCATTAGACAGCTTTCTACAAGGGGTAAACAAAAGAAGATGAAGATGAGAACGTGACATTAAAAAGCACAGTTCATTCTAGACATGAATCTCAAGTGAGGTAATCAAGCAGCACCTGTGGTAGAGTCCGGTGCATTCGGGTCACTTCCTCTCTGAATAAGCTGGGCTGCAGAGCTATTCTCATC
Source organism: Notothenia rossii (assembly GCF_949606895.1). Classification (NCBI taxonomy): domain Eukaryota; kingdom Metazoa; phylum Chordata; class Actinopteri; order Perciformes; family Nototheniidae; genus Notothenia; species Notothenia rossii. The sequence continues at coordinate 22,121,395 of NC_136907.1, read as the reverse complement.
AAAAGAGGTGCCATTCTCCACTGGAGCGTCATCCTCAAAAGGGTTGACTGAGGGATCCGAGGACAGGGTGATGTACTGCAGGGCCAGCCACAGAGCTGTGCTGCCTTCATGGTCCTTCAGCTCAAGGTCAAGTCTAACGGGATGGACAGATTATGGCAGGTTACACGCAGGATTATTTTAAGAGTTAAAGGATGACCAGGGTCACATACATGGTCTTAAAGGGACAGTCACCTCAAAATCAACTGAATTGTCTCTTTAAATAGTGTTGCCTTGATGTAGGATTCTATTTATACAAATCTTTTTAGTGAGTATTTTGTAAATTCAGGTATTTTTAAATTGTTTATTTGTTGTCTAATTTAGTTTTGGTAAGCATGTTAGAGAAAAAAATGAATAACAAGGAATAATATTATATTTTCTTTTTTTTTATAGTTGAAGTAATTGTACACTAAGCATGCTGTGTGTGTCTTTCCATGATAAAAACAAACCTACTTATTCCATTTAAATCGGAATTTAACTCACTGTTTGCATTGTAGAAGCTGGTTGAACACTGGCTCATTCCCGGAGGCCACAGCTTCATGCAACGGTGTTCTAAAAAAAGACAAAAGAAAAAATCTCATACTTTGCACAGCCGTTGGGCAGCTTTGCATAGAGCTGAGAACCCTACCTGCCCTTGCTGTTCTGCATGTTGGGGTTGGCTCCGGTCTTAAGCAGAGCCTCTGCGATCCGCGCCATGCCGCTCATCACTTCTGCAGAGTGTTTCTTGGGGCTGAAAGAACAGACGAGGTGAAGCGGGGTTTCAACCGCTCCCACTGTGGATGCGTTCACCTGAGCCGAGTGACGAATCAGGAAGATGGCGGCAAACTCATCCCCTGGTAAAATAGGAAGAATAATTTATGAGGGAAGAGAGGAGTTTCTGCTTTCATTTCTTACTTTACGAATCTAATATTCACACAGCAAAATGACAGGAAAAGAAGCCCATTGGGTATTGACACCAAGTATCGGCTTTTTAGTTCATTTTGACCTTCACTTCTTCAAGAAAGACACACAACTGTAATAATAAAAGCTCCCACAGACCTCTTTGGATAGCCTTGTGCAGGAGGCTCCAGCCACTCTGATCCACCATGTCCACATCTGCTTTGTTGTTAACCAGAGTGGTGGCAATACTCTCCAATTTACAAGCCAGGGCCAGGTCAAGAGCGAGATCACCATTGTTGTCCAGTTCATTCAGCTTTCCAGGTAACTGGAAAAAATATCAAAAACAACCTTAAAATAAACCATGATATAGCATAATGACAATTCTACCAGTATGTAACAAACATCGGTTATAATGCAGTTGATAAAAGATCTCTGCGGGGGGCTGACCTGTGAGTCCATCTCGATGAGATAGAGAAAGACCACATCTTCCCGCTCTACTTTAATGGCTTTGTGGAGAGGATACTCTGTTTTAGATTTGATCATCTTGTAAAGTAGTTGGGCGCTCATGGTGCTGAAATCTTCTTTCCTCAGGTCATCCTAGTAAAACACAAGCAATGAAACAACTTGTCAGTGTCAAACATCAGAACTGGCCCATTGATGGAGAAAGTCAACAAGTGTCATCTGTTATCTTCCGATAAAAACAATGTCAACAGGCTCTTAAGCTTATTCCTTGCTTTTCTGAAAGGCATTTATCAGAGCTCGAGACTGAGGTGTCAGAAGCTGCTGACAGTCTGCACCAAAGTCATAAAGATAACCCTGACCCCTGCCGAGCTACACCCTCTCTGGATTCATTGTATCGTAAATGATGAGATGCCTCATAACCCTGGTCTGTCAAAAAGGAAGAAGCGTGAGGAAACCGCAAAGAAACACAGCAGGTTTAAAATGATTCAACATTGGCATACTTTCATGTCTCAGGGCTAATGAAAACTGTTTTCCTTGTAGATTATCTGATAATCCAAACAATTTACAGAGTGGTTAGGAGATGATGCATTTTGGTAGTCCGATCCTGAAGTTAGCATTCCAAGTCTCCCTCGACCAACACAATGGGATATCTTTTATATTGCGGAAATAAAGCTTTGAGGCTGTTCATTATACTTAAATGTTTTGTTCAGCAGGATATATCCACATAGTAACACCATTTGAATGTTTCTTAAAGCATAAATGCAATTGCTGGAATAAAAAGCCAACGTAAGGCTAAACAACGTATCACTACAGCTAAGCAAAATGCGGCTAATTCGCTTGTAAGCAACCGCTGTTTTAAAGACACATAGAAACTTCAGACATTGTGGGGGAATCAACCAACGTATTTGATGTCGTAGGAAAATGTGAACATCTCTTCAGCTTGTGTAGCTTTTTTCAGGCATCTAACCAAGAACAATACAAACAACTAAGTTGAAACAAGGGAAGCGAAAGTGTTAAAATGCAAAAACATGTCTGGGTTTCTGAACTCATTCGTGCACCACTCTATAGCAGTTTGGTACGCATTATTATGAGGGCCACTTGCTTTTTCAAGCACACGACTGGGAAAATAACTCCGGCCGTGTTCAAACACTGCCGGAATAAGGTGCTCACCCAGTGACTGGCAATGATCTCCCCACAGTAGTTCATCAGGGTGGTGGCATTAAGCTCCTCAGCTGTTTGGTAGAAGCGTATGCAGTTCCTGACATTCACTGAGGACATCACGCCTTTTTCACACCTGTCAAAGGAGATAAACAAATGTATTTATGGGCTGTTAAGTGACATATGTTGCTCTGTAAGATGTTATGTATCAGTAATGCTGCCAATAGCATACATTCAAGTTAAATTAAAGCCTGCAGATAGGAAGTAAGTATATATGGCTGGTGACTGACCTCTCTCTGAGCAGCTGAAGCTGGAAGCGGTTGGCTAACTTCATCAAGTCAATTAGAAAGGCATCATCTTCAGTAAGCTCCAACACATCCGTGTATGCCCAGCGCAACATTGCCATGGCAACCTCAGGTTTGCAATCTGGAGATCAATCATGTCACCAAGTCAGAAATGTATGCAGAGTGATCAATGACTAACCTACCGTCATTTTCAGAGATGGAAATGTATACATTACATTTGTATTTTGTTCCTGGTAAAGGTGGCGCTAACTTGAATTACTTCTTATGTTGACAGGTGTTCTTAATTTAGAATAGTACATTATAAACTATTTGAAAATATATGTTTATTAATTAATAATCTGAACCTGCAAAATAACTAATGTTGCCAATTGAATGCAGATGATTTAAAAGTACAATATTTACTTAAAATGTTTACTTAAGATGTAACACATTTAATTAGATACTCTAGACCCCATATAACAATGAGTTTGGACAGCTTAAAAAATGAATTCCTTTATTTTGAAAACTTGAATAAACTCAACAAAAAAATATGTTTATCAGAGGTATTCCACATTTTTCCGGCATTTGCTCGTATTTATTTGAATTCAACCCAGGCTGATAGGTTTACTGTGAAATAGGCAGGCTGGCTAAAACCTACTCTGAACAAAACTGTGCACAATACTGGACTTTGACAGTCTGCTTGATCAGCTCCTAAATAAATATTCAAGCATTATATATTAACCCATAGGCATGTTGACTGATAGACGTGGGTAGGTAAGGACTGGATTTACATACATTTAAACCTTCGCCATTAACACAGTGACATCACATCATAGTTTGCTCACCAGATAGGTCCAGTTCGGAGGTGGAGGACAGGTTAGCCAGACTCCAGGCATCACTGCGAGCTGCCAACACAAACTTATGGGCACTGAGATTCTCCCCTGCGACTTTCACTTTCAGATCACTGCAAAACAAACACATTCATCTCTGAAAAACACAGGTTATATATATTTTCTCAAAGAAAACGCCTTCACAGTGGACAAGGATTCCATAAATGAAGAAAACTCAATACATTTAGGTAAATGATGAAAGCATTTAACAACACAAAACTATAGCAAAACATTGGTTTACAATCTTTCACAACAGTCTCACAGAAATTGTGAGTGAAAAAGGATGTATTCATGAAGTAGTCAATATAGGAAAGGAGACTTAGAATATATCGCTCAGTAGTTTGAGAGCTTGTAAATGGATGTTTTGAAAGAATGCCACCAATTACTTCAATCAATCAAGAGAAGGAAAATGATCATTTTTATGGGTTAAATATTCCATTGATGCATGACGTACATTGACAGGTTTTTGCATGTGTCTGCAATAGGGTAGGCAGGTTGTATCACACAAGTCACACCAGAGCAGACACATTACTGTCACATGATAACATATCCAGAACTGCTGGATTAGCTACATCTCAAACAAAAGCCATCCATTCCATCCCTGCTGGTCCTCACCTGTACTGTTCCTGCTGATAGAGGTTGGCCACGATGTCCAGCAGGCGGCTGATGAAGGTGTCTGCAGCTGCAGGGCTGGGGGAGCCCTGGCCAGGGGTCTGAGCAGCGAGCACGGCACAGCGCCGCTCTGTGTCGGCCAGCTTCTGCTGCATCTTCACATACTCCTGCCTGAGCAGGGCCAGGTGCTTTTGCAGCTTGGCCACCTCCTCTGTGCCACATCAAGGAGAGGGAGACAGGTAGAGGACAAAACAAAGATACAGGGATACAAAAAGTAGGTCAGAAATATTTATAACTGATCACAATTTGAAACGGGACTATTTGGACCACTTTTTCAGTTAAAAGGGTTGGTCGAAAATACAATGGCTGTAATTTGTAGTAGTTAGTGTAATTTATTTCACACTTTTATTTGTGAAAATTATGATATGAAGGGATAGAAAAATACAAATGTTGCTGATTGTAAACTGGATTTTCATCTACAGTGTTGTTTTGAGAATTGTGACTTGATCCATTATTCTTTTTCATAATTATGGCCCATTTCTGTGTCACCACGTTGCACAGAATAAAATAAATGTCCGCATTCCCTACACAGGGCATACACGATTTAAGTTTCCAAATCTTACAAACCTTTCCCTATTCCTCTTAATGCATTACACTTTCCACAGATCTTAGTGTTACAACACTTTTTTATGTATCAGCCTTGATTCCAGAGTTTCATGGGGGCCCATTTCCTTCCTTTAAACCAGTAAAGTTTTAGTGAGGAAAGAATGCTGAGACGGCACGTTACTTCGTCCTTCCTCGTAAACCGTTACTGGCACAGCTACTAGTCATGAGGAACAGGAGGGGGGTGCTTCTGAAAACCACCTGATCAGCTCAACACAGGAAGGGCGATACGGAGGAGCTGCAGTTTAGGGCCAACTGACCAGCAACTGGACTTATTCCTACACTATGTACTAAAGCACACTTTCCCTTTGCAGGATAAGCAGACATCACTAAGTGTTTTTTTAAAAGCACGTTTTTGCATGACGCTTTAAAAAGTCTTTCCGAAGACAACTGTGTGTACAAGCAGTTCTCCACCCTGTATAAACAATGCATCTTACCAAGTGTTGAGTATGAAATGCACTCCTCTTTGTCAGGACTTGTTAACATAATCTAGTCTCTTCCAGGCTATGCAAAACAATAAGCTTAGGCATTTACTGTAAATACACCACCAACATAATACAAGCATTGAAGGGGCAATTCGAAAATTAAAAAAATGGGCCTTCTCTTTTACATTTCACTTTCCCATTGAAGGTAAGGCTCAGACGCAGAAAGTATTTCCCAAGTCCAAACAAATGTGTTTTCTGCTCGGTAGCAATGGGGCAGATCCTTATACAACCCTAACAGCACCTAGATTGGATTGTAAATTATCTGGATCGAAGTTGTAAGTAGATTTACTTTAAGGAGGAACACACAACACACATTCCCTTGTGTCTAGGCCAAATATAGGTGGTGCACTTGGCTATGGCACTACTGCCAGGTTGTGCAGGTAACACCTTTCAGGGAGCTGTCACTATCCTGCCTCATGTATTTATTTACCCTCCTTTTCACAGAAATTGTATCATATGAACAAATGTTTTGTTGTGTTGTCTTGTTCAAATGACAGACATAGTTAAGGTAGCGTTGACCGGTATCGTTACTGAAATTATAATGTATATCGTCTGATTGGATTCGTGAGGCCGACATTTAATTAAACCGTAATACCAACATTACTTGCAACTCTGTAAGTTAACATAAGGGTGTTTTCTTACGTAGCAAACTAGCAATTTGCCTAAAACGGAATTATTATCCTCGGTCCAACCCACCAACATCTCTTGTCCCGTTCGGCTAACTCGTAGCTATAAAATTCAGCTAGCAACATCAACGAGAAGCTAACGGCAGAGCTGGCTCACTGACAGGTTAAGCTGTCGCAATGCTTTGTATTATTGCCTACAGACAATGCACGGTTTAGTTAACTGACAAGACACTGGTTGATCCGGACCAACAGTTCAACAAGCATACGCTGAAAACAGGGAGTGCACCCAACAGTCAAAAAACCAATCTCATACCTTCCGCCATGTTGCTCAGCGTTAGCTCCGTCTCTATCGCGATATGACGAGCCGGATAGTGGGCAGTTGTGCTGCGTTCAAGTGGTCCGCAAAACACGCTGATTGATAGTTCATCACATGATCTCCCCTATTCTTCTTGCACGGATATTACAATTGGTTATTTTACATAAGTGGTGCAATGACAATAAAATGATGTGTTTTTTTAATACTAAACTGTAAAAGATGTTGTGTTTCTGAACCAAAGCAGTACGGTTTACTGTAGGTCAATTTGGTAAACGGTTGTCAAACTTATGTTGCCTTCAGGAGCTTCTGCCAAAATCCTACCTCTGTCTACGAATGTGGCAGCCAGCAAATTCCTGCAGTAAGAGTTACACGTACACATAGTGGATTTAAAAGGGATACAAGTATCCTTTTTATCCGAGACTCCTATTACGATCTGCTTAAGTATTTATTGGTTCATTCATTGTATAGAAAAAAAGCTACTGACCTCCTTACAATTATGTTTGTTGGTACATGCCTGATCCCCAGAAATAAATCAAATGTACTGTACTATACATTGTGTCAGAAGCTCAATAGTTCCAAGATACTAGTTGATTAAGTAAAAAGTATGCTCAAATGTTAACAAATTCCACATTTTGAGCTGCTGTATATGACACAATTCTGTACTAATTTCTACCTTATGCTTCTAAAAACTATGGACTATTACTTCGTTAAATTCTACAATGTTCCTTGTTGACAGTAATGTGCTTGTAGGGGTTGCAAGACAGAACAAGCGTAACTGTTCACATACCTATAAACTGCAACAATGTTACAGTAGTTCTGAAAAGTGTAATATTTGGTTATCCATCAGCAACATTTGATTTGTTTTTGACTATTGGAAAATAAGGTAAAATCTTCCGGTAAAAACTTTTGACCAGAAAAGCAAAATAAATGCCTAAGGCACAGAGCATTAATGTGAATGAATTATCTAAATATATGCAATATTTAATGAGGATTATTTTCTTCTTCTTTTTTTAAATACTGTGAAAAATACTTGGTTAATACCACAGGAAAGGTTTTGATTGTCTATGTGAAGAGCAACATTTAGTCATTGTTGTTTTCATAACATACCTGAATTAAATACACAAGTAGATATTGAAAACAAGTCATATTTTAGAAGAACTTACTACAGGTGACAGGTTTCATAACATGAAAAATATACATCAGTATTTTGTCTTTGTACATTAGGCATAACTGCAATAGTTCAGAGCAGAATAAACGTGAGTTTGTGGATGAAGGGGGTAGAGCGAAAAAAAAAAAAAGGGGCACACATTCCTTATACACAAACACTCAAAACATTCGCAAACAAAATCCAAGAAACATTCAGCAAAGAAAACAAACCTAAACAAAGGTATGATAAAGCATGCATAACAATTCCTACTGAGGACAACAGGGACATGGAAAAGAGGAGCTGCTAAAATAACATAATATCGGAGAGCATCCTCAAACTTTATCTGGATATGAAAAATTAAGATGTGTACACTTCATACTAGGAGAGTTATTGCCACATCAAATTGTTACCAACACCCTAATTATACAGATTTCCTGTGTATTCACTTTTAAATAAATGTATACATAGGTGGTACACAATTTTTTCACAATTTTTTAACACATGTTCAATGCAGGGTGAATTGGCCAAGCATTTTATTAGGAGGCACTTTTGAAAAAAGATCAACAAAATGTAGCATGCACAAAAAACGTACGGGGTATGTTGCCTTTCTTCATTCAACTGAGCCGGATGGAAGGACAGATAACAGATAAAGAAAAGACAAAACCGATCAGGGTCACGTAGATGTCGAGCTCTGAGTGTTAGAGAATCCATCTGCGTGTTCTAATATGGCTGTAGTCCCTCCATCGGTCATCCATCTCTTTCTCGAGTCAATCAAGTTCTTCATAGGTAATATTCCTCCAACAGCTTCACACCTCTCTTTATATGCAAGACCTTCTGTTCAAACTATCTAAAAGATCATTAATGCATGCTGGGGTTGAAGGAGAGAAAATGGAAACAAATAAATCTATCTGAGCCAGCGCTTTTCATTTGGTCTAAGTGTCTTGATGGATGGAAAGGGTGCTTATATATTATCCGGTTTAGTCTGTGATATATACATGTCTTTACAATATCTTCCTGAATGTTGAATCAGTTCACAGACTTGAAAAATGTTTTATCGTCTTCTGGGTTTTTTTTTTTTTTTTTGTGTTGGCACTTGCTTGGCGGTTGTCTGTCAGTCTTGGTGTTCACTTGTATGTTCTATTGCAGCCTACAGTAGCCAGTCTGTTCCTGCCGAAATATAAAGGAGGACAAGCCTGGCGACAGGGTGGAAGAGTGCAGGAACAGTGCCATGTTGAATTTTCAATTGGAGACCTGTGGGAAAGTCCACAAGATATAACAGAAAATAATTGTTGGCAAGCAGCTGGACCAATCAACAAGCTCAAATATTAAATGATAACAAGGCAAAAGACATGAAGTATATAACACCGGTTTGATGTGTGTGCAATATAAAGTTAGGGTATACGTTCTGTACTCATTGGTACTTTTATTCTAGTCAGTTTGACAGTGAGTGACACCCTAGGGTCAGATGAGATAGTGTAAGGCTAAAGGTGCATTTCTGGTTCCTTTAAGTAGAGAATCGATATGTCTATTTCAAACAATGTCACAGCTATTGCCCAGTTCCATTCCCCCTTTCACATTGGAGCAGATGCTGAGGCCTACATCGTCTAGAGCAGGGGTGTTCAAAGTGTGGGAAGTCCCCTCCCAATTATTATTGCTATTATTATTATTATTATTATTATTGTTGCTATAATGCAGGGGTATTATTATCCAGTGGAATGCCCTTACCTACTGGCCTAGTTAAATCAAAGTGGTTACTTTTTTTTGGCTGGGCAGTGTAGTTTTACACACCGTCTTATTTGACTTTCTCAGTACTTAAAACTGTTTTTTGGGGGCAGACCCCCACAAAGAAAAATATATATTTACACACGTAAGGTCAACATCTTAACGTTTTTTTATGCTCATCGAGTCATCCATGAGCAGAGCATCAAGCTGGGATGCCTCAGCTGAATGCGGCTCGCGTCTTGTGCTGCATTCAGTTGCACTCGGACATTAGGGATTTTCTCTCATAAATGTCCGATGAGCCACAACTTTTATTTCATAACAAAGCTGACGTTTTGTGCCAGATGCTGTCTCCTCTTTCACTTAAGGTAACTTCATTAAAAATCGATCCATGTTGCCGCTCACATAAAGTTAGCTGAAGTTAACCAGCTAGATTTCACTGTTTCTCATTATTTTTTTTCTAATGCTGCGCCTCCCCTGAAGCTCTCTGGCGCTCCCCAGGGGAGGCGCGCCTCACACTTTGAAAACCGCTGGTCTCGAGGGCACAGGAGTGTCTAATAAACATGGCATGCCAAATGACAGGTTTAGCCTGATGCACAAGGAAGCTGTGATTTGTGAAGTCAAGAATACTTACCCTGAAAACATGAAGCTAGATTTGTTGCTAAATATCACTCAAACGCAGTCTCTTGGCTTTTTCGTACACAGCGGGCAACTTTCCTTTTGAATGCGCCGTGTCTGTCCTCCCTCCACTCTTTCTGTATAGGGAAAAAAGGTAAACTATTCAGTTTATCTTTTCAAGTGTTTGGCCTATTCCATTTTTATTTCATTGCTAAATTACATTCATGCATTTTTTACTTGTGCATTTTTAGATATATGCTCTATTTAATGCCATTGCAGACATACATAAGCTATTTCTTGCTTGTTTGTGCTTGGAAGAGACAAGCACATGCATTTTATGCACACTATTTCTATTTTCTTGTATTAATTGACATACTTTGTCCAAAGATTTACTTTGTTGAAAATGGATATATAAAACAAGACAAAGAAATATGCATTATCATTTGCCTTACATCTATATTAAATACAAAACAATTAAAATACACAAAAATAATATGAAACAAAGACATTTAAAGAAAATAAAAAATGGTATAAAAAAATCCTACAATTACAGGGAAGGATACTACTTCTAATAACCCTTTTAAATAATTAAACTTACTGCAGCATCCACGTTGGCTGGTGAGTCACCATTTGGGTCAGCCAGCATAGAGATAACACTAATCATGATGGTTTCCACTGTGTGGATCGGCAGCCAGCGCTCCTCTGGTTTCTCATAGCCGTACTTGTCCTCCCCAGGCTCGTGCAAAATAGAAATACATACGTCTCCATTTTTATCAACTGGAAAGAAAAAGAAAATATATGGAAACTTGTGAAGCAGAAAATGCTATTTGCATTTCCTATGCTATGTGTAATAATAATTACACAATTTGTAGTCATGTCCACAAGACATTTAGCTTATCAACTACCAAACCAGTTCATGATATTGTTCTTAGACAGTACCTATGAAAAATGTCTGTCATTTTAAAGTTTATTTTTGTCACATTGATTGCATTTTTTAGCAAGACTTACCTTATTCTATAACTTGTAAATAAAAGGTATCCCTGCTACAGCCTTATATTGACATTTGGAATGTATTCCTCTGACTTTAATTTAAAAACTAACAAATGCCTGCTATCATAAGCATTTATACATATCACAAAAATAAAAAATCCTAAACATTTCTGAAATGAAACCCTAGGAAATATTTAAATATTTTAGAGGGGTTGTCTTACTACACACAGAAGCAGACACCTGTACGTACCATTAGGATGCCAAATATCTGTGATGAATTTCATTTTAGGTGGCCTGAGAGGATAATCTTTGGGAAATGTCAGATGAGCTTTAAACACACCGCCTTCACTGTGGAAAAAAGAGAATAATCAATATTATAAAAAGTGCATTTTGTGTAAATTTCACAGCATCCACAGCAACTGAGGAGCAATAAGAGTTGCCAGGCCCAACATAAACATATTTTTATTGTAATATGGTAAACTTACTACAGTGTGTCTGGAGGCCCGATGATCAGTACTTCCCATCTGTAGAGATCATTATCCTCGATCAGGCCAGCTGAGAATCCTTCTACTGGGTTTTTGTTTAGCTCTAGGTATAAAAACAAAAGCCAAATTCAAATTGCCAAAAGCTCATTTTATTATAGTTCCTACAGAATAAAATTACAATGATGCTGTGCCTTAAAACCCTTGTCTACGGAGGCCTTGCGTGGAGGTGTGAATGGAGCTTCTTGTTGCTGAAACCACACACCATCCTATTCAGCCAACTCCTACTCACTTACTGGATCAAACTGCAATTCTAGAGACATATTTCCCTTTGTAACTCTTAACTGTTCTTGCATTTCAACATGTATTATTACTTATAGAATATTAACAAACTTAAATATACCATCACCACTTGTGCAGAATACTGATTCTGAGCAAAATCTAAAATCCTGTCAAGTCAGTTTATGTTGGTCTAAGGAAAAATGTAAAAGGGTAGAGTGACAGTCAATTGTATGTGATTGTTGTAAACCCTGTGGGCTTTTCACCGCTTAAAAAAAAGTTAGGATGTTGGTCCTATTTGCATTGTATTGTATTGTATTCGTTTTAGGATGATCGGATTAATTTCGGTTTAAATTAGGAGTGTGCTCATTTATAAAGATGGTTATGTTTTGCTCAAAATTTTGGAACAGTGAGGCATACAATATTTTTTTTTCCAAGATTCAAGAAATCTAGGGAATTAAGTAATATTATCAACAACATATCCCCCTACACAGATTTTCAGTGTTTTAAGACATGTTTCTCTCAAATTGTTCCCAAATCTGATCACCACAAAACATTTGTATCACTATAATTATTAAATAGTATTTTTTTTATATTCCTTGCCTTTTTAATGATTTCAACGATTCATGAGTTGGATTTAAATGTTTACTTTAAAGTGTTTGGGAAATTATTGTGAATAAATTGAGATAACTGTTTATCTCTTTCTTTTATTTGATGCAGATTCAGGTAAAAGGATTATAAACTTCTATTATTTGTTTGTTGGCACGGCTTGGGACATCAAGTACCTGTGCAGTAGGTCACATACTGTACATTAGTGTATTGGTAATAATAATAATAATAATAGATTTATTTTGTTAGCAGTAGTACTATACTAGATAGTAGTATATTACATTTTACTTGTTGGACGCTTTTATCCAAAGCGACGTACATACTCAATACTGTGGACAATCCCCACAGGGGCAATTTGGGGTGAAGTGTCTTGCCCAGGGACACAACGACATGCTGACTGCAGTGGGGTTTGAACCTGGCTGTGACCCACTGATCCGAGCACCTACTACCCACTACGCAACACGCCTCCATATCTCTGAGGGCTTTATCTATCTATAAAGTTCTCAGGGATATAGATGTGTTTTATTGGTCAGTCAGTGAATACATTAACTTCTATTCTAACTTTCTGTATGTTAAATTTTTTTAAATAGCTGCCTCTATGTCGCAAGTGAACTCTGAGGCTTTAAGGTTACTTCACAAGCACTGATGGATTAGGTAGAGAATACCAGTAAGTGAGTTTCAATGCTACACTGGATTCTGTTATAAGTGTATGTCTGCAACAAAAGGACAATAAACAGCCTCTGCAATTGTTCCAAGTGCTTATAGGGAGGCAACTACAAATGTGTGACATCAGATTAATTACCTCATTGCAATCAAGTCCTACTCAGAAATATCCTTATATAAAGCTACACAAGAGCACATTATGTCCCTGAAAGGCAAATGTCCCTCAAATTAGTGCTACAAACCAAACAAGTTACATGATGCGTTGTTCGACTCAAGTGTTCTTAGAAATATGTCAAATGCAATTGGCAGACTGCCTTTTCTAAAACTGCGAATATAGATAATGCGAGATTAGCTCGTTAGCTAGGCGTGTTGAAGCTAACAACAGTGACAGCAGCTAATTTAGCATACAGATGGAGCGAGTATTATGTTAACAATTAAATACGGTTTGCCAACACCATTGGGTTATTTAGTGGGAAATTATTTTATTGTATACATAAATACATTAACTAACATCAGGCTGATCACATAACTAGCGAACACCGTGTCTATACAATGAAACACTACTTGTTATGTATGTTGAAATATATGTAAACACATCGACTCACTCAAGCCAGATAGAGGCTAACGTGATGCTAGCTGCTTTAAGCTAGCACGACACTAGAAAGTCGCTGACACTTCTGACAGCGGCTTTCAACTGAAAACAGTATGTAACGTCTTAATACAAAAGAGTTGGTCTCTCAACACACTGGATGTTGTTAATTGTCGACGCCCACTGCTATAAAGTCAGCGCAGTTTATTTGTCATTGGCGTTAGTGTGAAAGGCTGAAGAAAACAGTTTGCGCCAGTAGCACCATCGTTTGAATCACAGCTAACGGCGGCGGCTCATCGTTAGCTCGGCAGCCAGCATCAGTTACCACCAAGGTTTAATAATTAACGTTACCTGCAAGCTGTCTCCTGAGTAACAGCGCAGACTGAGGCTCTGTCATAGTTTAGCAAATGTAATGCCGCTTTGTTCAAAGGTAATGTTTTGAGTTAATAGCGTTAATTTAACGTTGACTAAAGTGTACTTCGTCCCTCTATTTTCAGTTTAGTATTCTCGTCATTCTTCTTCGTCGCCGCCTCCTCCTCCTGCTGCTGTTTCTTCTTCCTTTTCTTCTTCGTTGGTATTTCACAGAAGCCGGCATGCATTACTGCCACCTTCTGGATATATATTACATTTACATTTCTATCTTGCCTTGGATTTTTTTGCAACAACTCTGTTCTTCTTGGACGATTGTAAACATTTCCCACAAAATATTGTCAGATGTTATCCTGCAATGGGCATTGTTTTGCAATTTTTACAATTTCCTTTTCTTTCCTCTCGTTATTAATACTTATTACTTATTTTCAATATCTCGCCCTGCATCTCATAATGATTGTATTTTGAACTGACAATAGATGTTTGTCAGCTTCTATTTTCTATAAGCTATAAAGCAGCGTTTGCAGCGTTTGTCTTTGTCTTGTCAATATGCTTTGAAGTAATGGCTTTCTTAGAAATTACCATAGAGTCTAAGAGTGTTTTCAAAGAGGACAGCATTTCTGTGACACATTATGGTAAATCCCTTCATAAGTTCAATTACAAAAAAAAAGATGACGGATGTCCAGATGTCTTCCAGGTTGAACACGTTGAAGATCAGTCAGTTATATGGATGGGTGCTTGGAGATGTGTAACTATGGATATTCTTCTGCAGAATACGAGAAGAATAAAGACAAATTGATGTTCAGACTGCCATGTATACGGTTGAATTCTGGCACTACATTAAAGTCTAGTTTTAGACAAATAATATAGCTGTGGGCTGTTTCTTTGTTTTCCATGAAACCAGTGAGCTGTCTGTACTCATACTCACACAATACCCTGTGGTACTTCTCCTGTCTGTGGCGTCTGCCGCCCAATCTGCGTCACTATAGGCTTGAAGCCCTAAGCCCTCGCTGCTCTTTCTGTAACAAAGCTGTTTATCTGTTGTACCTTTAAGATAACGGAAAACATGTTTTGCTGTAATCCAGTGCTCTTCTGTGGGATCAGCAAAATGCTGTGATAACTTACTCACTACAAAACATAGGTCAGGGCGAGCACATGTTGTCAAATAAATTAGGCTGCCTACAGCTTCTCTATACATTTTTACATCCGTAAATTTTTGTGCATCCTCATTGTAGTCTAGCTTTTGATCACATGGTGTTTCCCTAGTTCTACACTCCTGCATGTCAAAACGATTCAGGATCTTTTCCACATATCTCTTCTGGGATATTTTTACACAACTGGCAGACTATTCGAAGTCCATGCCTAGAAAATGTTTTAACCTGCCCAGTTCCTTCATCTTGAATCTGGTGGAGAGCATATCTTTCACCTGCTCTAGGTTTCTAGTGTTGTCTGCTGCGATGATCAAATCATCCACCCAAATCACAATTATCAATTTCCCTGACTCTTTTGACACCTTTGTGTAAACACAGGGATCTACTGGGTTCTGTAAGCATCTCGTTCCAATTTTGCCCAGACTGTTTCGGGCCGTAAATGGATTTTTCTAGTTGGCACACTAGCTTCTCTCCTTTCTTCTCGTAACCTTCAGGTTGTTCCATATATATGTCCCTATCAATGGGTGCGTGCAGGTAGGCTGTCTTCACATCCATCTGGTGTAAAATCAAGTCGTCTTCGGCTGCCTTCTGCATAACTGCCCGTACACTGGTCAGATTAGATGTAGGGGAGAATGTCTCACCGTAGTCTATTCCTTCCCTCTGACTTTAGCCTTTAGCTACAAACCTGGCCTTGTACCTGTCGTGCCCTTCAATACCCTCCTTGATTGAGTACACCCACTTGCCTCCCACTGTCTGTCTACCCTCGGGTAATTTTGTTAGAGTAAAAGTATGATTGTCCTCCAGGGACCTCATCTCCTCATCCATCGCTCTCTCCCATTTTCCTGATTCAGGGGATATCATGGCCTCTTTAAAGGTCTGAGGTACACTACTCTGTAGCAGTAATCTATGCTGGTAAGTGTACTGTCATCCTCGTCACTTTCTCTCTGGGCCTAGTCTTTCAGATACTTTGGGGGTTTATGTTCCCGGAGGGGATATCTCCCGCTGCATGAGGCACGTGACGTCACCCTAGGGTGCTCAGTGTGAGAAAAAGTTTTTAGAGAGTACTTGTCCATGGACAAGTGAGTTTGGCAATTTACTTGTCCGAATACATTTTTCACTTGTCCAGAATGGACACAAATTGGGGCCACTGGAATCTTCTTCTTCGCCATCGTATTTGACATTTTCCCACGGTTTTTACGACATAGCGGTAAGATTTTACTGCATCACACATAGTGTTGGGTATCGTTTGGATTTTAACGATTCCGGTTCTGCTTTTCGATTCCAGTTATTTTCGGTTCTCGATTCCGGTTCTTTGAGAGGGTAAAAATAAGTCCCATGACAAATTGGGAGGAAAATATATTTATGAAAACATTAAGTCAAATCTGTATTCCTATTTACAAATCACTTCATACTGTTTAATTTCTTACGGTTATTGAATACAATTATATAAAAATAATCTCTGCATTGTTTAGTTAGTTCTAAGTGGTGCAGTTTGAGAATGTACAATTGGCCCAGTCTCCTCTGATGTTACACTGCAACCTGCCTGTGAGACAGAGTCCAACCACACAGTCTGTGTGTCCAACACATGTCCTGCAACACACATGCTGCAACCTGCCTGTGAGACAGAGTCCAACCACACATGTCCAACACATAGGCCTAATAATAATAATAATACATTATATTTATAGCCTATAGGCCTAGCGCTTTTCTAAAACTCAAAGACGCTTACACATGTCCTGCAATACACATGCTGCAGCTGCCCAGCTGCTCACTGTTTGTAAAAGTAAATAAATAGTATTTTCATTTCAATAATGTAGCTACTTTCTATACCCTGCTTCATAAACAATACTGACATCCCTGTGCTCCTCCGAGTCTGGGGGTCCGGGGATGTGAGTACAGCGCGAGGACACAGGGAGGCTGCTTCACTTCATAAAGGAAATAGTGGTCAATATTAACAACACAGGAGCTAAAACGCTAAATAACCTTCATTACGTGTTAGAGAAAGAACATAAGAAAGATTGACAAAGATGAGGCTGTTAAACGGGCAGCGGATCCGCTGTGCGTAGAAAGAGAGAGAGAGAGAGAGACGCTGAGCTGCACCGTGCAGCGATCAGCTGATCCGGTGTTGCAGTATAAGTTGAGTCATGACAACTGGCGACATTCTATTATTTTCGTCATAGGAATCCGGGGCGTGTACATTGAGGACCCATTGTTGACTTACCAGGAAAGAAACATCGTTTGTCGTTTACGTTCATCTTTTGCCATATCTGCCTTCCTAAGATCACTTTGCTGCACATTCAGTACTCGTATGTGAGGTTGTGGGTGAGAGGCCGATATCGTGACGCTTACAGGGAGGTATCGAACATTACAAACTAGGTGACTGTGTGGATGCCTGTTCAAAACATTGCAAACTTCAATAAATCATTTAAATTATATATTTGTGTCCGACTTTCATTTGTTCATCGTTCTTAATGTGATGTATAGTAGCTTTGATAGCTGTCCATACCTTCAGACAGCCTAAAAGTAAAACACAAGTTGTTTATTCACAGCCCGAACGCTCATCGAGATGACTGGATCAGTCATGACAACTTGTGATCAGCTCCGATTAAATTGTGATATCAATTCTGTAGCTAACCTCCAGGGAGCACGTTTATTTGATGAAATACCTGTATCCCTCTCATCACAACAAGACTCTACACTGTGCAGGAAAAACAATTACATACATGAAAATAACCTTGATGCATGGGAATTAAACACACAAACTAACAGATAAATCATCAGAAGAAGGCAGAGAGGAAGTAAATAACAACAGGAACACGGAAGGCAGACAGAATTGCTTAGACACGGGTGTCACATGAAATTTTAATGTTCTGGAAAGTTCCTTATACAGCTTTAGCCTTTTTTATCTCATGAAGTCCCTAAGTCAGAGGTTCTCAATAGTTTTTCAGCCAAGGACCCCTTACAAGATAGAGAATACACCAAGGACCCCCTCATTCTGATTTGTGATTTTGGGCTATATAAATAAAAATTGACTTGACTCGACATGTATGTCCCTTGGAATAATCTGATGTAGCCTATTTTTTACACTTCTATAGTCTTAGTTATGTGAAAGAAGAACACAAGAGCAATGTATTAGAAATATATTAGATATGTATTAAAAATATTTGCACCATCTCAACACAGAATACCCATAAAACAATCAATCAATTAGCTGCAAGTAATACTGTACCTAAACAAAATATCAAAGGGAAATCAAGAGAAAAGTGATAATTTGAAGTGCATTTCAGAACACACACACACCACACACACACACACACACACACACACACACACACACACACACACACACACACACACACACACACACACACACACACACACACACACACACACACACACACACACACACACACACACACACACACACACACACACACACAAAGATAACACATCAAGTGTTTCACTCTTAGTTAAAATTAAATGATTTATAAAAGTCTAATAACAAAATAAATGCAGGCTATAAACAATTGAACACATGCCTGCATTGCAACATATATCAAGTAAATTGCAAAACAACTGCAACTGCATTGCTACAATCCCAAACCACTACTTGTAATGGCAGCCAGCTCTGGACACTATTGGAGTGATGCAAAGCAGTCCATGAAGCTGATTGCTTCTCTCTGCAAGTGAAGACACACATATCAAACTAAATCAATAAATGCAACATACAGTATCTGACATTTCTGTTGCTCACACACATAACCACACACACACACACACACACACACACACACACACACAGTGGCGCAAAAAGTGGGTATGCACTATATGCGACGCATAGGGGCGCCACACCAGTGGGGGCGCCCAACAAGCGATGGTAAAAAAAAAAAATTAAATTAAATAAAAATAAAATGGTATTTTCTTTATGTTTCTAAATAGTTTCTGCATTTCCTTAAGGTTTTAAAACATTTTAGAGGAGTAATATGCTAGAGAAGGGCGCCCTATCTCATAAGATTCCATCATAGAATTTTGACATAGAGGAGGGAGCACGAGCAGGGACGCTGTGAACACTGAGGAGCAGGCGCTCGTTGTGAGTTAACGTCAAAAAGAAATCATGGATAAACCAAAAAAGCGGTCGGGGGCAGAAAATAGAAAAAGAAAGAGGGAAAAGGAGACGGCGTGTCAAGGGATGCGACAACAGCTAAATAAGTGGATGTTGAAAGGCAACAGGTAGGAATAGGATGATTTAAAGTGTGACGTCTGTCTGTGCTTGGAAATAACTGGCTAGCGTATGCTAACACTGGGCATGTAGCAGCCAAAGGTGGGTGGGTTTATGCAGTGGCGCAAAAAGTGGGTATGCACTATATGCGACGCATAGGGGCGCCACACCAGTGGGGGCGCCCAACAAGCGATGGTAAAAAAAAAAAATTAAATTAAATAAAAATAAAATGGTATTTTCTTTATGTTTCTAAATAGTTTCTGCATTTCCTTAAGGTTTTAAAACATTTTAGAGGAGTAATATGCTAGAGAAGGGCGCCCTATCTCATAAGATTCCATCATAGAATTTTGACATAGAGGAGGGAGCACGAGCAGGGACGCCGTGAACACTGAGGAGCAGGCGCTCGTTGTGAGTTAACGTCAAAAAGAAATCATGGATAAACCAAAAAAGCGGTCGGGGGCAGAAAATAGAAAAAGAAAGAGGGAAAAGGAGACGGCGTGTCAAGGGATGCGACAACAGCTAAATAAGTGGATGTTGAAAGGCAACAGGTAGGAATAGGATGATTTAAAGTGTGACGTCTGTCTGTGCTTGGAAATAACTGGCTAGCGTATGCTAACACTGGGCATGTAGCAGCCAAAGGTGGGTGGGTTTATGGCTAGCTTAGAATATGCAAACCAATGTTGCTGCGCCAGCGCTGACATGGAAAGTATGAGGTAGCATGTACAATAAATGACAAGAATCTGGAAAACATAACTAATGCAATAACTCTGGTTTATCATGGAATCATGCACACATTTGCTACCAAATAAGAGGCTTGCAAATGTCAGTTCATGTTAACAGACTGTTCTCAGATTGGCTAGTGTTTGCTAACACTAGCAGCTGAAGTGTGGTTTACGGCTAGCTTTAATGCAAACCGATGTTTCTGATAGCTACATTTAGATTTTGGTTAAACCCCATGCATGTCACGTCCAAATTGTATTAAGGTAAAATAACAACTGGTAAATATAAGGTAGCATGCACAATAAATGTCAAGAAGCTGGAAAACATAGCTAACCATGGAATCATTTAAATATGTTGTGCTGCCATTAGCTGTCTATGTTAGCTGTGCTGTCAGACATACAGGCTATACATCTGTTTGGTGACACAGAAGCTGTTATTACAGGGTCACATCTCTTTACAGGTCTGTGCTAAGTAGCTCTCCGTATTTGTTCTTTTAAAATTCAAAATGTGAATGTACTTTCAACAGCAGCACAACCTTACACGGCATAATAGTGTTTTTTATTTGTTCTTTTAAAATCCAAAATGTGAATGTACTTTCAACAGCAGCACAACCTTACACGGCATAATAGTGTTTTTTATTTGTTCTTTTAAAATCCAAAATGTGAATGTACTTTCAACAGCAGCACAACCTTACACGGCATAATAGTGTTGTTTTTTTTATTATTAAGTTGCCTTATCACTGGGCTGATATAATAATTTAATTTAGACAGCTGCTTTAACAGTGAATTCATTTTATTCAGGTGTGAGGATGGTGGCTCAGGAAAGACAGGGGAAGGCAACAGGTAGGTCTAACATTAGGTGTAAGTGTAGGGGTCTTGATACCAACAGATTCATTTCTTAATATTATTTTAATATTATTAATAAGGAAAAACTAATATGGAAAATCTATTTCATAATGTTTGTTTGACAATATATCTTAGTGGAAAAGAACACAGGCAAGGAGTGAATGAGACAGACATGAGGTCGGCGATGGCATCAAGTAGAGATGAGACCAGTGATGATGTCAGGTAGTAGGAGTTCTATTAGTTTGACCACACAAAACTCAATGTCCAGTATGGTTTGAAGTTCTGTTGACCAACCTATTCACTGTGTCCTTTTTGGGGATAATAGTGCAGACAGAGATGGAGAGCCACTCACCACAGAGGTGGAATTTGAGGAGATTGTCGAACCGAGAGGTGACGATGAGGTGGAAGAGAATGTGGAACAGAGAGGTGAAGATGAGGTGGAAGAGAATGTCGAACCGAGAGGTGAAGATGAGGTGGAAGAGAATGTGGAACCGAGAGGTGACGATGAGGTGGAAGAGAATGTCGAACCGAGAGGTGAAGATGAGGTGGAAGAGAATGTGGAACAGAGAGGTGAAGATGAGGTGGAAGAGAATGTGGAACAGAGAGGTGAAGATGAGGTGGAAGAGAATGTGGAACAGAGAGGTGAAGATGAGGTGGAAGAGAATGTCGAACAGAGAGGTGAAGATGAGGTTGTGGAACAGAGAGGTGAAGAGGAGAGGGCTGAGTCAAGGCCTTACTCAGAAGATCCATCAGACTGGCCACCACCACATCAGATTGGGGACTCATTTAGGCAGTGTGTTGTTGAAAATGGCCCACACAAATGTCCTGATGGGCCATATCCAAGATCAGAGAAGTCTAGAAGGTGTTTTTCGAAAGCGTATTGTTTTCGCACAATGTCAAATGGAGAGAAAGTTGCACGAGATTGGTTACTGTATTCTAAAAGTACGAATAAGGTGTATTGTTTTGCGTGTAAACTTTTCGGTGGAGCTAGCGTTGTTGACACACGCTTTGTGGTGGGATATAATAACTGGAAGAGTCTTTCAAAAACGCTGCAGCACCATGAAACCAGTGGTTTACACATCAACGCGTATCTTTTGTGGAAAGAATTAACATCTCGCTTACGCCTTGGTAAGACAATTGACAGTACCTTGCAAAAAGCCATAGAAGCTGAAAAGGCACACTGGAGAAGCGTGTTAACGAGAGTGATCGATTGCATACTCTTTCTCGCAGAAAGGAACTTGCCACTGAGGGGGAAGAATGCTACATTAGGAGATCCTAAAGATGGAAATTTTCTGGGTGTCCTTGAGGTCATAGCACGATATGATGTCACACTAGCAGAGCATCTTAGAAAGGTAGCGGCTAAAAAAACCACAGGATATCTTTCCTGGTGCACTCAGAATGAATTTTTAGATTCAATTGCAGACTGTGTACTTGGTAAAATTTGTGCCCAGGTCAAAGCCTCCAAGTACTTTGCTGTGGAGTTGGATTGCACTCCTGACATTTCAAAGCAGGAGCAGGCCTCAGTCATAATCCGGTATGTTCATACGGACGACAAAAAGAAAGCCACCATCAATGAGTCTTTTGTTGGCTTCATAGTTGTGAAGGACACAACTGGTAAAGGTCTCACAGAAACACTGACTGGGGTGCTGGATAGCCTGGGGTTGGAGTTGAAGAATTGTAGGGGACAGAGTTATGACAATGGCTCGAATATGAGAGGTATACACAAAGGTGTTCAAGCCTTGGTGCAGCAGAAGTGTCCAGAGGCACTATTTATCCCCTGCTGTAGCCACAGTCTCAACCTTCTCCTATGTGATGCTGCATCATCAAACAGAGTGTGTCTTACCTTTTTTGGCACTATCCAGAGACTGTACACCATTTTTTCAGCTTCGGTGAAGAGGTGGGATATCCTCAAAGAGTTTGTGGACATTACTCTAAAGCCTCTCAGTGAAACCAGGTGGGAGGCGAAAATAGACTCTGTCAATGCTGTGCGTTTCCAGTTAGGGGGGATTCTTGACGCTTTGGAAAAGCTTGAGGAAGTGGAAAAAGACGGCAAAACAGTCTCAGAGGCAAAGTCGCTCTCTGGCGAGATTGTTACCATGGAGTTTCTGATGTGCCTCTTGATTTGGTATGATCTATTGTCAGAGATCACGTTTGTTAGCAAGGCAATGCAAGCAGTGAACATTTCGATGGACACTGCCATAAGGATGATCGATTCTCTGAAAGAATTCTTCTGTAAGTATAGAGAGGAGGGGTTTCAGAAATCCCTTGACATTGCACGCAGACTAGCCATTGAGATGGATGCTTCCCCTGACTTTAAGGAAAGACGTTGCAGAAAGCAAAAGAGATTTCATGGAGATGATTCAAGCACTGGCCATTTTGAACAGGAACCTGAGACCCATTTTAGGTGCATGGTTTTTAATGTTATTGTTGACACTGTAATTCAGGAGTTGTCTGACAGATTTTGCAATCTTCAGCTTGTGTCCGAAAAGTTTAAGTTCATTTACAAAATGGAACACATGACAAAAGCTGAGTTGGAGGAATCAGTGACAAGATATGCACTGGCTACCGATGATGTTTCAAGGGATATCATTCAGGAAATTTACCCAGCAAGCCGTCTACTTAGGGGGCATGAAAAGGCTCTGGATAAACTAAATGTCCTCCTACAGGAGAACCTTGATTTGGTTTTCCCAAATCTGACAGTAGCCCTGAGAGTTTTCCTGACAATGCCTATGACAGTTGCCTCTGCCGAGAGATCATTCAGCAAGCTAAAGCTGATTAAAACATACCTTCGTTCCAACATGAGCAATGATCGCTTAACCCAATTAGCAGTCATTTCAATTGAAAATAGTGTGGCACGAACTGTTTCATTCGATGCAATACTAGATAAATGGGCAAGTGCAAAGGCACGCCATGTTACGATTTAGTAGCAACTAAAGAGTGCTCTACTACAATCTCAGGTAGCAACATTGTTACATAAGCTACATCATTTTTTAATTTTTTTTATTTATTAGCTTATTTGTCAGGGGCCGTGTACAAGACAGTTCAGGTACCAGAGTTAGCTATAAAGTGATTTACATCTGTGGTTGTTGTTAACAGAGTGTGTTCTAATGGATCTTTGTAAGCTTACTTTTGCATTTTAATGTTTTAATGTTTTATGTTGCATTGATTATAATGATTGTAAATGTGTAAATTTGTTTATTATTTAATGATGGTAGACCTACAGTGGCTGATATGCTTTAAAATAAACCCTTATTATTTAAAGGCCATGTCCAGCAGACTTATTTATTTATTATTACTATATATATATATATATATAAAAAAAATTTTTTTGGGGGGGCGCCAAAATTGTTGCTGCATACCCCCCTGACACAGGGCAGCTGCGCCCCTGCACGCACACACACACACACACACACACACACACACACACACACACACACACACACACACACACACACACACACACACACACACACACACACACACACACACACACACACACACACACACACACACACACACACACACACACACACACACACACACACACACACACACACACGGTTTAAAGTGGGCGGGAACGATCCAGAACAGCGTTTCGGCACCTTCGATTAATAAGTAAATAAATCTGATTGGCAGTTTCATACATAATAATGTCAAGCGAGTTCACAGGGCTGCCAACTCTCACACAATTGACATTTTTCACACGCTCTCAGCCACAAGTCCATTTTCTCAAGCAGTGAAAAACAAATTCATAACTGATAATGTCATGGTGCGAAAAGAGGACACTACTGCACATTGCGCAACAGCAGCACCAGGCAGCAGACCATCTGAATAGCGAGAAATATACACAAATGTATTATATTGTAACTTATTCCCATGCATGTTGCTCAAAGTAATCTCAGTCAGTCTCACTTCTGCGGCTCTCCCTCTCCTCTCGCGCCAGTGCGATGAGCCGCGCAGAGCCGGACACATCAGTGGACTCATCCAATTGAACCGCGAATTTAGACCCTCTCAGTCTTTCCAGCAGTTGTGATTTTATATCAGCAGACATGTCCTAAATTCGTCATCTGCTCTTTAGCAGAAACAGACGTAACATTAACCATCCGTTGTTGTTGCTGGCTGTAGTCCTCGCCCTTCCTCTCAAAAAAAGCCCGGTCTTTTTTTACATAATCTGGATGCTTGGTCTCGAGGTGCCTCTTCAATTTGGCAGGCTTCATCGCCTCATTGGCAAGACACCGCAGGCATATCAGACATTTCGGTTTCCCTTCCACTTCAATAAATCCTTATTGGAGATACTCCTCATCGTATTTCCTTACTTTTGTTTTTTGTTTTTCATTTACTTCATTTGTAGCCGTAACCTGTCGTTTTAAAAATCGGTCCATCTTCGTAGTATGCTAGCCGTGTTATATCTCTATGATGCTAGCAGTGGCGCTCTCTGACTGACGTACCAGTTATTGTTGTTTCCATGGTAACGAGTGACACGCTTGATTTTTAAATGTATAGATTTGTTAGATTAGAACGTAATCTATGAACTATTTTAGATTAAAAAAATAAAATATTATTTGTTGAACTATGAAGCCTTTTGTAAAAAAAAAAAATGAAAAAAAAATGATATCATGATAATTTAAATTAATGAATCTGAAAACTTTTCACGGACCCCCTGGCAGAGTGCCACGGACCCCCGGGGGGTCGCGGACCCCACTTTGAGAACCACTGCCCTAAGTGACACACACTGAACAGTCTGGGGTCATGGTCCTTGTCATTTGCTTTTGTCTTCCCATAACAACATGTCCAAGATGTCCATGTGTCAGGCTAAAACATGTGACAGAACTAGCTAGATTTGGAAAGGTTTTTTGTTGCTAAAGTTAATATTCAAGCCATTTAAGAATAAACATGCTTACATGACATGTCATTTGTTAAACATTAAGCTGTCTTCGGCTCTTTTCTGCTGTAACAAATGTCCCCTGTGTGGGACGAATAAAGGTATTCTGATTCTGATTACATTTAACCCGTTGTGGAAACATTTCTTGATGAAATTGATATGAAACAAATGCCATAAATATTGCTGTGACACATGGTGTCACATCGGGACTTTAACTCTAAACATTCACAGTAAACCCGGAGTGACATATATGCACAATTAGAAGATGTCCATGTGTCAGGCTAAAACATGTGACAGAACTAGCTAGATTTGGAAAGGTTTTTTGTTGCTAAAGTTAATATTCAAGCCATTTAAGAATAAACATGCTTACATGACATGTCATTTGTTAAACATTAAGCTGTCTTCGGCTCTTTTCTGCTGTAACAAATGTCCCCTGTGTGGGACGAATAAAGGTATTCTGATTCTGATTACATTTAACCCGTTGTGGAAACATTTCTTGATGAAATTGATATGAAACAAATGACATAAATATTGCTGTGACACATGGTGTCACATCGGGACTTTAACTCTAAACATTCACAGTAAACCCGGAGTGACATATATGCACAATTAGAAATATGATTATGGTCTGGTCAGTTAATTTAGCTGATTCAATTATATTTAGTTAACATATGCTTTATTCTTCAATTCATAGTATGTTCAAACAAATGCAAACCAAAACATCATCCTTGTTAATTAAGTTATAAATAAGAGTTACTTTACCATTAAAGCCCAGATATTTGACACTAGGGGGGTTACTTGTCAGAAATGTGTCTATTTAGTCTAAATGACGTTCCCCTTAATTTCCCCAAAAGTAGAAATGGGTCCGGGTTCTTATGGGTTAAACGTATAGGCTTAAAGGCATAATAGAACTACCGTATTATATGTATTCAACTTGTGCCCCGCTGGACTTACTTTTCTGTGGTTTACCGTTACTGTGACATATCAGTATAGCCACGGAAGATAGTTTGTGTGTTTAATTCCCATGCATCAAGGTTATTTTCATGTATGTAATTGTTTTTCCTGCACAGTGTAGAGTCTTGTTGTGATGAGAGGGATACAGGTATTTCATCAAATAAACGTGCTCCCTGGAGGTTAGCTACAGAATTGATATCACAATTTAATCGGAGCTGATCACAAGTTGTCATGACTGATCCAGTCATCTCGATGAGCGTTCGGGCTGTGAATAAACAACTTGTGTTTTACTTTTAGGCTGTCTGAAGGTATGGACAGCTATCAAAGCTACTATACATCACATTAAGAACGATGAACAAATGAAAGTCGGACACAAATATATAATTTAAATGATTTATTGAAGTTTGCAATGTTTTGAACAGGCATCCACACAGTCACCTACTTTGTAATGTTCGATACCTCCCTGTAAGCGTCACGATATCGGCCTCTCACCCACAACCTCATATACGAGTACTGAATGTCCAGCAAAGTGATCTTAGGAAGGCAGATATAGCAAAAGATGAACGTAAACGACAAACGATGTTTCTTTGCCGGTAAGTCAACAATGGGTCCTCAATGTACACGCCCCGGATTCCTATGACGAAAATAATAGAATGTCGCCAGTTGTCATGACTCAACTTATACTGCAACACCGGAGCATAGAGAGAGAGAGAGAGCTGCGGTCCGCGGGGCTCGTCCTCTCCTCCTGTCCTCACAACTCTTATCAATCCCGCGACCGGACAATTGTTATTTGTTCCTACTCGGAACCAAATTTTGCTTCCCAGCCCTGCAACTGTGCTACACGTCCCGCCCCACCCCGCCCCCGTCTAACTGTACAGAAAGCGGCGAGATGCATTTCCTTAGGAATCGACAAGCAGAACCGAAACTAACATTTCTAAACGAACGATGGCAGACACGTACAATTTGCGAATGAGTTCTGCCTTTTGTAAACTGAATTTATCAATAATTTGACAATAAATCAGGGCAAAAAACGTCACTTGTCCGCCGGACAAGTCAATTGAAAGATCTACTTGTCCGATATTGTAAATAACACGTCCCGGACGGTGGGACGTGTACTTTTTCGCACACTGGGCTCTCCATCATCCTCCGGTGTCTGTTGACCGTCTGTCTGCATGTCTGTGCTCAGTACACTAGGCTGTGTCGTCTCTCTTTTCTCACACCCTACTCTGGAGTCCAGCTCTGGCTCCTGTGTCTGTGTCTCGTTCTCACATGTTGTCTTTGTGACAAACTTTACTAACCTGTGCTTTTGCACTTTCCCCTTACCGGGATAATAGACTAGAAAAGCGGGGCTGCCCTTGTCATGCCCTACAAAAAGTCCTTTCTCACACCTGGACTCGAGTTTTCCTCTGTCCTGTTGGTAAGCATAACACACTGACCCAAACTTGTGCATCCTGGCTAGATCACACCTTTTTCCTGTCAGTGCTGTATATGGGGTGGTGCCCGTGTGCTTGTTAAAACACCAATTTCTGGTGTAAGCTGCTTCTTGGACCACATAATGCCATAGACTCTTAGGTAAATTACCGTCTATTAGCTTACACCTAGCCATTTTGAAAAGAGTGCGCCCTTCCCTCTCAGCTATCCCGTTCTGGTGCGGGGAGTAAGGACAAGACGTTTCGTGTCTGATCTTGTTCCTTCTCAGCAGTGACTGAAACTCTCTATTTGTAAACTCTGTTCCGTTGTCGGACCTCAGGCATTTTAAGCTGCCATACAGAGCTACATCTGCAAGGAATTTCTTTGTGGCCTGAAGTGCGTTACTCTTTGCTTTGAGAAAGTAAACAAACACTGCCCCTGTACACACATCTGTGAAAGACTGCATATATTTAAAGCCACCTATGGACTCATTATTTACTGGACCGGCTAGATCTGTGTTAACTAGCTCAAGTGGTGTCTTTACTTTTTCTGTGGGACTTCTGTTCCTTGTTTGAGTGAACTTTCCCTTTATACACACATCACATTCTTTGTTAGGTCTATGCTTTTCACCGTTAATGTGCATGCCTACTGTTACCGCCTGCAGCTTCAGTATATCCTCGTAATTACAATGACCCATGATTTCATGCCATGTCTGAATATCATGACTGACATTACACATATAATTTTCATTACATTCTGTTTGTAGATAATACATTCTCTTGTACACCTCAATGTTAAATCTCGTACCGTCAGGCTCCACAAGAACATCGTTACCTTCATTGAAGAACACCTTGGCACCATTTGCAGTAGCAGATTTGACAGAAAATAGTTATTGGGGGAACGAGGGTATGTAGAGGGCGTTCTTCAACGTCACTGTACACCGGCGCCCCTCACTGTCTATGAGGCATACCTGTGCGTCTCCTCTCCCGTGCGCCAGCCCGAAAGTGCGCTTCCCGTCTGCCAGCTCCATGCTGTGTCTCTCCGGCTCGAAGGTGCTGTCAAAGTTCTTGAATCGGTTCCTGTCGTTGATAATGTGGGACGACGCACCTGTGTCCACGATCAGTCCCTTCCTTTGGGCCTGCTGCTGCTGTGCTGACCAGCTGGCGTATGCTGTCTGCACCCCGAAGGTGAAGTCCTCTCTTCCCACTGCTCTCCGGGCGTCGTCTCGACTCGCCTCACGTCCACCGCTGCCGCCATCTTGTCCACAGCCACCATCTTGCACGCGCGCGTACCGAGTGCTCTGTTCACGCTTCTTTCTACACACTCTGTCTGCGTGTCCCGAAGTTTTACTGAAACTACACCAAACAGTTTTTGTGCAATTATCTTTTCGGTGACCCTTTTCTCCACATCGCCAACACGCCATCTCCGTCGGGGGTCCGGTCTTTTTCTTTGGCGCTGCCCGGGCCTTCATTACCCTTTCTCCCGCCTCCTTGGCGACCGGGTCTAGTCTTCTGAGGCCTCGTAGTTCCGCAACATGGCCTTGAACTCCCCCAGCGACATGTCCGCTGAACCGTGCGTCACCAACAGTGTGAACGGTTTATAAATCTCCGGTAGTCCCCTCATAACCATCGCCATCATTAATCCATCGCTCGGTGCTTCTCCTGCACTTTTGAGCGCCGTGATGATCTGCTCCGCCCTGATGACGTATTCAGTCACCGTCTCTGTGTTAGCTTTCTTCAGCGCGGCCAATGTTATATACAGGGATACAATCCGGGGCCTACCTCTGTGAGGCCTGTCAAAATTGTCTTTTTCAGCCCCACTCCATGCATACAGCACAACATCCGCTCTTCCCAGAGCTCGTATTCTTCTGCCCTTTCGTCAAACGTGGGCCACTTGATTCTGCCTCTTGTCGCCATCTTTTGATTGTAGCTTAGCTTAGCTGCCCGTTAGCTTAGCTTTAGCGTCCCGCGGTTTTCCCGCCGCTAAACTAGCCTAAACTTTTCAGCTAACTAGCTATCGTTATTTCGCTCTTCCGTGATCTGGGCCCATAACCTGTTGACAGAGTCACATGTATAGCAATAAACTGGTCATGACGACGAGGTCTTCTTTAGCCTTAACTGGCGTGGTTTACTTTATGTGAATTGCACCACTTGACCTGCTCTCCATGAGAGCTAGAGAGATAGAAGGGGAGGGAACAATCCCTTATATCTGATACCTGACGTCAGCTACAATAGCTGTGCCTCCTTACGCCTATAGCGCCCTCTTAGTGTGGAACAGTTATAGTGCAGTTACATGCAGACATATTAATACTTACACTTAACAGAGTTACTCTAAGATCTTAGTGGTGACTGTGATCCTC
Source organism: Notothenia rossii (assembly GCF_949606895.1). Classification (NCBI taxonomy): domain Eukaryota; kingdom Metazoa; phylum Chordata; class Actinopteri; order Perciformes; family Nototheniidae; genus Notothenia; species Notothenia rossii. Next base: position 22,090,979 of record NC_136907.1, on the reverse strand, counting down.
AAAGTACACACTTGATGGCGACAATTAACAATCTCAACAACGCTCAAAAAAATAATGGCCATATTTACTTTGGTTGAACCTGCCAATAGAACCTGTACACCAAAGTATGTTTTTAGTGAAGATGCAAGTAAAAAACATCAAAAAGAACTGTAAGGGATGATGCTCTGTTTGTTTGCATATCATGTTGGTAAAGTTTTAAATAAATCATGCATGTTTATCTGCTATCTTTGATGAGTGATAAAAAGACAATTTTACCATTAGTTCTTTATGAAATTGATACTGTTTGACTTTGTATTAGTTAGCCTACTAACAACAATACATTGAAGTAATTTTACCTAGTACTTTTTGAGTAATCCTCTGTCAAATTCCCCTGCTGAGAACAAAATCAAGTCACTTCTGCTCGAATATGTTTGTGTGGGACAGTGGTATACTTGTTTTAACAGTAAGAACAGAAAAACGAAAAGCTGAATTTCCGTTTTTTCATTTTGGGGCAAAATTGAAAAAGAAAAAAAAGACCCGTTTCTTTTTTAGTTTCAATTAGAACGAAAAAACAAACGGTTAAAACGTACCTTCGTCCTTCGTCAACCCTCTTTCAATTTTCCGTTTTGTATTGAAGAATGAAGAAAAAAGTCCGGTGGACCGGAAGTTAAAGAACATATTTCAAAATAAAAGACACGAGGCTATAATGGCAATTCGTTTCCCGTTTTTTCGTTTTTGATTTAAAACAACAAAAAGCTGGTATTTTCGTTTTTTTGGTTCAAACGAAAAATCAAACTAACAAACCGTACAGGGTCCGTGTACGTTTTGTCAGTTTGATTTTTCGTTTAAACCAAAAGCCAAAAAACGGAAATACCAACCTTTTTTCGTTTTTGATTTTAAAACGGAAAAACGGAAAACCAAAGCCGTTTTCCCGTTTGTGTTGTCTGAACCCAAAGAAGGATAACGAGAAAACATAATTAAAAAAAGGTAAGTGTACATTTTGTTAGTTTGATTTTTCGTTTTAACCAAAAAATGAAAATACCAGCCTTTTTTTGTTTTAAATTAAAAACGTGAAACCAAAGCCGTTTGACGAAGGTACGTTTTAACCGTTTGTTTTTTCGTTCTAATTGAAACAAAAAAAAAAGCAGAAACGGGTCTTTTTTTTGTTTTTCAATTTTGCCCCAAAATGAAAAAACGGAAATTCAGCTCGTTTTTTTGTTTTTTTGTTCTTACTGTTAAAACAAGTATACCACTCAATGTTTCGTTTCCATAAGTGGGTGTGTCTCCAGCGCCTCCTTGCTTCTGATTGGCTAGGGTGCCCTATGCTTGCGTTGTACTCTTCAAAATAAAGGTTCTACGTCTTTGCCTTTAGACTGCGTTACAAATATACGTATATTATTATATTCATACATACAAGTACAAGTCTGTCCGTATGTCTGTCTTTCTATGTATATGTCTGTCTCGATGTCTTTCTATCTCGATGTCTGTCTGTCTGTCTTTCTGTGACTATATTTTAGAGTTTAAAGCGTAGCCACTTTTACTCCACTACATGTATTTAAAACCTTTAGTAACTTTACAGATTTGGATTAATTATGTGAAATGTAATCAACACTTAAATCAGACTTTAGTTCCACCTGGAGTAAATTCACAAGCTACCCTGCAGTATATAAAGTCATTCAAACTAGCTGCACCTTTACCATCTTTGAGAACACTTTCATGATCAATCATTATAAAACATATCATATATATTATTCTGAAATGGACCAATCTGCACAATGACTACTTTTACTATCGCTACTTTCACTATATTTTGATGATAATACTTTTCTACTTTCACTTGAGGAACATTTTGAATGCAGGACTTTTACTGTAACAGAGTATTCCTACACTCTGGTACTTCTACTTTTACTCAAGTACAAGACCTGAGTACTTCTACTTTTACTCAAGTACAATATCTGATTACTTCTACTCAAGTACAAGACCTGAGTACTTCTACTTTTACTCAAGTACAAGATCTGAGTACTTCTACTTTTACTCAAGTACAAGATCTGAGTACTTCTACTTTTACTGAAGTACAATATCTGAGTACTTCTACTTTTACTGAAGTACAAGATCTGAGTACTTCTACTTTTACTCAAGTACAAGATCTGAGTACTTCTACTTTTACTGAAGTACAATATCTGAGTACTTCTACTTTTACTGAAGTACAAGATCTGAGTACTTCTACTTTTACTTAAGTACAAGACCTGAGTACTTCGACAACTTCTGATTAATGGTTGATTTCCAAATGTTCTGTTGGTGCGTGGATGATAAAATAATAGTGTTTGATTGTATTGCCTTACGTATGCAGCTATTTGCCTGTGTTTAGAAACATAATTAAACATACCATGGACACACATTCAAACTTATTATTCCATTTATTAAACATTGCAGATGAACAATTAACAAGTCATACAGCTAAAGAAAACTACAACAATAATTTTCTGTATGATAATATCATGGAACCTGGAATTTGAACACACACCACTTAACAATAAACAATAAACTTAACAATAAACTTAACAATAAACGACTGAACTGCTGTCCACTTTAGGGTAGGGCCCTTATAGCATCCAGTGCTGCAGACAGTCCAGCAACCTGGGTATACACTGGCTCCTGATCCCTGCACTTAAGGCATTGGGGAGATGTTATCCTCCACTCCTCCACACAGAGCCTGCATCCCACGATGCTTCGGCAGCAGGAGGAAAACATGGGTCCAGTCATTGTGTCTTTAAAAAGAAAAAAGACAGGTTTTTAAAGATATGCTGATAGTTACTGATTGATGTCATGGACTGTACAGTATTTCTGAAGCATGCACTCAAACTGAGAAAGATACTGTTCAGAAATAGATTTGAAAAGATTAACTTAGAATAATATGAAAATCCGGCACCTATACGTTTTATTTTTTAAATACTGTTTGTTACACTGAGCATTATTCAAAGAGAAGATGAAAACAATACCTCCGCAGATCAAACAGCTAAATGCCTGTTTGACTTCTGGCCTTGGTACTACCAAGTCCTGGCTGGCTGCCACTATGTCAGAAATCTTCCTGGTGACTTCTTCCAGGCCTTGGGATGCATCCAGCAGTTCCTCCACCTTGTTGCTCAGTGTGTGGACTTCAGAGAGCTCATTTCTGTTTTTGTCACATTTTGAAAATAGTTTAAGTATTAGCAGTCATTTAAGATTTTTTCTTCATTTTATTAGAGATTAAAGAAAGTTATGTATTCCATGGCAAATTAGATGATGCTAAATAAACAAGAGCATGTGGAAACATTTCATTTCTTGAAATTACATTTCAAGGATATTGTTTATAAATGCTGATTGTAGAACGGATGTTGACTGTGACTCTTCATACCATGTGCTGACCCACAGAGTACTGAGGTGTGCTACAGTGAAGCCCATGCTTATGCATGTCTGCCCCAGATGGCAAACGTATATAGCCCTTGAGCTGCAAAAATGCTAAATGGCCAGAAAGCAGCCTTTTTCAAATAATGAGAGGGTTTTGCCAGTCTGTTGTTAGCGAGTAAAATAAAGTGAAATGCTGCATATCGTGACCCTTCAGTTTGAGTGCTAGCCCTTCTTTACACATTACATTATTATCCCTATTGATAGATCAGTTCAAACCTTCTCCAGACAAAATCAGTTTTGTTATTCAACCACACCTGCTTCTTGAGCCTCTTCGACGCCATTGCCTGAAAGCAGAGCTCTCAACAGCATGGATCTTTCTTGCATTCGGCTTCCAGTACAAAGAACCTTTTTGAGAGAAATAAAGAGTAAAGACACGTGAAAATAAAATGTTAAAAGGGGCACATTGTTGTACTGATAGCACTTTCAGACCATTATCTTTTGCACAAATGAAAATGAAATATAGAATAATTATATTTACCAATTGTCCCTTCAGACTCAACGATTTCATTCCCAACGGTGTCTGTAAGGATGTACTCCTCACTGTCTCCCATGGCCACATTCACTTTTCCTGTGATCAGTGGAACGCTTGCCTCTGATTCAACAAATCTGATCATGACCACCCTTGTGGAAACAATCTTTCCATCCATTATTTCTGACACATGCATTGACCTGTAATGCAAAAAGAACAGTGACACACATTTAGTTAGCAACATGGACTAAAACGTAACATTCTAAAGCATGCCAACGTATGAAATGGGCCTCTCATTACCTTTGAAATGACCGAGGGGTGCTAATTGATCTAGTCAACTGACTCATGTTTGCAGTAGACCGTGGCTGACTATGACGAAAAGCAAACGGCTGTGACTCAGCTGGCTCTGTCTGGATCCTTTGAGTCTCCCCAGGTTTTTCCCCATGAACCTCATAATGACCGTGATCAGAGAGGTCCAGGGAGCAGAAACACCCACTATCCAATGGAAAAACCGCAACGTTGGCGGCATCAGTGATGAAAAGGCTACCTGCGTTGACCTAAAAGAAAATAACAGGTCATATATATTTCACAATTTCCTTTTAAACAATCACTACATTGTTCTTTGTCTTTCCATGTGTGTCCTTGCATAATTTCTTCCTTTGTGTCGTTTCTTCAATGGTGGTAGTGGTTTATTAATTGTATTAAAAAAACATGCAGTTAGTAGTTAATCCTCAAGATTATTTGTATGCCTATATCAGACCTCAGTATCAATCTAAATGTCACTGATATAGTTTATAAATAAATGTCTTGCTGGACTGTACGACTAAATTGTCTCAGGGCTGTCACCAAGTAAATGCTGTTTTTAAGTTTCTTCTTGCTTCGCTTCTGCAAAGTTCAATTATAGTTATGCAGTTATTTGTGCAAAACAGTTCATATAAAATAATTATCATTGAATCTTTTCACATCTTTTCATGCCATGTCTATTTTGTGCACCAAATTAAGGATAACATCCGATAACATCCTAATAATATCCTTCCCCATTTACAATGTGATATCTAAACATTGTTTTGTTTTTAAATTGAATGATTAACTGACTCTCTCGTCCAGACGACTCGTAGCTTTATTGCTATTGAAACAAGGTTAGCTTGTTACACGTTAACACACCATGTGCCTGTTCAATCAATAATTAATCACGGATCTCTTAAAAATACCTGAAAAATGCGGCTGATTCTGTCGACGCGCATGTCGTCTATTTTAAGAGTAACTCGCTGGCTGCCTCTGAAAAGAAAGTATGACTCCATCTCCGTGTTTATTGTTAACAATATATTGCTATCGCCGTGTCCGACAAGTCGTTCTTGGCGGTAATGTGTGCATTACACAGGGTGCATTTACGGCATGGTGCCGTAAATGTACCATCAATTTACACCAGGACTGCTGTGCGCATGACAGGAAAGTTTGATCGCGGGAAATATAGTCACCCCCCTTATTAATAATAATGGAGTCCAGTTTGTTGGCCTACAGAGAAGTTATACAAAGTATGATAAAAGATGGTTATACTGATCGAAATATATCCGATCATCTCCAGTATGAATGTGGCTTAACAAAAGGGTTCTCCCAAACAAATATCCGTCGCTTTTTTACCCAAAATGGTATAGGCAGAGAGCGAGTGCACGATTCCCAACTGGAAGTAGAGGTTGCTAAAGCAGCTGTTGAGGTGAGGTAGGACTATGGCTTACAGTTTTTCTCAATTGCTAAACCCACTATTTAGAATCAAAATTCATTTCTTCAAAACAAGAACATAGCCATCTAAACAGAAACACAATTGCCATAACTCTGAATATCTTTTGCAAAATGCACTTACATGACCAAAACTGAAAATACTGGTCACAAAAAAGAATAAGTCGATCGAAACAGAACAAATTGTCCTCTAATGAGACAAATGTGTTTTCATAACTGAAACTCCGGTCACCATAATAACCCATTCTACCATAACAATATACATTTCTTGCAAAGTGCTCTAAGGCACTCAAAACTAAAAATACCCCTTCCAAAACCAGATACCTTCTCCAAAAACAAACATTTGTCAGCTCATTAGAAGACTATTTGAACAGTCATTACTAAGTGGCACATACTAAATACTGACTACAATCATCAATACACAAACCTCAAGCTATCAATATTGGAAACTGAACGGAAAACTGACAAGTTAGGAGAAACAAACTTACATATAGGAAAAACAGTGTGTTACTGTAACTATGTCATTGTTTTTATGTCTCATTTTCAGTAGAGCACCGTAACAGAAACAAAAGACGAATAGCAATACACTGGAAAAAAAATGATGTAAATCAGCAGTAAAGCAGAGAATGAGATCTATATAGCTTTACTGATCTGCTCTTTGCCGTCTGTCTGGCCACATAGCCTCATCTACGTCACAGCGTATGTCTTCCCTTGCAAGGCAGCGTGGGAATTATCTCCTTGCGTGTCGACACCACCCTTGACAAACATCTTACTGAAGTGAGGGAGGTCTTTTATAGGATTCTCACTAATTACAATTACTATAGGAAATTCATTGATGTCAGCTGTGAGCAATTCATTTACATGGAAGTGAAGTACTCAATTCACCCCAATACAAAAAAAAACATTTCTCAATGTGCAAAAAGGAAAAGACCACAATTACTGACTGTAAAAATGTTGTATCAGCTATAGCTAATCCTCCCCATATGAACATCTCAAAGAGCTATGCAAGTCATATCAACACTATTATAGCTTTACCGGCACCATTTAAAAAAATATTTTAAGTACAGTCATGCATATTCTATCATGTAAATGTTTTCAATGTAACATCATTACTGTAAGGTATACAGTACATTCCATGGAGTTACCTTTTTCAATGGGGTGATTGACTGATAACAAGTGTTAATATTTTGCACATCAAGTGTCAATTAGTGTAGCTATGGTCTAAGTTTATGAGGAAGTGTTATCCACTGTGAGAAGATTATTTTTGTTTTGTAGACATGAGTTACACAAAAGATTTTTGATCTTTGTGTAGAGAATTGTAACTTCAGTTAGAGAATTGTGTGATCTGTTTTGCAAAACACTGCTTAGCATCTGCATTTTGTGTGATATCAATGATAAATGGTATACTGTTGTAGAGAAATGGTTTTCTGTTTCGATGGCTGTGCTGTTGGTTTGATGAAAGGAATTTTGATTCTAAATAGTGGGTTTAGCGATTGAGAAAAACTGTAATTCAGTGATGTAAAGTAATTACGTAGATTTACTCAAGTACTGTACTTATTACTTCATAGTAATAGAGTGGTGTAGTGAAGCGTCCTAAAACCCGGAAGTAAGTTCCTTCTGGTTCCCTCGACAAAAAAGCTATGCAATTTCGCCATAGGATTTTGGAAAATAGCTCGAAATAATGTCTGCGGTTGACACACATTTAAGAGAACACGGTTTGTTCAGTCGGATAATCTCCACATGTCTACCCTACTTTTATAATTTTATAATCATAAATCGAATCGAAAGATTTATGATTTTAGGACGTGTCACTGCACGACTCTATAGCCTACTGTTGGGCTTCGGAATGCTGGGAGGAGTAAATGGCCAGAAAGAATCCAAGAAACTTCTTGTAAAATTGACAGGGTTTTAATTATAGTAAACATGACGTTCCTCTGAGGCTGCGACGGGAGAGGTGCCGTATAAACGTTTCAGCTCCGATTATAAACTCTGGTACTTCCAGTCTTCTCCCATTGGTTGGCGGCGTCATATTACGTTGCCCTCTATTGACGTAGCTAAACATCCATTCATAAGCATTTAAATAGCTATATACATTATAGTTAACCATATAGTAACAGTTGATATGTTAGCATTGATGAGTGGCAGTTGGAGACGGTGTGTTTAGTATGTAACTACACGCGTTTTTATCCATCTCTTCACTAATGCTGCTTGATATGCTACATCCTACTGTGAATGCTAAAAACAATGCAACTTCCGGTTCCGGAAGCTACTACCCCCGATATTTGTTCGTGGGGGAACAATACATCAGTGGACTAAAGTTCCGGTTTAATATGTATATTGATTATTTTCACAATACAAACAAATGTAACGAGCCCTGAATTATGGGTTTTCTTTGAGACGGTAGGAGCTGAGTTGAGGCTTAACAATGATGTGACAGAAATACTCACTAATAACTTTGGACATAATTGTGTAAATAATAATGAGATAACTATTCTGGGGTTTTTTGGTTTAAATTAGAACTAAAAAAAAAACAGTTAAAACGTACCTTGGTCCTATTTAGTTTTTGTTTTGTGTTTACAAATTCAGACTGGACCAACATATGGAAGAAAAATGATGACTGGTTACCTGGCCTCAAAAGGAATCCGAGCATCAGAGGGGCGTGTTGGCCGTGTCCTCAGAGAAACTAACCAGCCATATCATGCAGATCGGTATCGTGTAGGTATTATTAAAAAACATCTAGATGTTCCTGTATTGTACATTGCTGTGAACATATTGTGAGAACAATAACATTGTGTTTAATTCCTCAGAGATTAAGGAATTTAAATCCAGTGCCATACAGTGCAGAGTACATGGGTCACAAATTGCACATTGACCAAAACGAGAAACTGGTGATGTATGGGGTGACCCACGTCCTTGCCGTGGACGGATTCTCCAGCAACATTGTAAGCCACTCCACCATGCCAGTGAAAAACAACCTGACCATATATCAAGAGGTTTACCAGTAAGTTTCAGTGCCCTGTTTCTGTTATAATAATATAATAATAACCTAATAAAAAGGTTGCAAACAGCAGACAGTAAATAATTTAGTAAACGTTTAGCTAAATAAAAACACAATGGCTAAATGTAGCTTTATTTGAACAGTTTTATTTGGGAAAAATATTGTAAATCGAAAACTACTGACAGGTAACCACTATATTGTACGTTACTTGGTAATTAATTGATGAGATCAAAATTTTAACTGCGTACAAAATTCGCTTTAGCAATGCTTAGGTTGTAACAACTAACATGAAATTCTGTTACATGTCATAAGACTTTTGTATTGCTGTTTTGCAGGAGTGCTGTCCTACGATATGGAATGTGGGACCAAATCCGAGTAGACCATGGAAAAGAATTCTACTTGACTCTTTTACCGGAATAACACAGGCAGACAGCCATACATGCAAACAAAGTCAACACAGGCGAGTTGTTTTTTTATCTGAATTGCAATCAACGTGTTCATACATTACATTACATGTTACTTGTTAGACGCTTTTATCCAAAGCGACTTACATACTCAATACTGTGGACAATCCCCACATAGCCATTTTTGTCTTTTATTCCTCACTTTATCTGCTGTAATCATGTAAATTACCCTGTGGCGAGACAAATAAAAATATTTCTGATCTCATTCCATTATTCACCCAACTGCTAGCTGATAAAGCTGTCAATAGACCCATGGCGTTCACTAAACTTCTCTAGGGGACTGCTAGCTTTTTCCTATGACATAGGAGAGATCAGGGCCGGCTCTAGACAATTTACAGCCCCAGGCGAGATTTGAGTTGGCGCCCCAGCCAGATAATCGTACAATAGAAAAGATAAAGATCAATAGAGTATCCAAGGAATACACAATAGAATGGGGGGTGGACGTCACATCCTCTAGGGGGGTCCCGAGGTATGCCCCCCCGGGATTTTTTTTTAAAGATTTTAAAGGTCACATGTCATGCTTTTCCGGGAGCTGCAGTGAGCCGTTTAGTACTTTACAGAGATGCTGTATGCGAAACCAATGTGAGTTTGGAAAATTGCACAGTATTTTTCTATTTTAGTATACCTCAACAATGGAATTATGATCAGTGGAAATGGCCATGACATGTGACCTTTAAAGTAAAATGCTTCAATCTGGTGCACTTTAAGCAGAATTACTACTAGATCTAGGGGGTACAACTTTAAACACCCATATGAAAAAGATTGGTTGACATTTTATTAATCAAATAAGTATGTGAACATAACCAATAACCTACCATAGCCAATAACAAATAAATGTAACTTATTTTATTTTTGTTGTTCATTCATATCTTATTTGACCTATTAACATTTATTTATTCTTGCATCTTTTTTAATCTCTCCAGTTTAAAACAATATTTTTGGTTTACTGCATATAGTATACATTGAAATGATTTCAAACCTGTTTTATCCCAATAATTATAAAGGAGTGCCTTGGAAATATTTGTTTACATAAATTGTGACCAAACCGTTTGAGACCCACTGAGATAACTTAGACTAAAGTTAACTATCTAAACACTCAGTCCTTTACCTCACTGAGCTGTAGTTATCAGCCTCTCAGTCTGACTGGAGAGGACTCTCCCTCCACATTATTGTAGAAACGTCTTCTTCTAATATCCGTTAGAGCAGCTAGCACCAGATTCTAATAACAACAGCGCCGGTACCGGTGCACCCTCCCTCTCTTCCTCATTCGCTCCCAAGCTCACTCGCACTTTGGCTGTGAGCTGCGGGCGCCAGATAAGCCAACATCCCCCATTTCATCACTTACAGCGCCCATCGTACAGGGCAAATGAAAAGTGTAACCGGGGTCAAAAAAGGGTGTTACATTTACTTAATTATGAATGTTGTTACATCAAGGCCGAAAATTAGGATGAGCACCAACGGTCAAATATGTTTTTCTACCAGCGCAGCGCCTCCCCAGATCTGGCGCCCTAGGCGAACATCTATAACGCCAGTGCTACGGGCCGGCCCTGGGAGAGATACACAGTACTTTTGAACTGGATACAACAGGAAATGGATAAAATACAAAGCCGGAAATTGGGAAAGAAATTGGGAAATGAACAATGGGAAATTACAATGTGCTCTCTACATTTGACTCTTCTCATTTTTGTTTACTTTAAATTACAGAATCATATTATAGAAAGGATGTGGCCAGAGGTAAACAACAGGGTAAACTACCCTCTGAAAGGCGCACTCAACCACCTTGTTGACCAGGAGGAACTAAACCTCGAAGACAACATCACACGATATTGTGTGTCCACTCTTACCTGTCAGGTAGCCAAAATTGGACTTGACCGGATGGTGCAGTCCTGGAATGCACACAGAATCCAAGGTTTTTATAGCAGTTTTCAGAATGTTACTTAAGCCCCATAACAAATGACCTTCTTTATGCATTTTTATAAGTTGTACTTATATCCTACATTTGTTTCTCTCTGTATCCCCTTTTTTACACTAGGTTGATGGAAATGTTTAAATGTGGCATGTATATATTACAATATTTCAATAATTGTCTGAGTAAAGACATATCTACTATCTAGTTTATAGATTACTCTTATTGCATGAAACATATATATCTGGTAAGTACATAAACAGTCAAATTAAAAACATGCTTTTTAAAGTTTGGAAGAAGTGTACTAATAGCACAGGCTATGAGGTTCATTGATATGCATGATATGTAACATTACACTAACAATGGCCACTTATTTGTGTTTTTTTTTAAGGTAAGGGTATCCCAGATCAACTTGCTCATGGTGGGTGCCCAAAGAAACTGCCTGCAGATCTTTTGCCTGAAGCTACAGATGCTGCAGACTGTTATCATCAGGACGTGGGGTCCTCTCTGACAAGAGTGTCGCTGTTTGGGAGAAACCCATTTGCCACTGTGGAGCACCAGACAGCAGCTGAACAAGAACTTGCAAGGAACTATGCGGACATTGCTGAACTCTTTGAGCGTGCCATTCATAACGAGCCAGCACCATTCCAAAACGGGATAAAGGATCTCATAGGCATTGTAAGAAGATATGTGTAAAGGCAAGTGATCAGGAGCCAGTGTATACCCAGGATGCTGGACTGTCTGCAGCACTGGATGCTTTAAGGGCCCTACCCTAAAGTGGACAGCAGTTCAGTCGTTTATTGTTAAGTTTATTGTTTATTGTTAAGTGGTGTGTGACGTGTTCAAATTCCAGGTTCCATGATATTATCATACAGAAAATTATTGTTGTAGTTTTCTTTAGTTGTATGACTAATTGTTCATCTGCAATGTTTAATAAATGGAAAATAGTTTGAATGTGTGTCCATGGTATGTTTAATTATGTTTCTAAACACAGGCAAATAGCTGCATACGTAAGGCAATACAATCAAACACTATTATTTTATCATCCACGCACCAACAGAACATTTGGAAATCAACCATTAATCAGAGGTAGTCGAAGTAATTAGATCTTGTACTTGAGTAAAAGTAGAAGTACTCAGATCTTGTACTTGAGTAAAAGTAAAAGTACTCAGATCTTGTACTTGAGTAAAAGTAGAAGTAATCAGATATTGTACTTGAGTAGAAGTACTCAGATGTTGTACTTGAGTGAAAGTACAAGTACTCAGGTCTTGTACTTGATTCAAAGTAGAAGTACTCAGATCTTGTACTTGAGTCAAAGTAGAAGTACCAGAGTGTAAGGATACTCTTTTACAAATAAAAGTCCTGCATTCAAAATGTTCCTCAAGTGAAAGTAGAAAAGTATTATCATCAAAATATAGTGAAAGTAGCGACAGTAAAAGTAGTCATTGTGCAGATTGGTCCATTTCAGAATAATATATATGATATGTTTTATAATGATTGATCATGAAAGTGTTCTCAAAGCTGGTAAAGGTGCAGCTAGTTTGAATGACTTTGTATACTGCAGGGTAGCTTGTGAATTTACTCCAGGTGGAACTAAAGTCTGATTTAAGTGTTGATTACATTTCACATAATTAATCCAAATCTGTAAAGTTACTAAAGGTTTTAAATACATGTAGTGGAGTAAAAGTGGCTACGCTTTAAACTCTAAAATATAGTCACAGACAGACAGACATCGAGATAGAAAGACATCGAGACAGACATATACATAGAAAGACAGACATACGGACAGACTTGTACTTGTATGTATGAATATAATAATATACGTATATTTGTAACGCAGTCTAAAGGCAAAGACGTAGAACCTTTATTTTGAAGAGTACAACGCAAGCATAGGGCACCCTAGCCAATCAGAAGCAAGGAGGCGCTGGAGACACACCCACTTATGGAAACGAAACATTGAGTGGTATACTTGTTTTAACAGTAAGAACAAAAAAACAAAAAAACGAGCTGAATTTCCGTTTTTTCATTTTGGGGCAAAATTGAAAAACAAAAAAAAGACCCGTTTCTGCTTTTTTTTTTGTTTCAATTAGAACGAAAAAACAAACGGTTAAAACGTACCTTCGTCCAAGAAGAGCTAATAAAAAAAACGGTCTGATTTTGGTTTTTGATAACAACTTCATTCAATTTTCCGTTTTGTATTGAAGAATGAAGAAAAGCAGTCCGGTGGACCGGAAGTTAAAGAACATATTTCAAAATAAAAGACACGAACAGCTGTAAAAGTTAAATCCTGGAACCCAGAAGTCTGATGAGGATAAGTTTATCTCTGCATTCAAATGCAGATATGCGTTTATAGAGATCAATATAGTATGCAAGCACTGTGCATAACTTTATTTAGCTGACTTCCGGTTTGTACTGTGTCAGTAAGTCCAGTGTCCAGCTTGTTGCTGTGTGACAACCATAGACTGGTGACAGCATCATGTTTGTTGCATACCTGCAAGAGAAGATAAGAACTGTCGCCCTACTTTCACCTGCACCCAGCAGCAAGCGGGAGAACCATATATCATACAGTCGGCCCCTAAAACAGTTCACACAGTAAATGGAACAGTTGTTAATTTGTCCAACTAGTCTACATTATGAATTTCATGTTTTTCTACACTGCTAAGAAGCTGACAGCTGAGTTAAAACAGAAAGACATGCAGGCCATAATCACTGCTAGACGCTCAAAAGAGGAATGTGTTTGTAAGGCTTACATGAACTGAATTGAATCACTGTCCATTAGTTGATTAATAAACAAGACATTCAAGTCATAGTTTTAGGCATTTTCATTTGTAGCACGCTGTAAATATGGACTATGAATGAACACATGCAATGTGGAAACATAGTTTTATTCTCAATACTCATAACAGTATCAGACACAATGACTTTACTGAGAGTGAAGATGAAATGAACATAGTTACTGTAAAAATAGGTTTTGCTGCTGTGTTTTTAGAAACATTTGATTATTTGTGGCCTATTACAGCTTTGTGCAATTACCAAGACACAAACTGGTACTTTTGGCACAATTATTAAACTCAACTTGCCTTTCATCTATTGAACAGATATGCTAAATCATAAGCACATCGTCTGCTTTACACTAAGTTTGACATTCCAAAATACACTTTTTGCAAATAACTACTCACTCTTATTTAGCCTACATTAGATACGTTATTCAAAACCAACAGCCTGTGCTGTTTGCAAAACACTGCCACTGAAATACCACACTCAATTATCAAGCCCCTGCACCCAGAATGCTATGTTAAAATTAGATCAATTAGAAACCTGAGCTTGAACACTTTGTTGTGCACAACAATGGAGGCCACTTTTGGAGAGACAGTTAGAGGAAGAGGTAAATGCAATATACTGTATTATGTCTTCAGTACCATACAGTAACTATGTTCATGTCATCTTCACTCTCAGTAAAGTCATTGTGTCTGATACTGTTATGAGTATTGAGAATAAACCTATTTGTGTGTTTCCACATTGCATGTGTTCATTCATAGTCCATATTTACAGCGTGCTACAAATGAAAATGCCTAAAACTTTGACTTGAATGTCTTGTTTATTAATCAACTAATGGACAGTGTTTCAATTCAGTTCATGTAAGCCTTACACACACTATTTTGAGCGTCTAGTGATTATGGCCTGCATGTCTTTCTGTTCTAACTCAGCTGTCAGCTTCTTAGCAGTTTAGACAAACATCACATTCATAATGTAGACTAGTTGGACAAAATAATGCTTAACAACTGTTCCATTACTGAGTGAACTGTTTTAGGGGCCGACTGTATGATATATTGTTCTCCCGCTTGCTGCTGGGTGCAGGTGAAAGTAGGGTGAAAGTTCTGTTCACATCGCTGACATTTATCACAGGTAAATCTGACAGGTTTGCAACAAACATAACGTTGTTCAAGGGTTGTCACACAGCGACAAGCTGGACACTGGATTTGCCGACACAGTACAAACCGGAAGTCAGCGAAATAAAGTTATGCCCAGAGCTTGCATACTTGTATTAATCTCTATAAACGCATATCTGCATATGAATGCAGAAATAAACATATCCTCGTCAGCATGGGTGCCGGAAGCAAGGGGGCCAAGGGTCGTCAGACTTCTGGGTCGTCTTTTATTTTGAAATATGTTCTTTAACTTCCGGTCCACCAGACTGCTTTTCTTCATTCTTCATTACAAAACGGAAAATTGAATGAAGTTGTTATCAAAAACCAAAATCAGACCGTTTTTTGTATTAGGTCTTCTTGTTATCCGTTTTGTGATTCACGCAACAACAACAACAACAACAACAACAACAACAACAACAACAACGGTGAAACGGCTTTGGTTTCCTGTTTTTTCGTTTTTGATTTAAAACGAAAAAAGGCTGGTATTTTCATTTTTTTGGTTAAAACGAAAAATCAAACTAGCAAAACGTACACTTACCTTTTTTTTGAATTATGTTTTCTCTTTATCCGTCTTTGGGTTCAGACAACAAAAACGGAAAGACGGCTTTGGTTTTCCGTTTTTTCGTTTTAAATCAAAAACGAAAAAAGGCTGGTATTTCCGTTTTTTGGCTTTTGGTTTAAACGAAAAATCTAACTGACAAAACGTACACGGACCTTGGACTCAGTAGGCTAGTAGTGAAACTACTCCCACAACAAGTACTATGAAGGTCCGTGTACCAGCCTTTTTTCGTTTTAAATCAAAAACGAAAAAACGTGAAACCAAAGCCGTTTTCCTGTTTATGTTGTCTGAATCAAAAAACGGATAACAAGAAGACCTAATAAAAAAAACGGTCTGATTTTGGTTTTTGATAACAACTAAAGAACATATTTCAAAATAAAAGACACAAGGATATGCTGTAAAAGTTAAATCCTGGAACCCAGAAGTCTGACGAGGATAAGTTTATCTCTGCATTCACATGCAGATATGCGTTTATAGAGATCAAAACAAGTATGCAAGCACTGTGCATAACTTTATTCAGCTGACTTCCGGTTTGTACTGTGTCAGTAACTCCAGTGTCCAGCTTGTTGCTGTGTGACAACCATAGACTGGTGACAGCGTCATGTTTGTTGCATACCTGCAAGATAAGATAAGAACTGTCGCCCTACTTTCACCTGCACCCAGCAGCAAGCGGGAGAACGATATATCATACAGTCAACCCCTAAAACAGTTCACACAGTAAATGGAACAGTTGCTAATTTGTCCAACTAGTCTCTACATTATGAATTTGATGTTTTTCTAAACTGCTAAGAAGCTGACAGCTGAGTTAGAACAGAAAGACATGCAGGCCATAATCACTGCTAGACGCTCAAATGAGGAATGTGTTTGTAAGGCTTACATGAACTGAATTGAATCACTGTCCATTAGTTGACTAATGAACAAGACATTCAAGTCAAAGTTGTAGGCATTTTCATTTGTAGCACGCTGTAAATATGGACATTGAATGAACACATGCAATGTGGAAACACACAAATAGGTTTATTCTCAGTATCAGACACAATGACTTTACTGAGAGTGAAGATGACATTAACATATTACTATATGGTACTTAAGACAACATACAGTATATTGCATTTACCTCTTCCTCTAACTCTCTCTCCAAAAGAGGCCTCCATTGTTGTGCACAACAAAGTGTTCAAGCTCAGGTTTCTAAGTGATCTAACTGGTTACATGGCTTTTAACATGTGCATTCTGGGTGCAGGGGCTTGATAATTGAGTGTGGTATTTCAATGGCAGTGTTTTGCAAACAACACAGGCTGTTGGTTTTGAATAAAGTATCTAATGTAGGCTAAATAAGAGTTAGTAGTTATTTGCAAAAAGTGTGTTTTGGAATATCAAACTTAGTGTAAAGCAGACGATGTGCTTATGATTTAGCATCTGTTCAATAGATGAAAGGCAAGTTGAGTTTAATAATTGTGCCAAAAGTACCAGTTTGTGTCTTGGTAATTGCACAAAGCTGTAATAGGCCACAAATTATCACATTTTTCTAAAAACACAGCAGCAAAACCTATTTTATCCACCCAAAAATGAAGGCCCACCTGAAAGAAAATCGCTATTTTTAGCATTAAATCACACTTAAACTGATGTAGCTTTTTTGGGTGGATAAAATAAATGTTGCTTTTGCCCACGTCCTCAGCAGTACATGGCTCTGCTGTGCCGGGGCTCCTGTATGTTTCTCCACATGACTACTGTAGGTAGTACACTGATTATGGATATATATACCACATACTACCCCACTTAAAAAGACCAGAACTATCCCCTTAAGGGCAGCTGTTGATGTTCACAACAACAACAAAAAACGCATGCAGATGGTTGTAGTCTGTAGACAGACAGTGGTAGATCTGGTCGTGGTGGAGCATGGTGGTGAGCAGCGGTGTGACTTCTAGCTGTCATGGTGATGTTCATATGACAAGGGACTGCCAGCTTGAGCTTTACCGAGAGCAGAGTCCACTAGTGGCACCTCACAGGGATACCTATGGTGCAGAAGCAGCAGTGAAGTCCTTGTAGATCCCTGGCACTTTGAGGGCAGACAGATCCAGCAGCTCTCAGCTCTCAGAGACATCAACACATAAACTATTCTGTGTGCATAGCTTGCTTTCACATAACTACTAATCTCTCACTTTACTTTCTCTGACATTGTTCTCTGCTTTGGATTGCGGACATCCCAGCCATGTTCTCTACCGGGCCTGGTTTTACACACTGTGGGTTTAAGCAATATATAGAAATGATGAGATGATGTGTGTATGAGACATGATGAGTGTGTAGTTTTAGCATTTGAATTACAATGACATTATTCTCAGACTTGCCATGGTTCTTGGTTTGTACCACTGCTGCTCTGCTCTGTACAGCTGAGTACTGGGGACCCACTCGGAGTCATGTGACTGGAGCAGGAGATTAACACACGTCACACCTGCAGCCATGATGCTCCAGCTCAACGGGGGTCGAGTCTTTCAGCCCCACCTGTAAGAAGAGAAACAAAATAAATATGTATTCAGTTTGCTTTGTATTATTTCTTTTAGGGTAACATTTTGGTTTAATAACATTGTGCTATTTTAAGGAGTAAATAAGAAGTCATATATTTTTTCATAAATGTTTTCTATTCTTACAACTTCTTATACATACTGATATTAATTGATTTACTTTTATACTATGAACGAAGAAAAATGACTCTTTAACAACAGAACAGGAACAAAACACAACTGTGACCTCTGTGCAGCACACATAGACCAGTCAGTCCATTTCTGGGGAGTAGCTAGTAACCTTGTGCTAGTTATATTAAAGTTTATGTTTTACTATTGGCTGTGTCTAACCTGTCTGAAATGAGCCGAATCCCCAGGAACATGTTGAACCAGACAGTAAGAACACTTCATCCTGAACTCACTGTGGGGCCTGTCTTCATGGACCTGTAGCATAACACCTCCCTGACACATAAAAAATACAAAGTATGTTCATTAAGAATGCACATACTGTCCCTCCTCTGTCTTTCAATGTAGTCAAACTTGTTGAAGAAAAACAATAAGTTTAACGTTACAGAAATAAAAGCTTAATTACTCACCCTTTAATTGTAGACGTAACTTCACAAGTACAACTTGAAATATTTCTCCCGCTTGCTGCTGGGTGCAGGTGAAAGTAGGTCGACATTTCTGTTTACATCGCTGATATTTGTCACAGGTAAATCTTGTAGGTATCGCAACAAACATGACGTTGTCACACAGCGACAAGCTGGATACTGGATTGACCAAATAACTACACACTCTTATTTACATTTGACACGTTATTCAAAACCGACAGCCTGTGTGTTGTTTGCAAAACACTGCCATTGAAATACCACACTCAATTATCAAGCCCCTGCACCCAGAATGCACATGTTAAAAGCCATGTAACCAATTAGATCACTTGGAAACCTGAGCTTGAACACTTTGTTTTGCACAACAATGGAGGCCACTTTTGGAGAGAGAATTAGAGGAAGAGGTAAATGCAATATATTGTATTTTGTCTTCAGTACCATACAGTAACTATGTTCATGTCATCTTCACTCTTAGTAAAGTCATTGTGTCTGATACATGCTATGAGTATTGAGAATAAACCTATTTGTGTGTTTCCACATTGCATGTGTTCATTCATAGTCCATATTTACAGTGTGCTACAAATGAAAATGCCTAAAACTTTGACTTGAATGTCTTATTGTTTATTAATCAACTAATGGACAGTGTTTCAATTCAGTTAATGTAAGCCTTACACACACATTCCTCTTTTGAGCGTCTAGTGATTATGGCCTGCATGTCTTTCTGTTCTATCTCAGCTGTCAGCTTCTTAGCAGTTTAGACAAACATCAAATTCATAATGTAGAGACTAGTTGGACAAAATAATGCTTAACAACTGTTCCATTACTGTGTGAACTGTATGAGATATCGTTCTCCCGCTTGCTGCTGGGTGCAGGTGAAAGTAGGGCGACAGTTCTGTTCACATCGCTGACATTTGTCACAGGTAAATCTTGCAGGTATGCAACAAACATGACGTTGTCACACAGTGACAAGCTGAACACTGGATTTTTCGACACAGTACAAACCGGAAGTCCGCGAAATAAAGTTATGCAAAGATTACTTGTATTCTCTATAAACGCATATCTGCATGTGAATGCAGAAATAAACGTATCCTCGTCAGCATGGGCGCCGGAAGCAGGGGGGGGCATGGGTCGTCAGACTTCTGGGTTCCAGGATTTAACTTTTACAGCATTGCCATTATAGCCTTGTGTCTTTTATTTGAAATATGTTCTTTTTCTTCATTCTTCAATACAAAACAGAAAATTGAATGAAATTGTTATCAAAAACCGAAACCGGACCGTTTTTTTAATAAGTAGCCTACTTGTTGTTATCCATTTTTGAAAACGGTGGTTTCCCGTTTTTTCGTTTTTGATTTAAAACAAAAAAAGGCTGGTATCTTCGTTTTTTTGGTTCAAACGAAAAATCAAACTAACACAATGTACAGGGTGCGTGTACGTTTTGTCAGTTTGATTTTTCGTTTAAACCAAAAGCCAAAAAACGGAAATACCAGTCTTTTTTCGTTTTTGATTTAAAACGGAAAACCAAAGCCGTTTTCCCGTTTGTGTTGTCTGAACCGAAAGAAGGATAACGAGAAAACATAATTAAAAAAAGGTAAGTGTACATTTTGTTAGTTTGATTTTTCGTTTCAACCAAAAAATGAAAATACCAGCCTTTTTTCGTTTTAAATTAAAAACGAAAAAACGTGAAACCAAAGCCGTTTCCCCGTTGTTGTTGTTGTGTGAATCAAAAAACGGATAACAAGAAGACCTAATAAAAAAAACGGTCTGATTTTGGTTTTTGATAACAACTTCATTCAATTTTCCGTTTTGTATTGAAGAATGAAGAAAAGCAGTCCGGTGGACCGGAAGTTAAAGAACATATTTCAAAATAAAAGACACGAGCAGCTGTAAAAGTTAAATCCTGGAACCCAGAAGTCTGACGAGGATAAGTTTACCTCTGCATTCACATGCAGATATGCTTTTATAGAGATCAATATAATATGCAAGCACTGTGCATAACTTTATTCAGCTGACTTCTGGTTTGTACTGTGTCAGTAACTCCAGTGTCCAGCTTGTTGCTGTGTGACAACCATAGACTGGTGACAGCGTCATGTTTGTTGCATACCTGCAAGATAAGATAAGAACTTTCGCCCTACTTTCACCTGCACCCAGCAGCAAGCGGGAGAACGATATATCATACAGTCGGCCCCTAAAACAGTTCACACAGTAAATGGAACAGTTGTTAATTTGTCCAACTAGTCTACATTATGAATTTGATGTTTTTCTAAACTGCTAAGAAGCTGACAGCTGAGTTAGAACAGAAAGACATGCAGGCCATAATCCCTGCTAGACGCTCAAAAGAGGAATGTGTTTGTAAGGCTTACATGAACTGAATTGAATCACTGTCCATTAGTTGATTAATAAACAAGACATTCAAGTCAAAGTTTTAGGCATTTTCATTTGTAGCACGCTGTAAATATGGACTATGAATGAACACATGCAATGTGGAAACACACAAATAGGTTTATTCTCAATACTCATAACAGTATCAGACACAATGACTTTACTGAGAGTGAAGATGACATGATGAACATAGTTACTATGGCACTTAAGACAACATACAGTATATTGCATTTACCTCTTCCTCTAACTGTCTCTCCAAAAGTGGCCTCCATTGTTGTGCATAACAAAGTGTTCAAGCTCAGGGGCCGTATTCACAAAGGATCTTAGGGCTAAAATTAGCTCCTAACTGGCGAATTTAGGAGAAACTCCTAAACATAATGGGCGTGTCAGTCTTAAATTTAGGACTCCTAATTTTATTCACTAAGAGCAATTCACAAAGTATTTTAGGCCTAAAAGTAGCACCTAAGTTTAAGAGAGCTTAAAAGTCCTCGAGAGGACTCCTAACTCAGTAAGACCTATTCACAAAGAATCTGAAAATGGCTGCGAGACGAAATGTTTTGGAGACAATGAAAGACTGTGAATTGATCAAGAGATATAGGCAAAATCGTGAGGGTATCAAACTTGTTGTGGAATTAGTGCAGGATGCAATAACATCCCCGACTAACAGGAATAACCCGATTAGTCCGGAAATAAAATGTTTGGCAACACTACGATATTTAGCAACAGGGAAAATGCAACTTTGCAATGCCGACGATTTAGGAATATCGCAACCATCAGTCAGCCGTGCCATAAACCAAACCATCAACGCGCTCTAGACCACATATCATCCAACAGTTTATCCGGTTTCCTTTGGACAATCAACAACTACACAGGATCAAAGCCAACTTCATGGCCGGTGTGGTCGGTGCTATTGACGGGACGCACATAAAAATAATTGCGCCCTAAGTACATTCCATCAACACGCAGATTGTTTTCATTCATCATGATAGGGGGGCTTTAACCGCGGTATGGGCTGTTATTGAAAGTGTTTAAGTGCTGGAAATATGCTCATTGGATAATAGTTTGCGGGGTGCTTTTAATTGCCTCCTTGATTTAATGCAATTTAGGCCTACGTATTTTTATTGTTTGCTCTCTCTCTTTAACGTGCATATACAACGTCATTATCGTGGTCTGCACAAACTTGTCATCATGCGTGTATTCTGCTAACTGCACTGTCCATAACTATTTGATAGGAATACATTTCTAGCCTAGGCTATTTCCTTGTTTTAGTGGGCTCGTTTGTGGGATGTTGCGGATGAGTTTCACCGAGACCGCCTGCTCTGAACAACCAATCACCGAGAACAGAATCGACGTAATCCATAGCAACGGCGCGTCACTCTTAGTGATTTATCCTTAGTATGAGTAGGTCTCAGCGGCTTTGTGAATAACTTTTAAGAAAAAACTCCTACGTAAAATGTTTTAGCGCGAGTTAGGAGCACTCCTAGCGGTAAGATAAAATGCTTTGTGAATACGGCCCCAGGTTTCTAAGTGATCTAATTGGTTACATGGCTTTTAATATGTACATTATGGGTGCAGGGGCTTGATAATTGAGTGTGGTATTTCAATGGCAGTGTTTTGCAAACAACACAGGCTATTGGTTTTGAATAACGTATCTAATGTAGGCTAAATAAGAGTGAGTAGTTATTTGCAAAAAGTGTATTTTGGAATATCAAACTTAGTGTAAAGCAGACGATGGGCTATTCAATTGGCGGCCCGCGGGCCAAATCCGGCCCCCGGGTGATATTTACTGGCCCTTTGAGTATAATGTTAAAAAATAAAAATAAATAAAAAAGGTTTAATTAAAAAGAAAAATTAATTTAATTTATTTTTTTTGGGCCAGAGTGCCTCTATTCCTGAGAGGGTGTTACATTGCGAGATAGAGGGGAAGACATTGCCTGAAAACTTTGGCGGGCTCGGGTTTCGATCCCACCTACTAGCAACTCCTGTCATTTATTGCGTCTCTGCGCGCGTCCTCGCGGCTCGCGCTGCCCTTC